>NW_025111191.1:2800000-3384089 GCF_015476425.1 Leptopilina heterotoma | reverse complement strand
AGCGCTAAGCAATCCTGGAGAAGAAGGAAGTGATGGTAAGGGGGAAGGAGTAGCACCACCACCCGAAGCTATCAGGACAATTGAAATTGGTTTAAAATGAAAGAAATTGGAGGGCTTCGAAAGATAAAAAGGCTAAGCCAGCTCAAAATCACACTAGGGCTAGGAGGGGACGGGGGGGGGGGGGGGGGGGGGAGGGCCCGAACAATCGGGAAGAAAAGAAATGTGAGGGCAAGGGGGAAAGTCGGAGCAACCCACCCCAAACCCGAATGCTATCAGACAATTGAAATTTGTTTTTTAAAATGAACAATACAAATTTATTTCTTTATAGAAATATAAATTCTAATTCATCTGCAAATACACCTGAGTTCTAGTAGGGACCTGAGCCCTAAGCAATCCTGAAGAATAGAGAATTTTATTTCAATTTTTTAAGTAGTAGCACCACCACCCGAATGCTATCAGACAATTTGAAATTTGTTTAAAATGAAAATAAAAAATATTTGTTCTAAATATAAAAATGCTAATCATCAAAATCACCTGAGTTCTAGTAGGGCTGAGCCCTAAGCAATCCGAAGAATATGAAATTTTTTTTCAATTTTTAAGTAGTAGCACCACCACCAATGCTATCAGACATTGAAATTTGTTTAAAATGAAAATAAAAATTTATTTCTTCTAAAAATAAAAATTCTAATCATCTCAAAATCACCTGAGTTCTAGTAGGGACTGAGCCCTACGCATCCTGAAGAATAGAGAATTTTATTTCATTTTTAAGTAGTAGCACCACCACCCGAATGCTATCAGACAATTGAAATTTGTTTAAAATGAAAATAAAATTTATTTCTTCTAAAAATAAAATTCTAATCATCTCAAAATCACCTGAGTTCTAGTAGGGACTGAGCCTAAGCAATCCTGAAGAATAGAGAATTTTATTTCAATTTTTAAGTAGTAGCACCACCACCCGAATGCTATCAGAACAATTGAAATTTGTTAAAATGAAAATAAAAATTTATTTCTTCTAAAAATAAAAATTCTAATCATCTCAAAATCACCTGAGTTCTAGTAGGGACTGAGCTCCTAAGCAATCCTGTAGAATAATGAATTTTATTTTAATTTTAAGTAGTAGCACCACCACCCGAATGCTCTCAGACAATTGAAATTTGTTTAAAATGAAAATAAAAATTTATTTCTTCTAAAAATAAAAATTCTAATCATCTCAAAATCACCTGAGTTCTAGTAGGGACTGAGCTCTAAGCAATCCTGTAGAATAATGAATTTTATTTCAATTTTTAAGTAGTAGCACCACCACCCGAATGCTATCAGACATTTAAAATTTGTTAAAAAATATAAAAAAAATTTATTTCTTCTAAAAATAAAAATTCTAATCATCTCAAAATTACCTGAGTTCTAGTAGGGACTGAGCCCTACGCAATCCTAAAGAATAGAGAATTTTATTTCAATTTTTAAGTAGTAGCACCACCACCCGAATGCTATCAGACAATTGAAATTTGTTTAAAATGAAAATAAAAATTTATTTCTTTTAAAAATAAAAATTCTAGTCATCTCAAAATCACCTGAGTTCTAGTAGGGACTGAGCCCTAAGCAATCCTGAAGAATAGAGAATTTTATTTCAATTTTTAAGTAGTAGCACCACCACCCGAATGCTATCAGACAATTGAAATTTGTTTAAAATGAAAATAAAAATTTATTTCTTCTAGAAATAAAAATTCTAATTATCTGAAAATAACCTGAGTTCTAGTAGGGACCGAGCCCTACTTAATCCTGAAGAATAGAGAATTTGATTTCAATTTTTAAGTAGTAGCACCACCACCCGAATGCTATCAGACAATTGAAATTTGTTTAAAATGAAAATAAAAATTTATTTCTTCTAAAAATAAAAATTCTAGTCATCTCAAAATCACCTGAGTTCTAGTAGGGACTGAGCCCTAAGCAATCCTGAAGAATAGAGAATTTTATTTCAATTTTTAAGTAGTAGCACCACCACCCGAATGCTATCAGACATTTAAAATTTGTTAAAAAATATAAAAAAAATTTATTTCTTCTAAAAATAAAAATTCTAATCATCTCAAAATTACCTGAGTTCTAGTAGGGACTGAGCCCTACGCAATCCTAAAGAATAGAGAATTTTATTTCAATTTTTAAGTAGTAGCACCACCACCCGAATGCTATCAGACAATTGAAATTTGTTTAAAATGAAAATAAAAATTTATTTCTTTTAAAAATAAAAATTCTAGTCATCTCAAAATCACCTGAGTTCTAGTAGGGACTGAGCCCTACGCAATCCTAAAGAATAGAGAATTTTATTTCAATTTTTAAGTAGTAGCACCACCACCCGAATGCTATCAGACAATTGAAATTTGTTAAAAAATGTATAAAAAATTTATTTCTTCTAAAAATAAAAATTCTAATCATCTCAAAATCACCTGAGCTCTAGTAGGGACTGAGCCCTACGCAATCCTAAAGAATAGAGAATTTTATTTCAATTTTTAAGTAGTAGCACCACCACCCGAATGCTATCAGACAATTGAAATTTGTTTAAAATGAAAATAAAAATTTATTTCTTCTAGAAATAAAAATTCTAATTATCTGAAAATAACCTGAGTTCTAGTAGGGACCGAGCCCTACTTAATCCTGAAGAATAGAGAATTTGATTTCAATTTTTAAGTAGTAGCACCACCACCCGAATGCTATCAGACAATTGAAATTTGTTTAAAATGAAAATAAAAATTTATTTCTTCAAAAATAAAAATTCTAGTCATCTCAAAATCACCTGAGTTCTAGTAGGGACTGAGCCCTAAGCAATCCTGAAGAATAGAGAATTTTATTTCAATTTTTAAGTAGTAGCACCACCACCCGAATGCTATCAGACAATTGAAATTTGTTTAAAATGAAAATAAAAATTTATTTCTTCTAGAAATAAAAATTCTAATTATCTGAAAATAACCTGAGTTCTAGTAGGGACTGAGCCCTACTTAATCCTGAAGAATAGAGAATTTGATTTCAATTTTTAAGTAGTAGCACCACCACCCGAATGCTATCAGACAATTGAAATTTGTTTAAAATGAAAATAAAAATTTATTTCTTCTAAAAATAAAAATTTTAGTCATCTCAAAATCACCTGAGTTCTAGTAGGGACTGAGCCCTAAGCAATCCTGAAGAATAGAGAATTTGATTTCAATTTTTAAGTAGTAGCACCACCACCCGAATGCTATCAGACAATTGAAATTTGTTTAAAATGAAAATAAAAATTTATTTCTTCTAGAAATAAAAATTCTAATTATCTGAAAATAACCTGAGTTCTAGTAGGGACCGAGCCCTAAGCAATCCTGAAGAATAGAGAATTTTATTTCAATTTTTAAGTAGTAGCACCACCACCCGAATGCTATCAGACAATTGAAATTTGTTTAAAATGAAAATAAAAATTTATTTCTTCTAAATATAAAAATTCTAATCATCTCAAAATCACCTGAGTTCTAGTAGGGACTGAGCCCTAAGCAATCCTGAAGAATAGAGAATTTTATTTCAATTTTTAAGTAGTAGCACCACCACCCGAATGCTATCAGACAATTGAAATTTGTTTAAAATGAAAATAAAAATTTATTTCTTCTAAAAATAAAAATTCTAGTCATCTCAAAATCACCTGAGTTCTAGTAGGGACTGAAGCCTACGCAATCCTAAAGAATAGAGAATTTTATTTCAATTTTTAAGTAGTAGCACCACCACCCGAATGCTATCAGACAATTGAAATTTGTTTAAAATGAAAATAAAAATTTATTTCTTCTAAAATAAAATTCTAGTCATCTCAAAATCACCTGAGTTCTAGTAGGGACTGAGCCCTACGCAATCCTAAAGAATAGAGAATTTTATTTCAATTTTTAAGTAGTAGCACCACCACCCGAATGCTATCAGACAATTGAAATTTGTTTAAAATGAAAATAAAAATTTATTTCTTCTAAAAATAAAAATTCTAGTCATCTCAAAATCACCTGAGTTCTAGTAGGGACTGAGCCCTACGCAATCCTAAAGAATAGAGAATTTTATTTCAATTTTTAAGTAGTAGCACCACCACCCGAATGCTATCAGACAATTGAAATTTGTTTAAAATGAAAATAAAAATTTATTTCTTCTAGAAATAAAAATTCTAGTCATCTCAAAATCAC
Organism: Leptopilina heterotoma; assembly: GCF_015476425.1. Classification (NCBI taxonomy): domain Eukaryota; kingdom Metazoa; phylum Arthropoda; class Insecta; order Hymenoptera; family Figitidae; genus Leptopilina; species Leptopilina heterotoma. The sequence goes on along the minus strand of NW_025111191.1, from coordinate 3,379,914 downwards.
CTGAGTTCTAGTAGGGACTAAGCTCTAAGCAATCCTGTAGAATAATGAATTTTATTTTAATTTTTAAGTAGTAGCACCACCACCCGAATGCTATCAGACAATTGAAATTTGTTTAAAATGAAAATAAAAATTTATTTCTTCTAAAAATAAAAATTCTAATCATCTCAAAATCACCTGAGTTCTAGTAGGGACTGAGTTCTAAGCAATCCTGAAGAATAGAGAATTTTATTTCAATTTTTAAGTAGTAGCACCACCACCCGAATGCTATCAGACAATTGAATTTTGTTAAAAAATGTATAAAAAATTTATTTCTTCTAAAATTAAAAATTCTAATCATCTCAAAATCACCTGAGTTCTAGTAGGGACTGAGCCCTAAGCAATCCTGAAGAATAGAGAATTTTATTTCAATTTTTAAGTAGTAGCACCACCACCCGAATGCTATCAGACAATTGAAATTTGTTTAAAATGAAAATAAAAATTTATTTCTTCAAAAATAAAAATTCTAGTCATCTCAAAATCACCTGAGTTCTAGTAGGGACTGAGCCCTAAGCAATCCTGAAGAATAGAGAATTTTATTTCAATTTTTAAGTAGTAGCACCACCACCCGAATGCTATCAGACAATTGAAATTTGTTTAAAATGAAAATAAAAATTTATTTCTTCTAGAAATAAAAATTCTAATTATCTGAAAATAACCTGAGTTCTAGTAGGGACTGAGCCCTACTTAATCCTGAAGAATAGAGAATTTGATTTCAATTTTTAAGTAGTAGCACCACCACCCGAATGCTATCAGACAATTGAAATTTGTTTAAAATGAAAATAAAAATTTATTTCTTCTAAAAATAAAAATTTTAGTCATCTCAAAATCACCTGAGTTCTAGTAGGGACTGAGCCCTAAGCAATCCTGAAGAATAGAGAATTTGATTTCAATTTTTAAGTAGTAGCACCACCACCCGAATGCTATCAGACATTTAAAATTTGTTAAAAAATGTATAAAAAATTTATTTCTTCTAAAAATAAAAATTCTAATCATCTCAAAATCACCTGAGCTCTAGTAGGGACTGAACCCTAAGCAATCCTGAAGAATAGAGAATTTTATTTCAATTTTTAAGTAGTAGCACCACCACCCGAATGCTATCAGACAATTGAAATTTGTTTAAAATGAAAATAAAAATTTATTTCTTCTAAAAATAAAAATTCTAGTCATCTCAAAATCACCTGAGTTCTAGTAGGGACTGAGCCCTAAGCAATCCTGAAGAATAGAGAATTTTATTTCAATTTTTAAGTAGTAGCACCACCACCCGAATGCTATCAGACAATTGAATTTTGTTAAAAAATGTATAAAAAATTTATTTCTTCTAAAAATAAAAATTCTAATCATCTCAAAATCACCTGAGTTCTAGTAGGGACTGAGCCCTAAGTAATCCTGAAAAATAGAGAATTTTATTTAAATTTTGCTTCCTCGTGAGGAAGCTTTGTAGTCGTTTAATTTACAAAATTTTTAAAAATCCTTTTAACAAATTTTCTTCTATATGGGACTATGTTATATAAGACCCTGAACAATTGTCCGGATGTATGTGTGTGTGTGTGTGTGTGTGTGTGTGTGGATCCCGATTTTTGTGAACACGATAACTCGAAGAGGTTTTAACGAATTTGGCTAAAATTTACCAGGTATATTTATCATAAAAATATCTCGAAATGGATTGATAGACGGATAGACGGATCGATTGGTATATATAAAGTATATGTTTTACTTAAATTTATAGAATTAAAACCAATTATAGACAAAAAATTTGCATTTTTAATAAAAATTCATTTTTTCTTAAAAACCATGTTGCTGTATAATAGAATGTTATTATTTATTAAAAAATAAATCAAAAATCTTATTCTTTGCATCAAGACGAATCGATTGATGTATATAAAGTATATATACAATTAAATTTGAAAAATTCACTTTTTAACTAAAAATTTTTTTGTTTATTTAGATTCATATTACTGTATAAGAAAATTTTCTTCTTTCTATTAAGACGAATGAACTTTATTTTATAAATGTTAAATTGTATTAAAAATGATTTAAAAATGAAATATATTTATCGTTAATGCTTCCTTCACGAGGAAGCAAATTTTTTTTGCTGATCGTAAAGAGGAAGCAAAATGTTCATGTAATGAACATCTATGGATTTACAACTTGTTTAAGTAGTAGCACCACCACCCGAATGCTATCAGACAATTGAAATTTGTTTAAAATGAAAATAAAAATTTATTTCTTTCAGAAATAAAAATTCTAATTATCTGAAAATCACCTGAGTTCTAGTAGGGACCGAGCTCTATTCAATCCTGAAGAATAAAGAATTTTCTGGTAATTTTTATGTAGTTGTTGAAATTGGCTCTCAGATAGGTAAAGTTGAAATTTTACAAGGCCCCTATGAGAATCCTACTGCAATTTGTGCATTGGATTTCAGTAACAAATTTTCTTATAACTTTTTAAAATGATTAAATGTTTAAATTCTGAAGTTCAAATTTTTGTTTTTTGAATGATTTGAATTTTGAACCATTTCAAGTTCTATTAAATGAGGCTTTTTTAAAACGAAAATACCACTATTTTAAAAATAAAATTTAATCATTAAAAAGAGGTTTTCTTAAATTTCGTGAATTTTTAATTTTAAATTGTTTATTTTTTTTTTGAATTATTAATTAATTTTTAAATTAAAACTAACAGTATTTAAATTTAAAGAGGTTGTATGTTAATTATAGTTGTAAACTTTTGTTTGTTTCAGTGTCTACTACGTTATTGGATAGAATGCGGCATTCTGTGAGTAATTCTTCTAGTTTTTTCACACTTTTGACATGGGTATTATCGGTGAGTTCGAAACCAAGTAATATACAATATAGTGACGCATTACTTGTCACAAATAATTTCTTTTATTCCGATCGTAATTTTCGCATAAATTAATTATGAAATCGATAAAAATTTTAATATTGATAATAAATATAAGTACATATTTATGTCAATTCGTGGCTTTAAAACAATAAAATATCAAATAATATGATATAATTATATTTTGTATAAACTAAGTGACAGTATTTTATTGGACATATTATCGCGCTCTCACCCCTTTTGATGCCCTTTCCCTAAAAAAATTGACCCGCGTGTAACAATTTATAACATACAATAAAATTCTAAAATTATTTATTATTATTTTTATTAATGTATTTATAAATTATTACTTATACTAGTTAAAAATAGTATAATTAACTCTTTGATCATCTCATTAAATGACTATAATTGAAATGAAATTAATGAATGATAATTTAAAATTTAAAGAAAAACGAATTGAAGAAAAATTCGAGAAAAATTTTACGAGTTTGTGAAAATTAGCATGAAATTTACGCGTTTGTTCGTTATGGGGGGTGTGGAAAAAAAATGGTACAAGGTCAGATGAGGTCGCGGTTAAACGACGAAAACGAATATAGATAAAGACGTAATGGCGACGCTGTAATTTCGCGCTTGGCATGGTGGCAAGTTAGACGAAGTTTAAAAGGGAGAAAAGAAAACAGAGAAAAAGAGAGAGGAAGAGAGAGAGAGAGAGCGAATGAGTTTGCAGCGCGGGATCAAGTCGAGAGTACAAAAAACCACGGGGAATCTTGAGACCATTTAATTCTGTTTCCAGCTAACGCATATAGTCCTCTCATCCGTGATCCTTCCACTACTTCCGTCAGATTTATTTATTGTTTGCCGACACCTCAGTTATACAATCTTGCTTTTACGCGCGAAATTACCAAGAAAACTCTCCCAAACACTATTATTCTCCCAGTACCAATCTGGTCCCAAGCGTAAGACCATTTATTTTTCGTTGACAGCTGCAGCTTTCTTGACTTTAACAATATATCAGAGAATTTTCTTTTGTTTTGTTAAATAAACACATTAATTTCTTTTTTGTTTTTTTTTGCTTCCTAGTGAAGTTATTATTAATGTTGATTTTAATTTTTAGTTTTGACTTTAATGAAATTGGTATTGAATGCTTGTTTTCTTCACTTGTTGTTCGCATAGATGGTCAGTGAAATTACTGTTCTTAAAAACAATTTCTTATTTTTTTTACCGAACATTTCCCTTCACTATCTATTATTTTTCGATGGTTGAACAGTTGCAGGGAGCACAGTGATTTTTTCATGTAGGTAATATTTTAGATAAAAAAGGGTATTTTAATTTTTTAAAAAAGGATTTTTCAAATTAAGTGACAAATTTCTATAAAATGCTACTATTATTTTCAAATTCTATGAATTTTACTACATATCCGAAGTAAATTACAGAAAAACTTCTATGGTAAAATTTCCACCAAAATAAGTAAAATTTAGTATTAAGAATTTGTATTTCTAGAATAAATTTTACTATTTACGAAGAAAATTTCCTTATAAAAATTAGTAAACTTAACTTTCGAGTTAGTAAAATTTCCTTATAAAAATTTTTATTTCTCGAATAACTTTTACTAATTCGAAAGAAAATTTTCTTATAAAAATTAGTAAACTTAACTTTCGAGTTAGTAAAATTTCCTTATAAAAATTTTTATTTCTAGAATAACTTTTACTAATTCAGAAGAAAATTTTCTTATAAAAATTAGTAAACTTAATTTTCGAGTTAGTAAAATTTCCTTATAAAAATTTTTATTTCTCGAATAACTTTTACTAATTCGGAAGAAAATTTTCTTATAAAAATTAGTAAACTTGACTTCGGACTCAGTAAAATTTCCTGCAAAATAAGTAAAATTTGCAATTTTCATCGTTATTTCCAGATGAAAATTTACATACTTCTGAGGTACATTTTTCTAATTTTTATACATAAATTTTCTTCGCAAATATTAAAAGTTATTTTAGAAATACAAATAACAATTTAAAATAGTAAATTTTGCTTACTTTGAAGGAAATGTTATTAAATTCGAAGCAAATTTTACTAATTTTTATACTGAAATTTACTTCTATGGTAAAATTTCCTCCAAAGTAATGTAAAACTTATTATTAAAAATTGTTATTTCTAGAAGAACTTTTACAATTTCAGAAAAAAAATTTCTTTTGAACAATTAGAAAAATTTACCTTCAAAGTAGTAAAATTTACTCTGTAAATATAATAATGTTTAATAAACAAATTTTACTACGCTTGATAAATATTAAAAAATTTGTATTTGTATTTGTAACTGTAGAAAAAGTAAATTTTACTACACGGAGAGACCCACATTCGTAAAAATTACTAAAAACGGTTGCAATGACCGGAAATAAGGGGACTTTTAGCATAATGTACTACAGAATTAGATAAATTTACAAAAGAAATAGATAAATTTGCTACATTGAAATAGCAAGTTTTAATATTTTGTGTAAGAGTTGTAAATGTAGCGAAAATTGATTATAGTTTTCTCTAATTTCGTTACACAAAATCTGACAAATGAAAACATTTTCCACTAAAACCTACGATCCACTGTAGTAATTTTTGGTGAGCAAGTGTGGCTAGCGAGTGCAGTCATATGGCGCCTGCATTTCTATTGGTTACTAACCTCGTCAATCTCCGTAAATGAGCCGATGCCATCCGATCATTGACAGTGACTATGTTTCGCGTACGTAAAATAAATTTGGATATTATCTACAATAATTAAATATAAAGTGAAACGTAGGTCGTTCGTTATCTCAGAAACTGACCATTGAAAATTAATAAATTTTGCATTTATTCCTGTCCCAAGAACTATGTCTTATAATAAGTTGTTAAAAGTGAACTGCTTTCTCGTAAGTGCTGTAAATTTTCATCATTCAATATATAAGGAAACAAAGATGTATGCTTTCAGTGAAATTCGTTGTCGTGCGTGCAGTTGTGTATTAGTGTATTAGTTAACCGCGTCTATACATATAAGTGAAATAAACATGTGTGTGTCTTCAAATATTTATCCAACAAATATATAAGTGTGTGTGTGTCTGTGTATGTAAAAATCCTTCCAGTTTGTCTCCATTAGTCAAGAATTGACGGGGAAACCGGCGACAAAAATCCGTATTTTTTCTTTTCACTCTTTCTTTCTGCATTTACAACGACTATAGTAATTTTACGTACACAATACTTCTGAGTTTACTACAGTTGTTTGGAACTATTGGACGAAATAGTAAGAAACATTGCTAATTTGGTGAACATTTGTCGGGATTAGTGACTTAGTGTAGAAAATAGTAAAAAATACAAAAAGTCCCCTTATTTCCGGTGGTTGCAATGTGAAAATAGTAAATTCTAGTGTGATTTTATACAAAAATTAGTAATCTCGGTCTCTCCGTGTACATTAGAAATCTTTATTTTCAGATTAAATTTTATAACACCAATTTTTGCAATAAAAAATAGTAAAATTCTAATTTCTAATTGAATTTAGTAAAATTTATTCTTGAAATAGTGCAAGTAGACAGAAATTCTAAATAGTTTGGGCTTTTGTTTCGAAAAACTAAAATTGTTCCAAAGTTTGCTGTGATTCATGGGAATGTGAAGTTTTCTAATTGCTTCACTACACGGATAGAAAATAAATATTAAATTTTGTAAATGAATTTTACAATTTGGGAAGAAAATGCAAAAAAGCTAAAATTTTATAACAAAAATACCAAACTTTTAAAAAAGTTAATGTAAAATTTAGTAAAATTGTATTAAAATATCATGCTCTCTAAATTTTAATTAGCAAAAATTTTTACTCATTTATAAATTAGTGACTGACTTTTTACTTTTGAAATAGTGAATTTTACTACTAAACAGTAATTTCTACTAATTTATTAGTAAATTTTACTGATTCAAAAGCAAAAAGTCAGTCACTAATTCAAATTTTTTTCTTTTTGAATTTTAACTAATTTTATTTAAATTTACTAATTTAGGAGCAAAAAGTCAGTCAATAATTCAAATTAAATACAATTTAATTGATTAAAATAAAATTTTTTTGATTTAAGTAAATATTTATTTGGTTATAGACAAGTAATCGGTTTTTTTATTTAATTAAATTTTCTTGCAGTTTACTTTCTTGAATCAAATAAATTTTAACTACTCGCTAAATTTGAATTAGTAAAAATGTTTACTAATTTGAATTTTTTCTGATTTTTTGCTTTTGAATTAGTCAATTTTACTAATAAATGGTAATTTCTTCTATTTTATTAGTAAAATCTACTAACTAAAAAGCAAAAAGTCAGTAAATTAATGACAGACTTTTTGCTTTTGAATTAGTAAATTTTACTGATAAATAGTAACTTCTACTAATTTATTAGTAAAATTGACTAATTCTAAGGCAGAATGTCAGCCACTAATTGTAATTAGTATAAAATAAATAAAATACTTTTATAAATTTTAATACTTATTTTCTTCCCAAGTATATTTAGATTTTGAAAAAAAAGTTTACTTCTTTTAGGAAGTAAAAAGTTTCTAAATCTTAGTTTCTCAAATTTGACGATTTTGAAGATGATGGAAGCTGTTTAAAGGGTTTAAAATTCGCATCTCGAACTTCATACTACACTCGTCCGCTCTTTGTTGTAATAATAAAGCGACCCTTGAACTTCCTGTGCAGAAATTCAAGAAGGATTATTTTCCAATTAGTCAAAAACAGACGAAAATTGTTATTCGTATTCTAAATTTAAAAAATTATTATTTAAATTCAAAAGAGAGCTTGTGTACTTATATACATAGCTTTCATCAACTGTGTGAAATAAATCCTCTCTTGGAAATAATTTTTTACAAAAGTCTCTTGACATTTTCAAAAAAAAAAAAAAAAAAAAAAAAAAATAGAAAAATCTGAAAGTCAATTCTCCAACATTATCAACTGTATTTTTCTCTATGGGAAATTTCGTTTTCAATTAAATCCTTGGAAACGTATAATAAAATGCATTTAATTGAAAGACCGTTTCCAATTTGACGCGATTCACTCTCAATTTAATTAAAAGCCGAGAACCTTATCCAAATTATCGCTTTTTCCTCGTGTTTTTTTTGTTGCGTTTCTCGGTTTTCTTTATTTCTTTTTTTTTATTTTTTTTTTACCTCTGAACACAGGTTTGATTTACAAGACAGAATTGACGTTACATTGACATAGAAGTGAACTCAGCTGAGCAGGTCGAAACGTGCTTAATTTTCATCGTGTCGATTTTCTCCCAAAGCGAATTATATCGGCGCTAACCATGTTTGTCGCTTCCACCAAAGCTTCGCTCTAGGCTGTTTGTGCCTGTACACACCGTCGATATATCCATTAGTAACTCTATACTTAAATGCAGCAGCAGCAGCAGCAGCACCGCACCAGTAGCGATAGCTAGCAATGCCATGCCGGTTGTTCGGCAGGACAATCTCTCTCTCTCACTCATTCACCTCTCTCTCTCTCTGTCTACCTGTTTGCTTTCACCCTCCAATGGATACCAATGTCCGCTCTTCACCCCCAAACAGAATAGTGTGTGTATATACGATTCCTGGTGTCCCTCTGGGCAGATATTCGCAATGGAATTGCTGTTTAGAGTATATACAGTCCTATACTCACCAAACTATCTGCTGCTTAAATGTATGTCATTATCCAGTATATAGGCAATTTTCATGATAATTATCAACTTTTTTTCTCAAATTTATGAAATTAATCAATTTTTATTATTTTTATAAAAATAATAAAAATTGATTAATTTCCTGAACTATATATATAGTTCAGGATTGCCATAGATCAGGGAAATTAGGGAATTCAGGGAAAAGTCAGGGACTTTTATTAAAGTACTCGAAAAAATTGAATTTTGGAAAAGTTACAAATGATTGCAGAAATTTAATTATTTTCAAAAGTAATAAAATTCTTCGCAGAAATTCAATTATGTTCAAAAATTTGAAAAAATTCAATTATCTTGAAAAATAATAAAATTCTTCTCCAAATTTCAATTATTTTCAAAAACTTTTCCTCAATTCAATGATTTTCAATATCTACTTTTTTAGTAAAATTTTTCAAAAGAGTTCAATTATTTAAAAAAAAAAGTTTGATGAAATTCTAAGCAAACATTAAATTATTTTCATAAATAATAACATTTTTTACAGGGATTCAATTATTTTTATAAATAATAAAATTCTTTTTTGAAATTCAATTATTTTGATTAATAATAAAACTCATCGCTGACTTCACGGTAAATCGTCAGGTATTAAAATAACACCAAAAAGGATTAAAATAATCCAATGTAGTGTTATTTTAATCCATTTTGGTGTTATTTTAATACCTAACGATTTACCGTGTTTCAATTATTTTCCATATACAATTTTAATCAAATTCCTCGAAAAATATGTAATTATTCTTAAAAATTTTATTAAAAATTCGTCGAAAGAATTCAATTATTTAAAATAAATTTAATTATTTTCACAAATAATGAAACTCATCATCAATAATTTAAATAAAATTCTTCGTATAAATTGAATTATTTTCAAAAATTTGTCAAAATTTATTTATTTTCAATGCCTACTGTTTCAATAAAATTTCACAAAAGAATTCAATTATTTAAAAAGAAATTCTAATAAAATTCATCTCAAGAATTCAATTATTTTCAAAAGTTTATAAAAATTCTCGTCAAAGTTTCAATAATCTTTATAAATAATTAAATTTTTCTCCGAAATTGAATTATTTTTAAAAATTTTTAATCAACATTCTTGGCAAAATTTTAATTATTTTCAAAAACTTTCCTCAATTCAATGATTTTTAATATATTTACTACTTTAATAAAATGTAATACAATTTAAATTGAATTCCTCGAAAAATGTAATTATTCTTGAAAATTTTATTAAAATTCCCTCGAAAAAATTCAATTTTGTTGATAAAATTCTTTATGATAATTCAATTTCGAGAAACATTCATTTATTCAATAAATCATTTATTTTTGTACTTAAATAATTGAATTATCGTAGAGTTTTCCAATAAAAATTGATTTACAAATGAATATCAGTTAAAATAATTTTAGATGTAAAATTACATTTATAATTATGTTTTTATTAATATTAATTTCTACTAATTTTTTTTTTCGAAGAATTTTAAGAAATTTTTTTAAAATAATTACAATTTCGAAGAATTTACTTAAAATTGTATTTTTTTTTATTTTATTGGATTTATATGTATGACCTTTCGGTCTTTTACATTTCCCGTACATAAATATTTTCTTCGAATCTTTAACATAAATGACTTAAATTAATTTAACACTAGATTTTAAACATTACTTAAAATTGTATTAAAAATAATTGAAATCCTGTGAAGAATTTTATTAGTTATGAAAATAATGGAATTCTTACAACGAATTTCATCTATTTTTTTTAAATAATTGTATTTATGTGAAAAATTTTATTACTTGTACAAATAATTTAATTCCTGCAACGAATTAGAGTACTGCAAATTTTTTTTTAGAAGGGCTTAAAATTTTAGAGCATCAGTAGTAAAAGTAAATTATAGTCAGACATTAGAATTTAAAATTGTTTTCATATTTTAAAACATTGTATTTTGTAATTTTCTTTTTTAAAAGTCTCATTAGCAGGGCTTGAAATTTTGGAGTAACAGTAGTAAAAGTAAATTATAGTCAGACATTAGAAATTAAAATAGTTTTTATATTTTTAAACATTCTGTTTTGTTTTTTTTTTTTAAAGCCCCATAAGCAGTGCTTGAAATTTTGAGAATACAGTAGTAAATGAGAATTTTAATTGAACTGGATATTTTTGAGTATTAGTAGCTAAAGTCAATTATAGTCAGGCATTATAATTTAGAATTGTTTTTATATTTCAAAACTTTTTATGTATTTTGTAATTTTTCTTCTTTAAAATCTTCATTAGAAGGGCTTAAAATTTTAGAGTATCAGTAGTAAAAGTCAATTATAGTCAGACATTAGTATTTTGAACTATTCGTGTGCAATGAATTTTTTCAATTTTCTTTTTTAAATAATTGAAATAATGTAAAGAATCTTATTATTCATGAAAATAATTGAACTCCTGGAATTTTTGTAAATAATTTAATTTTTTTATGAAAAATTTTATGGTAATTAAAATTTTTATAAGTTGTTGAATTTTAAAAATGTTTGAATTTGAATGTTTCTGAAGAATTTTAATTCCTATGGAAAAATAAATAATTACTTAAGTACTTATTTAAAAATTTAGTTATTGATGTTTGCGAATAATTTTACAATTTAAGAAATTCGTAAGCAAATATATTAGAATGTATTTTTGTGTATCTAATAATTTTTAGAGTGAATCAGAATATTCTTTAAGGTCAGGGAAAAAGTTATGTCTGGAAATCAGGGAAAAGTCAGGGAAAAAAATTAATTTTTTGTGGCAACCTTGTAAATGGATTTTTGAAAAATATTTTTTGGTTGCAATTATCGAAGCAGTATATAGATATTTTCTATATACTTTAAGCTTACAAACTAATTTCAATTAAACAAAATTATTTAAAATTATTTTTTGTATTTGAATTAAGTATGTTTTCTCAGTGTAGGAGAATAATATGAGTGTAGGATAAAGAATAATGATGTATGGAAAAGAATGGTTTTCAAATGACAGTTTATAAATTTACGACTGCAAGGGGAGTGCATCATCGATTTTGATAATAATATATAAACCATAATAGATCTTTTGGTATTAGTAAATTTTGGGGTAAGGTATAATGAATCTATAAAAAACTTTTTTTTTCGACTCAAATATATTTGATTGGTTTATTATTATCAAATGATTTATTTGTCAGTCGAATAATAATTTTTATTTGATTTATTTAAATCTCTATATTTGCTATAAATACAGAAATTAATATTCTCTAAATTTGAATTAGTAAAAATAAACTCTTCTATATTTAAAATGTTTACTAATTTAAATTAGTGACCGACTTTTTGCTTTTGAATAAGTAAATATTGATAATAAATTAGTAAATATTACTATTTATTAGTAAAATTTACTAATACTAAAGTTGATGCGCTCCCCTTGCAGGATAACATCTCAGTAAAATTCCATTAATATCACTTATTTTCATCTGCTTATAGACTATATTTTGTTCCTAGGGAGGAAAATTACTCGCATATATATATATATATGTTACGGTCAATGTCCGGAATCGGGCAATGTCTGACAATGCCCGGGCATTATCGACATTGCCCACAACCACTGGGCATTGTCGACAATGACCATCAATTTCGGTCAATGTCCGAAATAATTTATATTATGAAGTTTTTTCGGGCAATGTCGACAATGCCCGGTCCAGTTTGGGCAATGTCAATAATTAATTTTTTAATTTAATTTAAATTCATTTTAATCGAAATGTACCGACTAGTTATAAATAAAATGTCTCGTAAATTGTAATATTATTTCGTTTACAATAGATTGAGTCTCACATTTTGTAATAATTGCTCTCACGAATAATAATATAAATATAGAGAATAGTTTTTATTTGTTTACAATAATTTGTTTATAATTACCATTATCAATTTTTAAAGCAAATATAACTTTAAATGAAGTTTTATTGTCAAAATATAGTAAAATATTGTGTTTTTATGGAAAAATGTTAGAGTACCAATTTGTAAACGCTTACTCTAATTGTCCCATTTTGTGAAAAGACATGTACCAATTATTGCAGTTTCAAATATTTCAGTCAATTTATTAACTTATTCCAATAATTTAATGTTATAAATTTTAAATCGTTAAATTATTAACTATATGGTTATAAAATGTGATGTTTTGAATTTTTTTAAATAAATTATAAAACTTAGAACTAATAAATAACCCCAATATTAATGCTCTATTAACAAAAAAATATCACTCACGTTGTCACTGGCCATTTTTACCAATGATTTAATACTTTAAAAGTCTGATTTTAATAGTATAATTAATTTAATCCTTAATGTAAACAACATTGCCCAAAAATGAATGGGCAATGTCAACAATGCCCGGGCACTGTCGTCATTGCCCGGGCATTAACACACTTTGCTGAATATTATTGAAAATGTATGGGCATTGTCGACAATGCCCAGTGATTTTGGGCAATGTCGACAATGCCCGGGCATTGTCGACATTGCCCGATTCCGGACATTGACCGTAACATATATATATATATATATATATATATATATATATATATATATATATATATATATATATATATATATATATATATATATATATATAACCCCATTGTGAAAGTAGAAAATCTTGAAAAGAAATAAAAAAAAAAGAAATAAGTTTTCTCATGTGGTAAAAAGTCGTTTAAGTTTTAAAGTGGCCTTGTAAAATGTAAGTGAAAAGAAATGCTACAAAGAAAACAACAATTGAAAGTAGATTCGTCCTTATTTTCTGAGAAGGTGAGGTGTATGTAAATATAGAGACAAGTCGGTCAAATGGGAATCTCTTTCGAGGCGTAAAACCGCTGTAACTTCCCCTGACGGATTCGTTGAACGATCTATTTAGTCATATCGATCGTACTAGGAAATTCCAACTCTCAAGTCCCCAGTAAATATATGTATATATACATATACATAGTGTACAGAATAGTTTCTCCAATCTGACACTATATAGTCTTATAGAATCTAAATATATATATATGTATATACCATCGGTAAAATGCAAATCCCCAAATACAAATAACCAACGAAGATTTCGTTTATCTTAGCTGACACAAATTTCTCACAATTAAGTTTTGTTTATTAATATTCTCTTCCTTGAATTAATAATTTTTCAAGGAAAATCCATTTTCTTTTCTCTAAATCTGAATTAGAAGAATTCGAATAGCACATTGTATAGTTTTACTAATTTTTAGTAATTTTCAAGTCGAAAACTTTTCTCTCTTTTGATTAGTAAACTATAACTAATAGTATAACTTCTGCTAGCTTTTCGAAAAAAAATGAATACTCTCTAAAGTTTAGTTATTAAAAATTTTTACTGTTTCGAATAATTACCTGACTTTTTGCTTTTGAATTAGTCACTTTTACTAATAAATAGTAGTTGCTACTAATTTATTAGTAAAATTGACTAATATAAAATAAAGTCAGTAAAGTTCTACTATCTTTGAATATAGTTTACTAATTCCAATCAGTGACTGAATTTTTGCATTAAATAAGTAAATTTTAGTAATAAGTATAGTAATTTCTACTAATTTATTAGAAAAATTTATTAATTCAAAAGCAAACTAAGTCACTAATTTAAATTAGTAAACTTTTTACTAATTTAATTTGAGATGAATCTAACAAATAGAAAAATTCTACTAATTATTAGTAATTTTTATGGAAGAGTTTTTTTTATTTTTGATTAATAATCAATAACAAATTGTTAGTAAAATTTTAACTGACTTTTTGCTTTAGCAATTATTGAAAAACAATTAATTATCAGTATTCTCTAAATCTAAATTAGTAAAACTTTACTAACAAATAGTAAAATTTAAATAATTTTTGAAAACTTTTATGAAAGCCTTATCCTCTTTCTGATTAGTAAACTATAACATATTATTAGTAAAATTATGTCTGACTTTTTGTAAAAAAATTTTGTAAACAGTTAGTAAAAATCGATTGTCTAAATGTAAAGTAGTAAGAATGTTTACTATTTTAAATTAATGACTGGATTTTTACTTTTGAATTCGTAAATTTTACTAATGAATAGTAATTTTTACTAATTTATTGGTAAAATTGGCTAATTCAAAAGCAAATAGTCAGTCACAATATCAAATTAGTAAAATTTGATACTAATTTAAATTTAGAGAGAACTAATTATTAGTATTCTCTAAATCTTAATTATAGTAAAATTCTAGTCTCTAAATTTAAAGTAGTAAAAAAGTTTACTAATTTGAATTAGTGACTGACTTTTTGCTTTTGAATTAGTAAATTTGACCATAGTAAATAGTAATTTTTACTAATATATTTTTAAAATTGAATTTATTAATAAAATTTATTAGTAAAAAGTGCGTTTGAATTAGTAAATTTTATTCATAAATAGTAATTTCTACTAATTTATTAGTAAAATTTACTAATTCAAAAGCAAAAAGTCAGTCACTAATTCAAACTAATAAACCAATTAAAATAATAAAAATAAAACTATAGTAAATAAAATAAACTTAATTTTACTAATAAATTAGTAGAAATTACAATTTATTAGTAAAAGTTGCTAATTTAAAAGCAAAAAGTCAGTCACTAATTCAAATTAGTAAACTAATAAAACTAATAAATAAAATTTACTAATTAAAAAGTAAAAAGTCAATTACAAATTTAAATTAGTAAACATTTCTAATAATTTAAATTTATAAAGTAACTAATTCAGATTTAGAGAGCATACAATATAAAGTTTTTGTATAGTTATAATATTTTGTTGAAAATATTTCGAATATAAAATTATAAATTCGAATATACTTGAACTATGAACATAATTTAAAGTCATCTATTCCAAGGTAATGTCATCGAATTCAAAATTACCTTCTTTATCAAGAATCGCATAATTATTTCTACCCCGGCGCATTATCTAAGACATCGAGTGCTTAGTAAAATGTACTGCCTTGATATTAGGAGTAAGAAAAAAAAATAGGTTAACACACTCGACCTCCGCCTACTTAAAGAAGATATACCAGAATTTGGATTATACTACATAGGTGAATTAATAAATGTCAGTAAAAACGCCTACGCCTGAGGGTCAAATAAATTTCTATATAACACTCTCTTCTCAAAGTGTGAATGAACTAATTTTCTTTCTTTTTCTCACTTTCTTAATATATACAAATATATATTCACGCGTTTCAATTTTTTAAATATAAAGAAAAGAATTTTTTTTTCTTATAATGTCTCTCATTTTGCGATAAAATATTCTCGATAAAATAAAATTAGAAATAGTCTCGACTGCTTTTTTTTTCTTGTTGTTTTATATAGAAATTTGTAGTTTTCGACTCAATCAAGTTGATAAAAAAAAAATTCATACATTATTCAAAGCACGCTCGCCACGTCTTTCAAATGTAAAAATTATCCTATAAACAAAGTTTGTTCATCTTAGACTTTTCTCCGGTTTGGTCAAATTATAATTCCTGCAAAAATAAAATATTGTGTAAAATAAAAATTCGAATGGATAAAATTTTACGTTGAATAATATCGCAATATGTTAAAAATATGATTTAAATGATTATTATAAAGTAATTTAATTTTTGTTACTTTAATTTAATTATTGTTTATTTTTACTACTCTTTTTTTATTATTTATTGTTGTTTTTATTTTATTTTTATATTTTTCATATTTTTTCTTTTATCATTTCTCATTGTTTTCTTACGATTTTAACTATTAGCTGCTCTCTAAATATGAATTAGTAAAAATGTTTACTGATTAGAATTAGTGAATGACTTTTCACTTTTAAATTAGTAAATTGTACTAATAAATAGTAACTTCTACTATTTTATTAGAAAAATTTACTAATTCACTAATTCAAAAGCAAAAAGTGTCACTAATTTAAATTATTTAACTAATGCAACTAATAAATAAAAAAATTAGTAAAAAAATACTATTTATTAGTAAAATTACTAATAATATAAAAGCAAAAAGTCTACTAACTTGAACTGTACTGACTTTTTGCTTTTCACTTTGTAAATTTTACTAACAATTAGTTATTTCTACTAATTTATTAGTACAATTTTATTATAAATAATATTTTCTACTAATTTATTAGTCAGTTACTAATTCAAATTTAGAAAGTGAAATTAAATATTTTTATTATTACCAAAATTTTGTTATAAATATTAATTTCTACCAATTTATTAGTAAAATTTACTTATTTAAATGCAAAAAGTCAGTTACTAATTCAAATTTACAAAGTTAAACAAAATATTTAAATTATTAGTAAAATTTTATTATAAATAAAAAATTTCTACTAATATATTAGTAAAATTTATTTATTTAAAAGCAAAAAGTCAGTTACTAATTAAAATTAATAAAAATTTTAATAATTCGAAAATAGAAAGTGGAATTAAATATTTTAATCATTACACACTAAAAAAAAAGTTTTACTTTTAGCCTGTTTTCGAGGCTGAATTTAAGGTGTAAACGGAGTCAGCCCCATTAAACAAGGACAGACTTATGTGAAATACATGGGCTGAATTTAAGGTGTAAACGGAGTCAGACTTTTTTTTTCCTGTGTAGTAAAATTTTACTAATAAATAGTTAATTCTACTAATTTATGAGTAAGGTTTACTAATGTTACTGACTTTTTACTTATTATTTAGTAAATGTTACTAATAAATAGTTATGTTTGCTAATTTATTAGTAAAATTTATTAATTCAAAACCAAAAAGTCTGTCACTAATTCAAATTATAGTAAAAATTTTTACTAATTTAAATTTAGAAAGTGAAATTAAATATTTAAATTATTAGTAAAATTTTTTTATTCAAAAGCTTAATGTCTGCCACTAATTCAAATTATAGTAAGAATTTTTACCGCTTGTGGATATACTTAAATGTTGAAGAACAAGCGTATTGTAGTATTGTACTTTGTACTTACTTACTTAATAAATATAATAGCAAATATTTAAATTATTATGTAAATTAATTATTTTTGAAAATATTATTAAAATTAAATATTCAAATTGTTACGTAAATTAATTATTATTGAAATTAATTATTTAGATTTTTATTTGATTTAATTATTAAAATTATTATTGTTCGGATTAATAATATATTTATATAATCTGTTTTTAAAATTAAAATTAAAAATAAAAATTAGTTTATAAATTAGTTATGTACATACAGAAAATTAAATAAATTACATCCATGATATTAAATTATAAAAAAGAAATTTGAACTTTTTTTTTAATAGAACGAGAGAAAAAATTCCTTTTAATTAAAGAACTTTTTTAATTAGTGATAAAAATTGAATTTAAAAATTGTTTATTTATTAAATTTGAATTAAATATTAGGGTTAAATTAAATTAGGGTTAAAATGACCCAGTGTTCTTTCGTTCCCTATGAGAGAAGGTTGAATTATCTTTTTTAATTATATAATTCAAATTAATTATTTGAAATAATTAATAATTAAATAATGTACTCAGAGTTTTTCTAAGGATATCAAAATGGAGACGAAAAACTTATAAAAATTGTTGCGAGGTAACTATTTTGATACGTTTTTTGTCTCCATTTTGATATCCTTAGAAAAAAAGTTTATTTGTTTTAAATAACGGATCACTTGAATCAAGTAAATATTTATTTGTTCGAAGACAAATAGTCGCTTATTTGAATCAAATTATACAAAAATGTATTTGATTTTACCGATTTTAGTTAAAATTAGTGTATAGTTAAAATTTGTTTCCAATGAATAAACATGAAATGTTTGCGAATAATTCTTCTTTTATGAAGAAGCGATGAGCGTGTAGGTTACATAAATGTAGATGGGACATGCATGTATATCTTCTTTTAGTACCATGTCGAGATCGAATATCGTTCTTCTTCCGTGATTCTGGAACGCGCAGAGGACGTCGATTCGTTCCTTGCGAATTACGGGCTCACTTGGAAATTCATGGCCGACAACTCAGACGGAAGAATGGAGCAATTAATGGGCGTCATGAGTCTTCCCTGAGAAGCGTGCCGGACAATCTCCGTCTTTGGGTATTCGACCCTTCCCACTCTTTTGCAAGCCCCTTACCCCTCTTTTAAGCAGCCGAAGTGAGTTTCAATGGAATTCCCGTTTTCCAGAACGTGCCTGGACTCTCGAATCTTTTATATAGATATATATGTATGTATGTATGTAAGACCCTGGTCCGATATCTCTCCAACAGGAAATATCGATCGCACACCACCTCTTTTCATTCTTCTTCTCCTTCTACTTCTACTTTTTCGTCTTCTTCTTCTTCTTCTTCTTCTTCTCTTTTTAGAAAAGTTTCGTCATAATTTTGTGTGAGGAAAGAAGAGATTGCCAACTTTTGTTCTATTTGCAAATTGATTCCTTTAAAATTACCTGCGATAAATCTGTCCCTTTTAAATGTTATGAAAATCAATCTTGTAATTTTAAATTCGTATTAAGTTTTTAAATCGAAATTTTCAAAATATGTGCTTTTTGTGAAAAGGAAAAAGTTGGTACTTTTTTTTAAAATTTAAGAGGGCTTTTTGTATTTAAATATAGGTTGGACTGGAAATTTTTGAGGATCAGTAGTAAATGTCGAGTATAGTCGGACATTAGAATTTAGAATTTTTATATTTTAAAACTTTGTATTTTGTAATTTTTCTTCTTTAAGAGCCGCATTATTGGAATTTTGCGAGTGTTAGTTATATAATTAGGGTTGCCACAGGTCAGGGAAATCAGGGAATTCAGGAAAAGTCAGGGAAAGTAAAATTGGACTGGAAATCAGGGAAAAGTCAGGGATTTTTATTAATAAGTACTGAAAAAAATTGAATTTTGGAAATAAGTTACAAATGATTGCAGAAATTCAATTATTTTCAAAAGTAATAAAATTCTTCGCAGAAATTCAATTATGTTCAAAAATTAAAAAAAATTCTCGACAAAATTCAATTATCTTTAAAAATAATAAAATTCTTCTCCGAATTTCAATTATTTTTAAAAATTTTAATAAAATTCTTTGCGAAATTTCAATTATTTTCAAAAAATTTTCCTCAATTCAGTGATTTTCAATATCTACTATTTTAATAAAATTTTTCAAAAGAATTCAAATATTTAAAAAAATGGTTGATAAAATTCTAAGCTAACATTAAATTATTTTCATAAATAATAAAAATTTCACAGGAATTCAACTATTGACAAATTTTTTATAAATGTCTTCGCAATAATTCAGTTATTTTCATAAATAATAACATTTTTATGCAAAAATTCAATTATTTTCATGAATAACAAAACTCATCATAGAATTTCAATTATTTTTAATACAATTTTAATTGAATTTCTCGAAAAATTTAATTATTTTTGAAAATTTTATTAAAATTCTTCGAAAAAATTCAAATTTGTTGATGAAATTCTTTATGATAATTTAATTTCGAGAAAAATTCATTTATTCAATAAATTATTTTTTTTTGTATTTACATAATTGAATTCTCGTAGAATTTTCCAATAAAAATTGATTTAAAAATGAATATCAGTTAGAATTTTAGATAATAATTAATAATTGAATATTAAAAGCATTATAACATGAATTTTTAAAAATAATTGATAATTGAATTATTATTTCGAAGAATTTAAAAAAAAAATTTTTGAAAATACATTTTTCGAAGAATTTACTTAAAATTGTATTAAAAATAATTGAAATCCTGTGAAGAATTTTATTAATTTATGAAAGTAATTGAATTCTTGCAGTGAATTTTTTCAAAATTTTTTTAAATGATTGAAATAATGTAAAGAATATTATTTATGAAAATAATTGAATTCCAGTAACGAATTTTATTATATTTTTTTTTAAATAATTGAATTTTTTTGAGAACTTTTGAAATGTTATTAAATTCTTGCAAAAAATTTAAGTATAAATAATTCCATTTTTCTAGGAATTTTCTTTAAATTGTATTATAAATAATTGAAATCATCAGAAAAATTTTATAATTTATGAAAATAATGGAATTCTTACAACGAATTTTATCAATTTATTTTAAATAATTGTATTTATGTGAAAAATTTTATTACTTGTAAAAATAATTGAATTCCTGCATCGAATTTTATTACATTATATTTAAATAATTTAATTCTTTTGTAAACTTTTATTAAAATAGTAAATTTTGAAAATTTTTGAATTTCAGCGAAGAATTTCATTATTTGTGAAATGTAATTTAATTCTTGCAGAAAATTTTTGAAGATAATTTCATTTATCGACAAATCTTTGTGAAATTGTAATAAAAATAATTGAAACCCTGTAAATTTCATAAATAATTTAATTTTGTTTTTGAAGAATTTTATGTAAATTAAAATTTTTATAAAACATGAAGATTTCAATAATTGATATTTTCATGTTTTATAATAATATTCTTATAAGTCGTTGAATTTTAAAAATGTTTGAATTTGAATGTTTTGAAGAATTTTAATTCCTATGGAAAAATAGTAATTAAATACTTATTTAAAAATTTAGTTATTGATGTTTGCGAATAATTTTACAATTTAAGAAATTTGTAAGTAAATGTCATAAAATGTTATTTTGAGTATCTAATAATTTTTAGAGTGAATCAGAATATACTTTAGGGTCAGGGAAAAAGTCAAAATCAGTCAGGAAAAAGTTTGGAAATCAGGGAAAAGTCAGGAAAAAACAAAATTAATTTCTTGTGGCAACCTTGATAAGGAAATTTCAATCAGACAGGATTTTGAATCGTTTTCATATTTTGAAACTTTGAATTTTGAATTTTTTCTTCTTTAAAAGCCTCGTTAAGCAGCGCTTGAAATTTTGTGAACTTAGTAGTAAAAGAGAATTTGAGTTGTACTAGAAATTTTTTTTAGAAGAGCTTGGAAAATTTAGAGCATCAGTAGTAAATGTCAATTATAGTCAGAAATTAGAATTTAGAATTGTTTTCATATTATAAAACATTTTGTAAATTTTCTTCTTTAAAAGCTTTATTAGAAGAGCTTGAAATTTTAGATTTTTTTACAGAAGTAAAAGTAAATTATAGTCAGACATTAGGAATTAGAATAGTTTTTACATTTTGAAGCATTCTGTTTTGTAATTTTTCTTTTTTAAAAGCCTTATAAGCATTGTTTAAAATTTTTGAGAATACAGTAGCCTTTGGATTTTTTTTAGTCGATTATTAAATTAGAGCTTTTTGTTATCTTGTAATTTTTCTATCAGTAGTAAAAGAGAGTTACATTCAGACAAGTTTCAACATATGTGAATATGTGTCAGTAGTAAAGGACAGTTACAGCCAGACAGTTATCAGTCGAAACAGTAAATTTCTGTCAGACAATGCCATTTAAAAAGTAATTTCGTTTTTTTTTACATACATACGTTTTAAGAAAACGATAAAAAAATTAAATTAAAAGCAATTTTGTTTTATTTTTATTTTTTATTATTATTTTATTATTCGAGTTTATTGTGTGGTAAGTCTGTTCGTGATGTTTGCATTAAAGTGTACTTACACTGGTTTTACTCGAATATATATAGGAGAACACTTGGTCGCTAACGAACTACCTCTGATAGCTTAATGTATCTTAAAAATGTGCCGCTCGATAAACTTTGTAGGTGCTTGAAAAATAAGAGAAAAGTGACAAGAACGGTAAAAACATAAAAAAAAGGAAACGAACAAAAGAAAATAAACGAGTCTCAGAGAAAAGGACAAGTTAGAGACACTTAAATTTCTAGACTCATTTTTCAAAATAATAGATGATAGTTTTATAAATTGTAATTAAATGGGGTAAAAAAAATTCATCTTTTATGAGAGGGACTTTTTTTTTAACTTTTGTATTTTTAATACTCTTCTGTTTTAATAATGAGTGATATTATCGCATTTTATAATATTGCCAGTCGGGTAATTATAATATGTAATTAAAAAAAAAAAATTCTGAAATTAAAACTGTCGATAAGAAAATTAATATCGTTCTTTCAATATTTAAAATTAAAGTTAATTGGAAAATTTTAATTAAGGCATATTTAATTATAAAAATTGCTAATCTAAATTTGTAATTATTTTATATTTATATACATAGGAGTAATTTAAGAATTTATGAAAATTACTCTCGATGTCGTGAATTTTAATTATCTTGAGAATTTATTTTTAATCTTGATTTTAGATGGTAGTGTTTTTTTCTTTAAATTTTTTATTGATTGATTTTCCCTATTGACGTTCTCTTGGAAAAAGAATTCTGTTTTGATGAAAATTGTTTTTATATTTTTTTATTTGTCAATAACAATTTTCTGCATAAAATGATTAGTTTCTTTTGAAAAAAAAACAATTTGCATTATTCCTATTTTTTAATCACAAAAGTGTCGTAGAAAATTCTTAGTGTTTTTAAAGAATATAATTTGTACCATTTATATATTTTCTCAATTAGAATTTTTTAACATTTACACAAAATTTATTTCTTAATTATAATTATTAAAAAAATTTCAAGTTTTTCTTTGATTAGAAATAGGGAGACATAGTTTTTTAAAATTCGATTTATCGATCACAATTTTTATCCGAAAATAAAACTGAAAAAATTTAGAAGATTTTATAAAATTTTTGAAAAGGAAAAAATTTTTCTATTTCTCAATTCTAATTTTTAACAAATCTTTTATTCCTTTTAGAAATAAATAAAAAAAATTTCCATAAATTTTATTTCCTATTCATAATTTTTTAATAAAATCTCAATAGTTTTTTTTAGCAATAAAGACAATTTTTTTTATAAATTCAATTTGTCAATATTCCAATTTTTGATTAGAAATAAAATTGAGAATTATATTAACAGATTTTTGTAAAATAAAAAATCTTATAAATTTTTAGTAATAAATAGTTTTAATTGTTTAGTATAATAAGATAAATTATACTAATAAGATTTTTTAAAATTCAAGGACAAAATTTTTCAAAAGTTTTAGATTCTTATAGAAAAAAATTGTATTTAGTAGAAATTCAGGAAACTTTTTTCTTTATTTTGAATTGAAACTTGAAATATTCTTAGAAAATTGTAATTCAGAAAGAGAAATTATGCAAAAATTTTTTTCTTTTTTCAAAAAATAATCTTGTAATAATATAAATATTATGTTGTTTGACAAATCGTAATTCTGCAGTTTATTTTATTTATTTCTAAAAAAAAATTTTAAATTAAAATTTTTATTGAAAACATTAAAAAAATTCATTTTTGGAGAAATTACAAATATTTGCAGAAATTCAATTATTTTCAAAAACAAATAAAATTCTTCTTATGAAATTCAACTATGTTATAACAAAATTCTTCTCCAAAGTTCAATTATTTTCATAAATGTCAAAAAAATTCTTGTCCTAATTTCAATTATTTTCAAAAATAAAATGCATTTTTCTAATTTCAATGATTTTCAATATCTACTATTTTAATAAATTTTTTCAAAAGAATTCAATTATTTAAAACAAAATTTTAATAAAATTGTATGCTAATAAATTATTTTCATAAATAATAAATGTTTCTTTTAAGGAATTCAATTATTATTTTCATAAAAAATAATTTAAAATTCTAGAAAATAATAATTGAATTAAAATGATGAAAATAATTTTGATAAAGTTACAGTAACAATGTTCTTATAATAGAAAATAATGATTTTATCTCTCGGTCATCTTTAATTATTAGAAAAACATGAAGGAATCGATCACTCCGAGTCTTCGACTCGGAGCAATCGATATCTTCATGTTTTATAATAAAAATAATAATATACTTTTATAAGTTGTTTAATTTAAAGAAGGTTTGAATTTGAAATTTTTGAATGTCTTAATTCCTGTGGAAAATACTGTTCCAAAAATAAGATTAAAAATAGGAATTGGGCAAATATTTTTCTTCTTTTTCTAAAAGAAAATAAAAATTTTGTTAAAAAAATTGTGATTCATAAAGAAAAATAATGCAAAATAAATAAATTTTCTATTTCTTAATCACAGTTGTTTAACAATTTTCTAATTTTGCTTAGAAGTGAAGAACAAAAATCTGCATAATTTCAATTTGACAAAACATAATATTTAACAAAATTTTAGTCTTTTAATGAAAAGAAGTGAAAAAAATTCTGATAATTTCTATTTGCCATTACAATTTTGAATTAATTATAAAATAAAAATAATTATAACATAATAATATATAATGTACAATCTATCTAAACTTAACAAAAAACAAACGAGAACTTTAGAGTATGAGTGCCAGCAAAAGTGAATGAATGAAAAAATGAAAGAACATTCAAATTATTATAGTTAATTAATTAATTAATTGTTAATAATCAGAATTTTCTAAAAAATCGTGATTAAAAAAGAAATTATGAAAATTTTTTTACTTTTTTGTAATTACATGTTATTTAGTTAATGCTACCTATTGAATAAATATTTTCTTTTTGTGGGGAAAATTTAATTTAGCGATTCTTTAAAATTTAAATCAATATAGACATTAATTAGGTAATTCTAAATACGTTGTTCCGACACCCTTTTGTCTTCTTTATTAAGGTAAATTTTAATCATATTTGCTTTGGGAAAATTAGTAATTTAGTAACCCCGGCCTTTTGTGATTTCGAGAGGAGCGACACGGGGGAACATTGGTTGTTGTGTCGATTAAAGCGCGCGGTTTACAACACACGAAGACACGTCAAGTACAAAAAGGAGTGGCGCGCACACACCTTTTCCTTCAAGTGAAAAGAGAAACGAGGCTTTTAGCTTACAGACAGGAAATTCTTGGTGGAAAATCTTGTTAAACATGGGTTTTGAGAAATAGTGGGTTAAAGGAAAACGTTTTCGAGGTCACTGTGGTTTAGTGTTGAAAGTGTGGAGTTGGATCTTGAAAGTTCTATGGGGAGAATGCTAAAGAAGACGAGTGTTGAGAGAGAGTGGGGGGGGGGGTGGGTGGGGTGGGGGATAAATCGTGTTAGAAGGGTGGAAAAAGGAGAAGAAAAAAAAGGAAGAAGGAAAATTAACCCTTTCCATTTCTCATCCATTTAGTTTGAATGCGTCACAACTCCCTTCGATTCTCCCCACACACAACACTCTGTGAATTGACTATGGCTGATTCACTTGCAAATAAGATCGATTATATTGAATGTGAACTGACTCTCAATTCACTGAATTAGAATCCTTTTATCGCGTTTTACTCCAGTTGCTGCCTTTTTGTCCGGGGGTTTTTTTTTAATTCCTGGAAATTGGGACATATTATATGTTTTATAATTTTTATAATTTTTTTCTCCAATTAGAGTTTTTGATATTTTATAAATGGTACTCGTTATGCTGTTCAAACCTCTCTGCCCTTGTTTTTTTGTTTCTTTCTCTTTTTTTTAAAGTTAGTATTAAAAATAAATTTTTTGCAGATAAAATAAAAAAATATTTTTGGAAATTTTTTCAAATAGTAGTAAGATTCCTTCGTGTTAAAAGAAAATGTATCTTTATTAGACAATTATAATATTTATAATACAGAATATATTTTTGAAATTTGTTTTCAGTAGTAAGATAAAATTCAAGTCAGTCAATATTGTAACAATTTTTTTTACAGTTAGTGGAATCAATATAGATTGTTTAATTTAAAAGGGCAATTTTTTTACATAGTTTTTATAATTTCTCTTGGTGTGAATTCATAAGACTTGAAGTAGTAGCGTTTGTACTAAACCGCGTATCTAACTCTTTGCTCTTTTTCTTCTGCTTCTTTTTTTTTATTTCTGTTTTCCCCGGCTCTTTTATTAGGACGTCCGCCTCTTCCTGACATCTTTTTATCAAGTTCCCTTATCCGTGAAAGTCTTCTCTCTCGGTAAATGAAAATCCAAGGAACAAGATTGATTAAGCAGGATCACCGGAGTCGTAACTCCCGTCTCATGATCCGTCGCATCCTCCACTGAAGGTAGTAATTGCTATAGGATGAGACATCGATCCCGGCCGGTTTTTCAGAGATATTATGTAGTAACGATAAGAAGACCCCGAACTCTTATCAAAAGCGAAAAGATCTATATATAGCGAGCTAGAAGGAGAGAGAGAGAGAGAGAGCTTGGGGCAGTGAATGAGAGAGAAAGAAAAAAAGAGAGAGAGAAAGTAAGAAAGAAAAAGAGAGAAAAGGAGAAAAAGAGGGACAGAGAAAAAGAGAAGGAGAGAGAAAAGGAGAGAGAGAAAGAGAGAAAAACAGGGACAGAGAAAAAGAGAAGGAGAGAGAAAAAGAGAGAAAGAGGGAGAGAGTAAGATAGAAGGAGATTCTTGCCCCCAGAAGGGGATAAGAAGATATTATACGTATAATGACACAGATGAAATTGGTTCATCGAGTTTACAAAGGTCTTTTGCAGCCACAGTCCGGATTTATTCTTTTATAATAGATACTCGCGCGCAGTAATAAAGGAATGTTGAGAGTGAGAGAGAAAGAGAGAGAAAGAGAGAGAGAGAGAGAGAAAGAGAAAGCGAAAGAAAGAGGAAAGAAAGGAGAATTCACTTAACTCACTTGTCCGAAACTCTTCAATCGTGAATAATCTTCTCGTTTGTCAGCCGCACTTATCCCATTGCAATCCACTTCTTTCAACATATTTTCAACCGCGTGTACAATGTCGATTCGCTATTGGATAATCGTTTGATCTTTTCATTGAGGATATTGTCTCTTTAATGTCGCTAATTATATCTACTAATAACTTCAATTACCTTCTCTATTGGAAGGAGTTCTTTTTTTATTTTTCTCAAAAGATAAGACCGCAGATATTACGAGATTTTCTTTTAGTACTATGGATTTTTTTTAAATGTCTTGTAATTTCTTTTCTATTTTTCGTTTTATTAGAAAGCAAAATCTACACTGAAAAAAAAATTTATTTGATTCAAATAATCGATTTATTGACTATTATCAATTAAACATTTACTTGAATCAAATAATATTTATTGGAGTCAATTAAATGGTATTTGTACCAATAATTTCAATATGATGTCCCCCGTCTATAATTGAATAAATAAATAAATATGAAGTGAACTATTTAATTTATTCCAATAAATATTGTTTGATTCAATTAAATATTTAATTGATAATAGTAAATTAATCGGTTATTTGAATCAAATAAATTTTTTTTTTCAGTGTAAAGTAAAAAAAAAATTTTGAATATAAAAATAATGAAAGTGATGAAAATAATAAAAATGATAAAAATAATAAAAATGATAGAAATAGTAAAAATAATAAAAATGACAAAAATAGTAAAAATAATATAAATCATAAAAATAATAGAAATAATAAAAGATAATAATAATAAAGAATAAAATTTTATTTTTCAATGTTTGAAATAGGGTCGGCACAATGCAGATTTTAGTGTCGAATTAGTATAAAAAATGAGATTCAGTAGTACTTCAATTTGTAATTTTGTTCTTAGTGATAAAGGAATATACTTGTCAGACTTTAATTACTGTAGTAATAGATATTTTTAGAAAAATAAATAAAATGAATTAATTATTTCAGTTTTAATATTAACATAGGGTAACTGTACCAATTGTCGAGGGTTTTAGGCAACATGTGACTTTGACATTTTTTTTCTCGGAAGTAAATGCACTTTAAAATTTGATTTTTGTATATTTGGACGAAGGATCTAATAATGTTTAATATTCATATTTATTTTTTTAATATAAACTAAATTGTTAAGCAAAAAATATATTTAAAAGTCAATCGAGCAAAAGCACCATTTGTCGATGGTCTTGTGCTAATTTCTCGAGGGTCTGTTCCAATTGTCGAGGGTATGACATTTTTAAACATATAACCCAATATAACCTAACAATTAACCTGTACAGATATTTGAAAATCAAGTAGATATTATTTTTTCGATAAAAATATTATAGAACATTACCAGAAATCAAATATATTTATTTAACTATAATTAAATAATTTATAATATCGATATAAAACATTTTTATAGTAGACGATACAGGACAGAAAATTATTTAACTGTTTTTTAAACTTTTATAAATAAGTTAATTAAATTTAATCAATTTTGTTAATCAGACACTAATTGAAAAAATAAATTAATTTAAGTCACATTAAATTTGTAAACGAATAAAATCAACTTTTATTACGAACTGTAAATATAATGGTTAATTATAATTAAACTATAGTACAAAATTTTTTAGTTTTAAATAATGCATTTTTTTTATTAATTTTTTTTTCCGTCTTCCTTGTTTTTTTTGGTTGATTATTTTCTGTTGGTTGTAAATTTTTGGAGCATTTTTTTTCTTTTTCTCTGTACCTATAAATGTTTAGTATTTATGTTTGACGTTTAGTAAATAAACACTTAACCATCGATAAATGGTACATCAGCGAAAAAAGTGACTACACCAATTTTCGAGTCATTACCTCGAAAAATGGAACTGTCAAAAAAAAAGGAACCAAATACCGATGATTTGCTTTTAAAAAATATTAAATATTTTTTTTAACAAAAAAACATGCATACAAAATTAATTTAGTTCGTGTACAAAATTATAATAATAATTTTGTACACAAAAAGTCATTATAAATACGTTTAATTTGCATTTCTAAAAATCTCTTTTAATCAACCTGAAGTATTAAGAAAACGGAGATTCGTGTAAATTTCACAGCAGTGAATTATAATATTAATTAAATAATTATTTTAGTAGAATCGCTACGAAATTTGTATATATAAATATACAGTTGAAAATACAAAGATTATTTAGAAATTTTTTTTGTTCTTAAATATTATATATTATACTATTTATCTAAAAAAGAAAATTATTATCCTCGACAATTGGAGCACCCTCGGCAATTGGTGCAGTTACCCTAGTTGTAATATTAATTAATTTATTATTTTATTATTTATTACTACTAATATTATTAGTAGTGAAATACATTTTTAGACGATTAATATTTTATTTTTTAATTTTATTAGATTTTTTCCTTTCATTATGAGTAGTAAAATGTAGTTGTAACACTTGTAACATTAGTAGTGAAAGACAGTTTTAGTCAGACGAAAAATCAAATGGAATATTTTCGTTGTAGTGTCAGTAGTGAAAATTATTTTTATACAGACAAAAATTTGATAATTTTTCTATTATTCTTGTTATACTATTAGTAGTTAAGGACATTTTTAGACAGGCAACAATTTAATTTTTTTTTTTTTTTTTTTTGACATTAGACAAACTTTTTTTTTTAAATTTTTTAAAAAATAAATTTATTTTTTTTTGTTAGTATTATTTTTTTATTTTTTTATTATTTTTCCACAGGAATTAAGATATTAAAATATTTCAAATTTAAACCTTTTTTGAAATTAAACAACTTTTAAAAGTATTGTTATAAAACATTGAAGATATCGATTTTTGGGAAATTTTATTAAAATAGTAAATATTGAAATTTTGAAATGAGACAAATTTTTGAAAATAATTGTAATTAGGACAGGAATTTTATTGACATTTTTGAAAATAATTGAACTTTGGGGAACAATGTTGTTATATTTATAAAAATAATTGAGATCTTGATAAGAATTTTTTTCAATTTTGAATATAATTGAATTTTATTACTTTTGAAAATAATTGAATTTCTGCAATTAATTGTAATTTCTCCAGTCTGAAAAAATTCAATTTTTTTTTTTTTTTTTTTTTACAGTGCTTTTTATTTACATCAAGTGCAACCAATATATTGAGTTAGAGTAAAATTTAAATAGTAAAATACAGTTTTAGTCAGACAGTGCTTTTTATTTACATAAAAAATAACAAATAGTTTGAGTTAGAGTAAAATTTAAGTAGTAAAATACAGTTTTAGTCAGACAGTTTATAGTAAATTTTTCGAAATTTTTGCTTTATTTTATTACCTGTATTAGCAATGGACAACTCTACATTATATCAATTTTAAAATAAATTCAGAGCAGTTAAAAAATTATTGTTTTTATTCTGAAATAACGCACACTCGATATTTAATAAATTATTTACAAATTATCAATCACTTCACTTTTATATTTTCAATTTGTAAAAAAGAATACCTCCATAATTATTAGTCGATAAATTTTATTTGTATTTGATTGAGTTTTATTTAAAAATAAATATGTGATACACATTTCGTAAAATGAATTTCAAGAGATGAAAATAGAATAGTTCGAAATTTGAACCTTTTTTTTGTTATATTTCTCCATTATTGTTATTATTAATTTTTGTTAATTGGTTTTATAATTACAATTTTCCATTAGATTTTTTCAGCATTTTAATTTGTAATTTTCTTCACTAGAATTGAAAAATAATAGAATTTAGGCTTTTTCATATATGTATATTATAATGTTACAAATATAATTGCCACCAACATGATGCATGGAATAACAAGCTACACGTTTCTCTAAACTCAAACCACAGACGTTGGGGTTACATGACAACCCAGATAATACGGAAATGTACATTGAAAGAGACAAATTTCGATGATAAAATAGTGAACGGAGGTTTGAATGAGTTGAATACAATGTGACATTGCACACGCAAATGGGATTGCAAATATGATTTATTTTTGATTAAATATAAATTGAATTAATTACCGGTCAATATAGATTTAAACATATATATATATTTCACAAGTAATAGGATGACCGCAATTTTCCACAAAATCCACATATATTCAAAGTTGGGAAAATTTTAACGACTTTTTGACATTCGGTGATATTATATATGTTTAATTTTCGTTTTAGAATTTAAATTTATTTTCTCTTGTTCCATTTTCGAAATTGGAATAAAATTTTACTTTTATTTCGAAAATAGAACGAAAAATATTCTGTCCGAAGAAAATTTTATTCCTGCTTCCGAAAATAGAAAAATTCTGTCCTAATGAAATTTTATTTCTATTTGGAAAATAGAACAAGAAAAATTTTTGTCCGAATTTAGAGTTATAATATATTTTTAGTTTCGAAATAGGAAAAAGGAAATTTTGGGAAATAGGAGTTAATTTTTATATGATTGGAGGAATTTTATAGTAAATAACCGCCATTTTGTTGAGGTTTTTTTTTCAGTCATGGATTTATGTTGGTGAATATTGTGATGTGCGGCAAAACTATGGTTGGGATGGATGTTTCGGCAGCTAGGGCTAATGGTAATCGATCGAGTTGAACCAGTGATTAGCGTGTAATCGAATAAGGTCGAACGATCGTCGATTAGCGATAACCGATAGGCATTTTGCTATGTAACCGATAAATTGGTACACATGCGCCGTACACGATTCCCATCCTCTTGAAGCATTGAAATTATCCATTGCCCCCTTTACCCCCCCCCTTTTCAGAATATCGATCTGCACCTTGATTTTCGAAATTGCTTTGTATAGATATTT
The DNA here is from genome assembly GCF_015476425.1 of Leptopilina heterotoma. Lineage (NCBI taxonomy): Eukaryota > Metazoa > Arthropoda > Insecta > Hymenoptera > Figitidae > Leptopilina > Leptopilina heterotoma. The sequence continues at coordinate 3,348,087 of NW_025111191.1, read as the reverse complement.
GAGAGACACTCTATTACTAAACTTAATCCCTGTCACAGCTACACGAATATTATGATAATTAAAGTGATCAATATTGTAGAGTTTAGATTTCGAGAGATTATGCCTAAAAGCTATATATTTATAGATATTGGGTTAAAAATAATTTTCTATGTGGTAAATAGTAAAATATTTTTTCTTTCCTTTTTTTAAATTTTTAAAATTTTTTTAGTATTTTTATAGTATTTTTAGAGTTTTTCTGAGGATATGAAATTGAGACAAAAAATGGTATCAAAGTAGTTGCTTTCGCAACTATTTTGATACGTTTTTTGTCTCAATTTGATATCTGCAAAAAAACCTTTGTGTTTAGTATTTATAATATTTTTGGTATTTTTATAGTATTTTCATAGTGTTTTTAGTATTTTTAAATGTATCAAAACGTTGCTTCGCAACTATTTTGATACGTTTTTTGTCTCAATTTGATATCCATAAAAAACTTCTGTGTTTAGTATTTTTAATATTTTTGGTATTTTTAGTGTTTTTACAGATATCAAATTCAGACAAAAAACTTATCAAAACGTTGCTTCAAATAATCTAAAATTATCAAAAATTCGAAAAACCGAATTTCTTAAAATTCAACACTTTCCTTCTCTTTTATGGCATTTAGCTTCATTATTTTTGGGCTCTTTAGAAAAACGTTACCCAATTTTTTATTTCAGACCTTTGGTTAAAAATTTTAAATTATTAAAAATTATCAAAAATCTGAAAAACCGAATTTCTTTAAATTCAACATTTTTTCTTCTATTTTATGGCATTTAGCATCATTATTTTTGTGCTCTTCAAAAACACTTTACTTATTTAAAAGTCTCCACTCTTTGGTAAAAAAATCTAAAATTATTAAAAATTATCAAGAATTTGGAAAACCGAATTTCTTAAAATTCAACATGATTTCCTCTTTTTTATGGAATTTAGCTTCATTATTTTTGGGCTCTTCAAAAACACTTTACCCAATTTTTTATCTCAGTCCTTTGGTTGAAATTTTAAATTTATTAAAAATTATCAAAAATTCGAAAAACCGAATTTCTTAAAATTCAAATTTTTTTCTTCTTTTTTATGCCATTTAGCTTTATTATTTTTGTGCTCTTCAAAGACACTTTACCTAATTTTTTATCTCAGTTCTTTGGTTAAAATTTTAAATTTATTAAAAATTATCAAAAATTCGAAAAACCAAATTTCTTAAAATTCATCATTTTTTCAAACTTTTTTTCAAAGTCAGACTCAATCTGACTGTTACTACTGGAACTTTATAGACTTTAAGGTCTGGCTGAAAATTCTTGTTACTACTGAACTTAAAATTATAGTTATTTTTAGAAAATATTGTTGTATAGTTTATTTACCATGCTACTGAAAATAAATTTACATTCACTTGGTAGATTTTGTCTGACTAAAAATTGAATATTACTACTAGCACTACAATAAAGGTCTTTTAGTCTGACTAACATTTTCTACTACTGATTGACAACTTTCAAAGCGTAGAAAATACTATATTTATCTATAACTGCTTTCTACTATTTTACTTATCATTCTATTTTACTATTTTACTATTTTTACTATTTTACGATTTTACTACTTCACTATTTTACTATTTTACTAATACTAAATTTATTTCTTAAAAAAAACAATATTTCTGTAAGTCTGATTCAAAATTCTTTTTTTTATTTATACTGAAAGTAACAAATTTAATTGTGCTAACTGATAAATGCTAACTGTGATAACTCTGTCTGACTAAAACTACCTTTTACTACTGAAAATATAAATGTCTCAAGTCTTTATTTAATAGTGATTGTATAAAAAGAAAAACAAATAAAATAATTATTGAAACTGAAATCTATTAAAAAATAAATTAAGGGTAAAAAATAATAATTTTATCTGACGATTTGAATAAATTTTGTCCGATGAAAAATATGTTTTACTACGGACATTAAATTTTTCAATAATTCGAACACTTTACCCTTGAGCAAAATTATTTTTTTTTTACAAAAACAAAAATTGAATAGTGTCTGACTATAATTAGTTTATATCACTGATATTGAATTGGAGAAATTTGAAACTTTATGTCTGACTGGATCTTTATTTTACTACTGATTTCCAACTAAAAAAATTCATAATATCTGACTAAAAAGTTTCAGTCAGACATACTTAATTATTTTCCAAATTTTTCAGTAACAAAAACAGTTTTTTACTGCTTAAACGAAATTTTTGATATAAGACTCCTTTTACTACTGATTCTGAAACTGTTATTGTAATAAAAAAAGAAACATTGTCAACTTTTAGTCTATTCTGGAATACAACTAGTTTGGAATTGTACAACTTATTTCAAAATGAGACAAAGTTTTAATACCTCTGTCTGACTAACACCGACTGTTACTACTGAACTTTATAAATAATAATAAAACAGAATAAAGTTAGGATTTATATTAATTAATAATTAATAATTAATAATAATAATAATAATAAAATGAAGACAAACTTGTTTATAAATATATAAAATAGTTTGCTCCGAACTTTATAAAGATGATAAAATTAGATACTGGAAAGATCTGAAGATAAAGGAAAAAATACCTTTATTTAATTTTTACTTTTACTGTAATAAATGCGAAATCTAAGTTAATTGGGAAGGGTAATAAATTATTAATTTTTCAAAGGAGAAAGGGAGTCTGGAGGGCAAAAAAAAGAGTATGTGGATTAGATATTTTATAATCATGACCATAGTAACTGGGGTTATGGTGTTGTGTGCTTATATGACCCTTGCCATCTTGAAACCCCTTGAAACAGCACCATAGGGTGTCGTAAAGCCAAAGGCATCCATTTCTACGTCGACCCTGTGTGGTATGCATTATGGCTATTATCTCGTGTCATACATTCACAACTACATTCACCCTCTCACTCTCTCTCTCTTCACATTTTCAAACAAAGTATGTGACCAGACATGTCTGTCTCTCTCTTTCTATTTTTAAGACTTGTCTCATAGTCTGCTTTTGTAGTTTTCATAGCCAATTCCCTTTTCCACTTGCGAAAATTTTAAATCAAGCGAAAATAAACCTTGAAATTTTTAATGTTCAATCTGTGCAAACAGAGAGATGAGCGATTCTGGATTTATTTTTTTAATTAATATTGTTAATAAAATTTGAATTCAATTTGTCCAAAGAATTTAATTATTTTCAAAAATTTTTATAAAATTCTTCAAAATAATTCAATTTTATATTCAAAAGTATTAATAAAATTGAATTCTCAAGTAACATTTTCAAAGATTATTAAAAATGACTGATTTAAAGAAAGAATTTTAAATAATATTCTAGAAAAGAATTGAATTGAAATGTTGAAAATTATTTTAGAGAATTTTTTTAAAGTTTGTGATAATAGTGTTCAGACAATTTACAACCAATGTTTATAAATAAAAATGTTGAGGGAGGATTGAGAATAAAAAAAGGTTAGTCGTATTAACGAGAAAAATAATTCATTGCTCGTGCAAGGTATGCAGAAGATGAAATTATATACATAGTGGTTTTATTCCATTCCTTGAAAGTCGCGCAGCAAAGTAAGGAATCAAATGAAAGAAAGCAGGGAATGAAAATTATTTTCCATTTTCTCCCGCGAGACAGGTGCGGTTAGATGACTATACATTTTGCGTTGACAGAATTCGCAAAATTAAATTCAAAGAGGTGCGAACGATTTGAGTGGGTTTCTTTCGTCTCTAATTCGTCATTTGTTACACTATATAAATATATGTATATAGAGAGAGAAAAACCAGCACAACGCCCTCGGGGCGTAACTTTTCTTCCAAATTACTCTGACATCGAGAAAATCTTTATATTTTTCCCTTTCGTTTGTCTTCCTTCTTCTTTAATTTTTTATCAAAATAATCAGTAAAGTGAATTTTTCTTAAATTCGTTTTTAATAAAACTGTTATTATTTTCAGTCTTTACTATTAAATTTTTGCTTTTAGTAGAAAAAAATAATTTTGCTCAAGGGTAAAGTGTTATTGAAAAATTTAATGTCAGTAGTAAAATACATTTTTCGTCGGACAAAATTTATTCAAATCTTTTCATAAAATTATTATTTTTTTCCCATAATTTATTTTTTAATAGATTTCATTTTCAGTAATTATTTTATTTGTTTTTATTTTTATGCAATCACTATTAAATAAAGTTTTGAGCTATTTATAGTTTCAGTAGTAAAAGAGAGTTTTAGTCAGACAGAATTATCACAGTTGGCATTTATCAATTAGCACAATTAAATTTGTTACTTCCAATATTGGTAGTAAAAAGCATTTTGAGTCAGACTTACAGAAATCTTGTTATTTTTAAGAAATAAATTTAGTATTAGTAAAATAATAGAATAGCAAAAATAGTAAAAATAAATTTAAATTTATTAATTTAAATTTATTAAATTAAATTATTAATCTTACTTTAACTTTTATTTTTAAGTAGTAGCACCACCACCCGAATGCTATCAGACAATCAAAATCTGGTAAAAACGAAAATAAAAATTTATTTCTTCCAAATTTAATAATTCTAATCATCTGAAAGTTACCAGAGTTTTAGTAGGGACTGAGCCCTACACAATCCTGAAGAATAGAGAATTTTATTCTAATTTTTATGTAGTAGCAGGTCCACCCGTACGCTATCAGACAATCAAAATTTGGTAAAAACGAAAATAAAAATTTATTTCTTCCAAATGTAATAATTCTAATCATCTGAAAGTTACCAGAGTTTTAGTAGGGACTGAGCCCTACACAATCCTGAAGAATAGAAAATTTTATTCTAATTTTTATGTAGTAGCAGGTACACCCGTACGCTATCAGACAATCAAAATTTGGTAAAAACGAAAATAAAAATTTATTTCTTCTAAATTTAATAATTCTAATCATCTGAAAGTTACCACAGTTTTAGTAGGGACTGAGCCCTACACAATCCTGAAGAATAGAGAATTTTATTCTAATTTTTATGTAGTAGCAGGTCCACCCGTACGCTATCAGACAATCAAAATTTGGTAAAAACGAAAATAAAAATTTATTTCTTCCAAATTTAATAATTCTAATCATCTGAAAATTACCAGAGTTTTAGTAGGGACTGAGCCCTACACAATCCTGAAGAATAGAGAATTTTATTTAAATTTTTAAGTAGTAGCACCACCACCCGAATGCTATCAGACAATCAAAATTTGGTAAAAACGAAAATAAAAATTTATTTCTTCCAAATTTAATAATTCTAATCATCTGAAAATTACCAGAGTTTTAGTAGGGACTGAGCCCCACACAATCCTGAAGAATAGAGAATTTTATTCTAATTTTTATGTAGTAGCAGGTCCACCCGTACGCTATCAGACAATCAAAATTTGGTAAAAACGAAAATAAAAATTTATTTCTTCCAAATTTAATAATTCCAATCATCTGAAAGTTACCAGAGTTTTAGTAGGGACTAAGCCCTACACAATCCTGAAGAATAGAGAATTTTATTCTAATTTTTATGTAGTAGCAGGTCCATCCGAATGCTATCAGACAATCAAAATTTGTTAAAAAGGAAAATAAAAATTTATTTCTTCCAAATTTAATAATTCTAATCATCTGAAAGTTACCAGAGTTTTAGTAGCGACTGAGCCCTACACAATCCTAAAGAATAGTGAATTTAATTTCAATTTTTAAGTAGTAGCAGGTCCACCCGTACGCTATCAGACAATCAATATTTGGTAAAAACGAAAATAAAAATTTATTTCTTCCAAATTTAATAATTCTAATCATCTGAAAGTTACCAGAGTTTTAGTAGGGACTGAGCCCTACACAATCCTGAAGAATAGAGAATTTTATTCTAATTTTTAAGTAGTAGCAGGTCCACCCGTACGCTATCAGACAATCAAAATTTCGTAAAAACGAAAATAAAAATTATTTCTTCCCAATTTAATAATTCTAATCAGCTATAAATTAATAATTCAATTTCTGAAAGTTACCAGAGTTGAGTAGGGACTGAGCCCTACACAATCCTGAAGAATAGAGAATTTTATTTAATTTTTAGTAGTAGCACCACCACCCGAATGCTATCAACAATCAAAATTTGGTAAAAACGAAAATAAAAATTTATTTCTTCCAAATTAATAATTCTAATCTATCTGAAAGTACCCAGAGTTTTAGTAGGGACTGAGCCCTACACAATCCTGAAGAATAGAGAATTTTATTTAATTTTAAGTAGTAGCACCATCCACCCGAATGCTATCAGACAATCAAATCTGGTAAAAACGAAAATAAAAATTTATTTCTTCCAAATTTAATAATTCTAATCATCTGAAAGTTACCAGAGTTTTAAGTAAGGGACTGAGCCGTCTACACAATCCTGAAGAATAGAGAATTTTATTTTAATTTTAAGTAGTAGCACCTCCACCCGAATGCCATCAGACAATCGAAAATTTAGGTAAAAACGAAAATAAAAATTTATTTCTTCTAAATTTAATAATTCTAATTATCTGAAAGTTACCAGAGTTTTAGTAGGGACTGAGCCCTACACAATCCTGAAAAATAGAGAATTTTATTTGAATTTTTAAGTAGTAGCACCACCACCCGAATGCTATCAGACAATCAAAATCTGGTAAAAACGAAAATAAAAATTTATTTCTTCCAAATTTAATAATTCTAATCATCTGAAAGTTACCAGAGTTTTAGTAGGGACTGAGCCCTACACAATCCTGAAGAATAGAGAATTTTATTCTAACTTTAAGTAGTAGCAGGTCCACCCGTACGCTATCAGACAATCAAAATTTCGTAAAAACGAAAATAAAAATTTATTTCTTCCCAATTTAATAATTCTAATCATCTGAAAGTTACCAGAGTTTTAGTAGGGACTGAGCCCTACACAATCCTGAAGAATAGAGAATTTTATTTTAATTTTTAAGTAGTAGCACCATCCACCCGAATGCTATCAGACAATCAAAATTTGGTAAAAACGAAAATAAAAATTTATTTCTTCCAAATTTAATAATTCTAATCATCTGAAAGTTACCAGAGTTTTAGTAGGGACTGAGCCCTACACAATCCTGAAGAATAGAGAATTTTATTTAATTTTTAAGTAGTAGCACCATCCACCCGAATGCTATCAGACAATCAAAATTTGGTAAAAACGAAAATAAAAATTTATTTCTTCCAAATTTAATAATTCTAATCATCTGAAAGTTACCAGAGTTTTAGTAGGGACTGAGCCCTACACAATCCTGAAGAATAGAGAATTTTATTTAATTTTTAAGTAGTAGCACCATCCACCCGAATGCTATCAGACAATCAAAATTTGGTAAAAACGAAAATAAAAATTTATTTCTTCCAAATTTAATAATTCTAATCATCTGAAAAGTTACCAGAGTTTTAGTAGGGACTGAGCCCTACACAATCCTGAAGAATAGAGAATTTTATTTAATTTTTAAGTAGTAGCACCACCACCCGAATGCTATCAGACAATCAAAATTTGGTAAAAACGAAAATAAAAATTTATTTCTTCCAAATTTAATAATTCTAATCATCTGAAAGTTACCAGAGTTTTAGTAGGGACTGAGCCCTACACAATCCTGAAGAATAGAGAATTTTATTTAATTTTTAAGTAGTAGCACCACCACCCGAATGCTATCAGACAATCAAAATTTGGTAAAAACGAAAATAAAAATTTATTTCTTCCAAATTTAATAATTCTAATCATCTGAAAGTTACCAGAGTTTTAGTAGGGACTGAGCCCTACACAATCCTGAAGAATAGAGAATTTTATTTGAATTTTTAAGTAGTAGCACCACCACCCGAATGCTATCAGACAATCAAAATTTGGTAAAAACGAAAATAAAAATTTATTTCTTCCAAATTTAATAATTCTAATCATCTGAAAGTTACCAGAGTTTTAGTAGGGACTGAGCCCTACACAATCCTGAAGAATAGAGAATTTTATTTAATTTTTAAGTAGTAGCACCATCCACCCGAATGCTATCAGACAATCAAAATTGGTAAAAACGAAAATAAAAATTTATTTCTTCCAAATTTAATAATTCTAATCATCTGAAAGTTACCAGAGTTTTAGTAGGGACTGAGCCCTACACAATCCTGAAGAATAGAGAATTTTATTTGAATTTTTAAGTAGTAGCAGCCACCACCCGAATGCTATCAGACAATCAAAATTTGGTAAAAACGAAAATAAAAATTTATTTCTTCCAATTTAATAATTCTAATCATCTGAAAGTTACCAGAGTTTTAGTAGGGACTGAGCCCTACACAATCCTGAAGAATAGAGAATTTTATTTGAATTTTTAAGTAGTAGCACCATCCACCCGAATGCTATCAGACAATCAAAATTTGGTAAAAACGAAAATAAAAATTTATTTCTTCCAAATTTAATAATTCTAATCATCTGAAAGTTACCAGAGTTTTAGTAGGGACTGAGCCCTACACAATCCTGAAGAATAGAGAATTTTATTTTAATTTTTAAGTAGTAGCACCTACCACCCGAATGCCATCAGACAATCAAAATTTGGTAAAAACGAAAATAAAAATTTATTTCTTCCAAATTTAATAATTCTAATCATTCTGAAAGTCACCAGAGTTTTAGTAGGGACTGAGCCCTACACAATCCTGAAGAATAGAGAATTTTATTTTAATTTTTAAGTAGTAGCACCTCCACCCGAATGCCATCAGACAATCAAAATTGGTAAAAACGAAAATAAAAATTTATTTCTTCCAAATTAATAATTCTAATCATCTGAAAGTTACCAGAGTTTTAGTAGGGACTGAGCCCTACACAATCCTGAAGAATAGAGAATTTTATTTTAATTTTTAAGTAGTAGCACCTCCACCCGAATGCCATCAGACAATCAAATTTGGTAAAAACGAAAATAAAAATTTATTTCTTCCAAATTTAATAATTCTAATCATTCTGAAAGTCACCAGAGTTTTAGTAGGGACTGAGCCCTACACAATCCTGAAGAATAGAGAATTTTATTTTAATTTTTAAGTAGTAGCAGGTCCACCCGTACGCTATCAGACAATCAAAATTTTCTAAAAACGAAAATAAAAATTTATTTCTTCTAAATTTAATAATTCTAATCATCTGAAAGTTACCAGAGTTTTAGTAGGGACTGAGCCCTACACAATCCTGAAGAATAGAGAATTTTATTTAAATTTTTAAGTAGTAGCACCACCACCCGAATGCTATCAGACAATCAAAATTTGGTAAAAACGAAAATAAAAATTTATTTCTTCCAAATTTAATAATTTTAATCATCTGAAAGTTACCAGAGTTTTAGTAGGGACTGAGCTCTACACAATCCTGAAGAATAGAGAATTTTATTCTAATATTTATGTAGTAGCAGGTCCACCCGTACGCTATCAGACAATCAAAATTTGGTAAAAACGAAAATAAAAATTTATTTCTTCCAAATTTAATAATTCTAATCATCTGAAAGTTACCAGAGTTTTAGTAGGGACTGAGCCCTACACAATCCTGAAGAATAGAGAATTTTATTTGAATTTTTAAGTAGTAGCACCACCACCCGAATGCTATCAGACAATCAAAATTTGGTAAAAACGAAAATAAAAATTTATTTCTTCCAAATTTAATAATTCTAATCATCTGAAAGTTACCAGAGTTTTAGTAGGGACTGAGCCCTACACAATCCTGAAGAATAGAGAATTTTATTTGAATTTTTAAGTAGTAGCACCACCACCCGAATGCTATCAGACAATCAAAATTTGGTAAAAACGAAAATAAAAATTTATTTCTTCCAAATTTAATAATTCTAATCATCTGAAAGTTACCAGAGTTTTAGTAGGGACTGAGCCCTACACAATCCTGAAGAATAGAGAATTTTATTTGAATTTTTAAGTAGTAGCACCACCACCCGAATGCTATCAGACAATCAAAATTTGGTAAAAACGAAAATAAAAATTTATTTCTTCCAAATTTAATAATTCTAATCATCTGAAAGTTACCAGAGTTTTAGTAGGGACTGAGCCCTACACAATCCTGAAGAATAGAGAATTTTGTTCTAATATTCATGTAGTAGCAGGTCCACCCGTACGCTATCAGACAATCAAAATTTGGTAAAAACGAAAATAAAAATTTATTTCTTCTAAATTTAATAATTCTAATCATCTGAAAGTTACCAGAGTTTTAGTAGGGACTGAGCCCTACACAATCCTGAAGAATAGAGAATTTTGTTCTAATTTTTATGTAGTAGCAGGTCCACCCGTACGCTATCAGACAATCAAAATTTGGTAAAAACGAAAATAAAAATTTATTTCTTCCAAATTTAATAATTCTAATCATCTGAAAGTTACCAGAGTTTTAGTAGGGACTGAGCCCTACACAATCCTGAAGAATAGAGAATTTTATTCTAACTTTAAGTAGTAGCAGGTCCACCCGTACGCTATCAGACAATCAAAATTTCGTAAAAACGAAAATAAAAATTTATTTCTTCCCAATTTAATAATTCTAATCATCTGAAAGTTACCAGAGTTTTAGTAGGGACTGAGCCCTACACAATCCTGAAGAATAGAGAATTTTATTTGAATTTTTAAGTAGTAGCACCACCACCCGAATGCTATCAGACAATCAAAATTTGGTAAAAACGAAAATAAAAATTTATTTCTTCCAAATTTAATAATTCTAATCATCTGAAAGTTACCAGAGTTTTAGTAGGGACTGAGCCCTACACAATCCTGAAGAAGAGAGAATTTTATTCTAATTTTAAGTAGTAGCAGGTCCTCCCGAATGCTATCAGACAATCAAAATTTAGTAAAAACGAAAATAAAAATTTATTTCTTCCAAATTTAATAATTCTAATCATCTGAAAGTTACCAGAGTTTTAGTAGGGACTGAGCCCTACACAATCCTGAAGAATAGAGAATTTTATTCTAATTTTTATGTAGTAGCAGGTCCACCCGTACGCTATCAGACAATCAAAATTTTGTAAAAACGAAAATAAAAATTTATTTCTTCTAAATTAATAATTCTAATCATCTGAAAGTTACCAGAGTTTTAGTAGGGACTGAGCCCTACACAATCCTGAAGAATAGAGAATTTTATTTGAATTTTTAAGTAGTAGCACCATCCACCCGAATGCCTATCAGACAATCAAAATTTGGTAAAAACGAAAATAAAAATTTATTTCTTCCAAATTTAATAATTCTAATCATCTGAAAGTTACCAGAGTTTTAGTAGGGACTGAGCCCTACACAATCCTGAAGAATAGAGAATTTTATTTTAATTTTTAAGTAGTAGCACCACCACCCGAATGCTATCAGACAATCAAAATCTGGTAAAAACGAAAATAAAAATTTATTTCTTCTAAATTTAATAATTCTAATCATCTGAAAGTTACCAGAGTTTTAGTAGGGACTGAGCCCTACACAATCCTGAAGAATAGAGAATTTTATTTGAATTTTTAAGTAGTAGCACCATCCACCCGAATGCTATCAGACAATCAAAATTTGGTAAAAACGAAAATAAAAATTTATTTCTTCCAAATTTAATAATTCTAATCATCTGAAAGTTACCAGAGTTTTAGTAGGGACTGAGCCCTACACAATCCTGAAGAATAGAGAATTTTGTTCTAATTTTTATGTAGTAGCAGGTCCACCCGTACGCTATCAGACAATCAAAATTTGGTAAAAACGAAAATAAAAATTTATTTCTTCCAAATTTAATAATTCTAATCATCTGAAAGTTACCAGAGTTTTAGTAGGGACTAAGCCCTACACAATCCTGAAGAATAGAGAATTTTATTCTAATTTTTATGTAGTAGCAGGTCCACCCGTACGCTATCAGACAATCAAAATTTGGTAAAAACGAAAATAAAAATTTATTTCTTCCAAATTTAATAATTCTAATCATCTGAAAGTTACCAGAGTTTTAGTAGGGACTGAGCCCTACACAATCCTGAAGAATAGAGAATTTTATTCTAACTTTAAGTAGTAGCAGGTCCACCCGTACGCTATCAGACAATCAAAATTTCGTAAAAACGAAAATAAAAATTTATTTCTTTCCAATTTAATAATTCTAATCATCTGAAAGTTACCAGAGTTTTAGTAGGGACTGAGCCCTACACAATCCTGAAGAATAGAGAATTTTATTTGAATTTTTAAGTAGTAGCACCACCACCCGAATGCTATCAGACAATCAAAATTTGGTAAAAACGAAAATAAAAATTTATTTCTTCCAAATTTAATAATTCTAATCATCTGAAAGTTACCAGAGTTTTAGTAGGGACTGAGCCCTACACAATCCTGAAGAAGAGAGAATTTTATTCTAATTTTAAGTAGTAGCAGGTCCTCCCGAATGCTATCAGACAATCAAAATTTAGTAAAAACGAAAATAAAAATTTATTTCTTCCAAATTTAATAATTCTAATCATCTGAAAGTTACCAGAGTTTTAGTAGGGACTGAGCCCTACACAATCCTGAAGAATAGAGAATTTTATTCTAATTTTTATGTAGTAGCAGGTCCACCCGTACGCTATCAGACAATCAAAATTTTGTAAAAACGAAAATAAAAATTTATTTCTTCTAAATTTAATAATTCTAATCATCTGAAAGTTACCAGAGTTTTAGTAGGGACTGAGCCCTACACAATCCTGAAGAATAGAGAATTTTGTTCTAATTTTTATGTAGTAGCAGGTCCACCCGTACGCTATCAGACAATCAAAATTTGGTAAAAACGAAAATAAAAATTTATTTCTTCCAAATTTAATAATTCTAATCATCTGAAAGTTATTAGAGTTTTAGTAGGGACTGAGCCCTACACAATCCTGAAGAATAGAGAATTTTATTTGAATTTTTAAGTAGTAGCACCACCACCCGAATGCTATCAGACAATCAAAATTTGGTAAAAACGAAAATAAAAATTTATTTCTTCTAAATTTAATAATTCTAATCATCTGAAAGTTACCAGAGTTTTAGTAGCGACTGAGCCCTACACAATCCTGAAGAATAGTGAATTTAATTTCAATTTTTAAGTAGTAGCAGGTCCACCCGTACGCTATCAGACAATCAATATTTAGTAAAAACGAAAATAAAAATTTATTTCTTCCAAATTTAATAATTCTAATCATCTGAAAGTTACCAGAGTTTTAGTAGGGACTGAGCCCTACACAATCCTGAAGAATAGAGAATTTTATTCTAATTTTTAAGTAGTAGCACCACCACCCGAATGCTATCAGACAATCAAAATTTGGTAAAAACGAAAATAAAAATTTATTTCTTCCAAATTTAATAATTCTAATCATCTAAAAGTTACCAGAGTTTTAGTAGGGACTGAGCCCTACACAATCCTGAAGAATAGAGAATTTTATTCTAATTTTTATGTAGTAGCAGGTCCACCCGTACGCTATCAGACAATCAAAATTTGGTAAAAACGAAAATAAAAATTTATTTCTTCTAAATTTAATAATTCTAATCATCTGAAAGTTACCAGAGTTTTAGTAGGGACTGAGCCCTACACAATCCTGAAGAATAGAGAATTTTATTTAAATTTTTAAGTAGTAGCACCACCACCCGAATGCTATCAGACAATCAAAATTTGGTAAAAACGAAAATAAAAATTTATTTCTTCCAAATTTAATAATTCTAATCATCTGAAAGTTACCAGAATTTTAGTAGGGACTGAGCCCTACACAATCCTGAAGAATAGAGAATTTTATTCTAATTTTTATGTAGTAGCAGGTCCACCCGTACGCTATCAGACAATCAAAATTTGGTAAAAACGAAAATAAAAATTTATTTCTTCTAAATTTAATAATTCTAATCATCTGAAAGTTACCAGAGTTTTAGTAGGAACTGAGCCCTACACAATCCTGAAGAATAGAGAATTTTATTTGAATTTTTAAGTAGTAGCACCACCACCCGAATGCTATCAGACAATCAAAATTTGGTAAAAACGAAAATAAAAATTTATTTCTTCCAAATTTAATAATTCCAATCATCTGAAAGTTACCAGAGTTTTAGTAGGGACTAAGCCCTACACAATCCTGAAGAATAGAGAATTTTATTCTAATTTTTATGTAGTAGCAGGTCCACCCGAATGCTATCAGACAATCAAAATTTGTTAAAAAGGAAAATAAAAATTTATTTCTTCCAAATTTAATAATTCTAATCATCTGAAAGTTACCAGAGTTTTAGTAGCGACTGAGCCCTACACAATCCTAAAGAATAGTGAATTTAATTTCAATTTTTAAGTAGTAGCAGGTCCACCCGTACGCTATCAGACAATCAATATTTGGTAAAAACGAAAATAAAAATTTATTTCTTCCAAATTTAATAATTCTAATCATCTGAAAGTTACCAGAGTTTTAGTAGGGACTGAGCCCTACACAATCCTGAAGAATAGTGAATTTAATTTCAATTTTTAAGTAGTAGCAGGTCCACCCGTACGCTATCAGACAATCAATATTTAGTAAAAACGAAAATAAAAATTTATTTCTTCCAAATTTAATAATTCTAATCATCTGAAAGTTACCAGAGTTTTAGTAGGGACTGAGCCCTACACAATCCTGAAGAATAGAGAATTTTATTTGAATTTTTAAGTAGTAGCACCACCACCCGAATGCTATCAGACAATCAAAATTTGGTAAAAACGAAAATAAAAATTTATTTCTTCCAAATTTAATAATTCTAATCATCTGAAAGTTACCAGAGTTTTAGTAGGGACTGAGCCCTACACAATCCTGAAGAAGAGAGAATTTTATTTGAATTTTTAAGTAGTAGCACCACCACCCGAATGCTATCAGACAATCAAAATTTGGTAAAAACGAAAATAAAAATTTATTTCTTCCAAATTTAATAATTCTAATCATCTGAAAGTTACCAGAGTTTTAGTAGGGACTGAGCCCTACACAATCCTGAAGAATAGAGAATTTTATTTGAATTTTTAAGTAGTAGCACCACCACCCGAATGCTATCAGACAATCAAAATCTGGTAAAAACGAAAATAAAAATTTATTTCTTCTAAATTTAATAATTCTAATCATCTGAAAGTTACCAGAGTTTTAGTAGCGACTGAGCCCTACACAATCCTGAAGAATAGAGAATTTTATTCTAATTTTTAAGTAGTAGCACCACCACCCGAATGCTATCAGACAATCAAAATCTGGTAAAAACGAAAATAAAAATTTATTTCTTCCAAATTTAATAATTCTAATCATCTGAAAGTTACCAGAGTTTTAGTAGGGACTGAGCCCTACACAATCCTGAAGAATAGAGAATTTTATTTGAATTTTTAAGTAGTAGCACCACCACCCGAATGCTATCAGACAATCAAAATCTGGTAAAAACGAAAATAAAAATTTATTTCTTCCAAATTTAATAATTCTAATCATCTGAAAGTTACCAGAGTTTTAGTAGGGACTGAGCCCTACACAATCCTGAAGAATAGAGAATTTTATTTGAATTTTTAAGTAGTAGCACCACCACCCGAATGCTATCAGACAATCAAAATCTGGTAAAAACGAAAATAAAAATTTATTTCTTCCAAATTTAATAATTCTAATCATCTGAAAGTTACCAGAGTTTTAGTAGGGACTGAGCCCTACACAATCCTGAAGAATAGAGAATTTTATTTGAATTTTTAAGTAGTAGCACCACCACCCGAATGCTATCAGACAATCAAAATCTGGTAAAAACGAAAATGAAAATTTATTTCTTCTAAATTTAATAATTCTAATCATCTGAAAGTTACCAGAGTTTTAGTAGGGACTGAGCCCTACACAATCCTGAAGAATAGAGAATTTTATTTGAATTTTTAAGTAGTAGCACCACCACCCGAATGCTATCAGACAATCAAAATCTGGTAAAAACGAAAATAAAAATTTATTTCTTCTAAATTTAATAATTCTAATCATCTGAAAGTTACCAGAGTTTTAGTAGGGACTGAGCCCTACACAATCCTGAAGAATAGAGAATTTTGTTCTAATTTTTATGTAGTAGCAGGTCCACCCGTACGCTATCAGACAATCAAAATTTCGTAAAAACGAAAATAAAAATTTATTTCTTTCCAATTTAATAATTCTAATCATCTGAAAGTTACCAGAGTTTTAGTAGGGACTGAGCCCTACACAATCCTGAAGAATAGAGAATTTTATTTGAATTTTTAAGTAGTAGCACCACCACCCGAATGCTATCAGACAATCAAAATTTGGTAAAAACGAAAATAAAAATTTATTTCTTCCAAATTTAATAATTCTAATCATCTGAAAGTTACCAGAGTTTTAGTAGGGACTGAGCCCTACACAATCCTGAAGAAGAGAGAATTTTATTCTAATTTTAAGTAGTAGCAGGTCCTCCCGAATGCTATCAGACAATCAAAATTTAGTAAAAACGAAAATAAAAATTTATTTCTTCCAAATTTAATAATTCTAATCATCTGAAAGTTACCAGAGTTTTAGTAGGGACTGAGCCCTACACAATCCTGAAGAATAGAGAATTTTATTCTAATTTTTATGTAGTAGCAGGTCCACCCGTACGCTATCAGACAATCAAAATTTTGTAAAAACGAAAATAAAAATTTATTTCTTCTAAATTTAATAATTCTAATCATCTGAAAGTTACCAGAGTTTTAGTAGGGACTGAGCCCTACACAATCCTGAAGAATAGAGAATTTTGTTCTAATTTTTATGTAGTAGCAGGTCCACCCGTACGCTATCAGACAATCAAAATTTGGTAAAAACGAAAATAAAAATTTATTTCTTCCAAATTTAATAATTCTAATCATCTGAAAGTTATTAGAGTTTTAGTAGGGACTGAGCCCTACACAATCCTGAAGAATAGAGAATTTTATTTGAATTTTTAAGTAGTAGCACCACCACCCGAATGCTATCAGACAATCAAAATTTGGTAAAAACGAAAATAAAAATTTATTTCTTCCAAATTTAATAATTCTAATCATCTGAAAGTTACCAGAATTTTAGTAGGGACTGAGCCCTACACAATCCTGAAGAATAGAGAATTTTATTCTAATTTTTATGTAGTAGCAGGTCCAACGGTACGCTATCAGACAATCAAAATTTGGTAAAAACGAAAATAAAAATTTATTTCTTCTAAATTTAATAATTCTAATCATCTGAAAGTTACCAGAGTTTTAGTAGGGACTGAGCCCTACACAATCCTGAAGAATAGAGAATTTTATTTGAATTTTTAAGTAGTAGCACCACCACCCGAATGCTATCAGACAATCAAAATTTGGTAAAAACGAAAATAAAAATTTATTTCTTCCAAATTTAATAATTCTAATCATCTGAAAGTTACCAGAGTTTTAGTAGGGACTGAGCCCTACACAATCCTGAAGAATAGAGAATTTTGTTCTAATTTTTATGTAGTAGCAGGTCCACCCGTACGCTATCAGACAATCAAAATTTGGTAAAAACGAAAATAAAAATTTATTTCTTCCAAATTTAATAATTCTAATCATCTGAAAGTTACCAGAGTTTTAGTAGGGACTGAGCCCTACACAATCCTGAAGAATAGAGAATTTTATTTGAATTTTTAAGTAGTAGCACCACCACCCGAATGCTATCAGACAATCAAAATCTGGTAAAAACGAAAATGAAAATTTATTTCTTCTAAATTTAATAATTCTAATCATCTGAAAGTTACCAGAGTTTTAGTAGGGACTGAGCCCTACACAATCCTGAAGAAGAGAGAATTTTATTTGAATTTTTAAGTAGTAGCACCACCACCCGAATGCTATCAGACAATCAAAATTTGGTAAAAACGAAAATAAAAATTTATTTCTTCCAAATTTAATAATTCTAATCATCTGAAAGTTACCAGAGTTTTAGTAGCGACTGAGCCCTACACAATCCTAAAGAATAGTGAATTTAATTTCAATTTTTAAGTAGTAGCAGGTCCACCCGTACGCTATCAGACAATCAATATTTGGTAAAAACGAAAATAAAAATTTATTTCTTCCAAATTTAATAATTCTAATCATCTGAAAGTTACCAGAGTTTTAGTAGGGACTGAGCCCTACACAATCCTGAAGAATAGTGAATTTAATTTCAATTTTTAAGTAGTAGCAGGTCCACCCGTACGCTATCAGACAATCAATATTTAGTAAAAACGAAAATAAAAATTTATTTCTTCCAAATTTAATAATTCTAATCATCTGAAAGTTACCAGAGTTTTAGTAGGGACTGAGCCCTACACAATCCTGAAGAATAGAGAATTTTATTTGAATTTTTAAGTAGTAGCACCACCACCCGAATGCTATCAGACAATCAAAATTTGGTAAAAACGAAAATAAAAATTTATTTCTTCCAAATTTAATAATTCTAATCATCTGAAAGTTACCAGAGTTTTAGTAGGGACTGAGCCCTACACAATCCTGAAGAAGAGAGAATTTTATTTGAATTTTTAAGTAGTAGCACCACCACCCGAATGCTATCAGACAATCAAAATTTGGTAAAAACGAAAATAAAAATTTATTTCTTCCAAATTTAATAATTCTAATCATCTGAAAGTTACCAGAATTTTAGTAGGGACTGAGCCCTACACAATCCTGAAGAATAGAGAATTTTATTCTAATTTTTATGTAGTAGCAGGTCCAACGGTACGCTATCAGACAATCAAAATTTGGTAAAAACGAAAATAAAAATTTATTTCTTCTAAATTTAATAATTCTAATCATCTGAAAGTTACCAGAGTTTTAGTAGGGACTGAGCCCTACACAATCCTGAAGAAGAGAGAATTTTATTTGAATTTTTAAGTAGTAGCACCACCACCCGAATGCTATCAGACAATCAAAATTTGGTAAAAACGAAAATAAAAATTTATTTCTTCCAAATTTAATAATTCTAATCATCTGAAAGTTACCAGAGTTTTAGTAGGGACTGAGCTCTACACAATCCTGAAGAATAGAGAATTTTATTCTAATTTTTATGTAGTAGCAGGTCCACCCGTACGCTATCAGACAATCAAAATTTGGTAAAAACGAAAATAAAAATTTATTTCTTCCAAATTTAATAATTCTAATCATCTGAAATTACTAGAGTTTGAGTAGGGACTGAGCCCTTCTCAATCCTGAAGAATAGAGAATTTTAGAATTTTTAGAAAATGTTACAGTCAGACTAAGAGACCTTTATTGTAGTCCTAGTAGTAACATTTAATTTTAGTCAGACAAAATCTGCTAAGTGAATGTAAATTCATTTTCAGTAGTATAGTAAATAAACTGTACGACAATATTTTCTAAAAATAATTATATTTTTAAGTTCAGTAGTAACAAGAATTTTTAGCCAGACCTTAAAGTCTATAAAGTTCCAGTAGTAACAGTCAGATTGAGTCATACACTATATTACAATTTTTACCCCTAAATTAGTAGAACAGTTCAAATTGTATCAGACAAAAATTCTACAGTTTTTCTCATTTCCAAATCAGTATCAAAAACATTTTTCAGTCAGACATAAATAAAAAAATCGTCAATTGCAAGTAGAATAAGTAATAAAATTCCCTTCTTGTCAGTCAAAATTCTTTTAATTTACCATAACTCTAAGTTTCAGTAGCAAAAATACTAAAAATACTAAATGTAATTAAAATATTAAAAATTCTAAAAACACTAATAATAAAAAAATACTGAAAATACTAGAAATACTTATAATAAAAAAATACTAAAAATACTAAAAATCTAAAAAATACTAAATACAGAGGTTTTTTTTACGAATATCAAATTGAGACAAAAAACGTATTAAAATAGTTGCGAAGCAACGTTTTGATACGTTTTTTGTCTCAATTTGATATTCGTAAAAAACTGTTTCTTTTTAAATAAAAAAAAATTTGAGATAAAGTTTCATTTTATTGTTTTGAGATTAGATGTTAGTGAATTTAATTGACTAATTTTTGGTGATTTAGTGTCTTTTAGTTTTTGTGGTGGCGATAACTTTTAACTTTGGACAATTAAAGTTGCCTTTGCGTAAATCGTTGTTGTGCTGGGGAAAACAGAAACCGGTTGTAAATCTATTTTCACACACAAGGTAAATGCAATTTAAACTTAACAGAAATAACATCATTCTCAGATTTTAATAAACCTTAATAAGTTCATTACGCCGCTTTGGTAAACTCGAGCAAATACCTGTTACTTCGTGAATACCACTATTCATCGTGGTCATGGCCATTATTTCCAGGTCGCCACTCGCATTCCCTTTAATCCTGGTTATACTCCTTCTGCTGTGTACATGTGTGTGTGTATGTGTGTGCTTTTTTCTTCTTCATTTGCTTCTTGCTTTTCTAAAACGTTTCCCATGCATTTTGTGTGTAATTAACATTCATCTTTTTTGGTGGAGATTATTCTTTGAGAAATTTCTTTATTACAGTGTGATCATTTTCTTCTTTATTCAATTTTTGGTTTGTGATTTTTTTTCATTTTTTTATTTACTTTTTTGTTTTAATTCCTATGTACTGAGGGGGAGAAGTTCGTTATTAGTCAGAGGGGAAATATGAATCTTGAAATCGATTTACTTTGATAATTTTACTAGATTTTATTGTTTGTAATTTCAAATCGATTGGGTTTTAAAACAATTTCCCTCTAAATTGACTATAAAATTGAGTCAAAATTTTGACATACTAAAAATAAAATTAGAATTGTTTTTTAGTATAGGTATATTAGTGGAAATTGTAATTTTCAGTCAGGCGTTGAGACAATTATACACTTTCAGTAGTAAAATCTAGTTTCAGTCAGACAAATTATAATTTTTTTGGAATTAGGTTTTCCTTCAGTCGCTAAAATTATTTCATTGTGGAAATTTTTTGGAGTTATTAAATCTTTACGATCAGTATTAAAAGACAATTTTAGTCAAAGTTCTTATTTAAAAAAGATATAAGCTTTAGTAGTGAGAAAAATTTTAGTTAGACTTCTCCGTAAAACTCATTACATTCAGTAGTAAAGAAACATTTTAGTCAGCCTTCTTAATTATAAGTGTTATTAGATTCAGTAGTAAAAAAAAATTCAGTCAGACTTCTTGATTAAAATGTTTATTAATTTTCATTTTCTGATAGATTGTTTTTAAATTATTATTTTGTATATAAGTAGTAAAAATTATTTTTAGTCAGACTAGTTTTATACTTTTGGGAATTTTTTATTCAGTTATAAAAATTAATTTATTCAGACCAAATTTTTTAAAACTACTGTAGATCTTAGCAAACAGTAGAAAAAGAAAATTGTAATCAGACTTCTTAGTTATAGAATTTATTACTTTCAGTAGTAAAGAAACGTTTTAGTCAGGTAATCAGTTATTTAAACCAAATAATTTTTTTTTTAATTAGTACTTCAGTAGTAAGGTTCGATTTAAGTCAGACACATGTTTAATGCTCACTTTGTGAATTTTGTTTTTGTTCTGTCATTAAATTTCCAAATTATTTTCAACACTGGTGATGCGATGTAATTTTGAATAATTCCTTGCTTTTTTTCTAAAAAGAAAGAAGAAAATTGGACAATTTTGATTTTCTCTTCCATTTCACTTTCCTTGTTCAAATGTGAAAGGATTTGTGAAAAAACTGAAGGTTACGTGGCTCTGCTGAATTTGCGTTGGTAGTATTTGAGATTTAGTTTCTTGGAATGTTCCTTTTTTGCGCTCACTGACCTCTCGTGTGTGTCCTTAAACCTTTGTGGAGGTCTCTTGTGGATTCTCGTTGCACGCGATGGGAACGGTGGTGAACCGTTCTGTGTAACCCAGGGACGCGATTTGAAATTCAACGACGCTGGACATTAACTACGCGGTCCGCTGTTGCGGCTGCAGCTGCGACTATATATGTATATGTATATGTATACGGAAGTCAGAAAGTGAGGAGAAAGCTCGGACGTGCATACTATATATATATATATACCCGGCAACTTGCCTTACTTTACGAAAACATCGACTACAGAGGGTTACCTACCATTCTTGTGTGTTAGCTGTGCAACTCTTCTTGCATGTCCGACCCCTGTCTCCGACCACGCTGTTAGAGAGGAAAAACCAGTGAAAAGTTAAGAATCTTTCTTGTTTTTTTTCTCTTTCTTTCTTTCTCTCTCTTTTTTTTTGTTCGTAAATGCTAAAAGTCTGCGAACAGAATGGAATTTCAAATTTACGAAACATGGGACTTAATCAAATTAAGGTTACTTTTGCAATTATAAAAAAGAAGTTTTTCTCATGCGAAGAAGAATAAATTGTTTACTTCCGTGAATAAAGATGGCACTTTTTCTACTTTCTCGTTTTGCTAATTAAAGTGGATATTAATTATTTTCATTTAGGAGAATTTCATCTTGCATTGAAACAAACAAAATGTTGGGATTTTTAATTCTTGCATTATAATTTATAAATAGTTAATCTTTTGCTTTGAATATAATTTGTATTTAAAAACAAATTTTGGAAAATTATTGTTTTCCAAAGTTATTGTGCTTATATTTGAAATCTAATTTTTCTTAAATAATTTAAAAATTATTTCAACTTTAAATGAATTGCGTTTACAATTTTCGTAAATAGATAAACTTCAAAAGGTTTTAATTTAAAATTTTGTAAAATTTCGATTTTAAATGAATTAATTAAATAATAAAAATTTTTTTAACCAAAGGACTAAGATAAAAAATTGGCTAAAGTGTCTTTGAAGAGCACAAAAATAATGAAGCTAAATGCCATAAAAAAGAAGAAAAAATGGTGAATTTTAAGAAATTCGGTTTTTCGAATTTTTGAAAATTTCAGATAAATTTAAATTTTTAGTCAAAGGACAGAAATAAAAAATTAGGTAAAGTGTATTTGAAGAGCACAAAAATAATAAAGCTAAATGCCATAAAGGAGAAGAAAAAATTTTGAATTTTAAGAAATTCGGTTTTTCGAATTTTTGATAATTTTTAATAAATTTAAAATTTTAACCAAAGGACTGAGATAAAAAATTGGATAAAGTGTTTTTGAAGAGCACAAAAATAATGAAGCTAAATGCCGTAAAAATGACGAAAAAAATGGTGAATTTTAAGAAATTCTGTTTTTCGAATTTTTAAAAATTTTTAATAATTATAATTTTTTAACCAAAGGCCTGAGATAAAAAATTGGGTAAAGTGTTTTTGAAGAGCCCAAAAATAATGAAGCTAAATGCCGTAAAAATGACGAAAAAAATGGTGAATTTTAAGAAATTCTGTTTTTCGAATTTTTAAAAATTTTTAATAATTATAATTTTTTAACCAAAGGCCTGAGATAAAAAATTGGGTAAAGTGTTTTTGAAGAGCCCAAAAATAATGAAGCTAAATGCCATAAAAATGACGAAAAAAATGGTGAATTTTAAGGATTTTCGATTTTTGATGCTAGGACCTATATTCTAGGAATAATATGGAAATATTAAGAATATTAAATTAAAATAATGATTAAATAATTGATATGAATAAAATAATATAATATAAGGGAAATTCAAACAGAATATGAGAGTAAATAATTTTTAGGATCAAGCTAATCATATTCAGAATGGCATGAATAATGGATGGAAATAATTTTATTTCGGTCTTGGATTATTCGTATGATACTTTGAGTTTCTAAAAATTTCTGCGTTTATTACATTCATGATTTTTATTACTTTATAGAGCAAACTTTGATTATAACATGCAAATGTCATTTAAGTACATGTTTGATAATACCGAACTCGTTAAAATTTATAGTTTTTTATTGTTTATTTAGTGGTGATTATTATTTAATATACGTGGAAATTTTGGGTTATAAATTATCGTTGAGAAAATGTTGAATATTTTAGAGTCAATAAATGTTAGCAAAGTAACTATACACTATCCTTTTTTCCAAGCAATATTTGTTAAAAATTTCATAACAAAAGTTTTCTTTAAAATACTTTAGTCTGAAAATATAATTTAGGAATGTTGGATTATTTTATAGTGAATTTTGAATTTTGAGGAAATATTCCTCAATATACATATAGACATGTGTGTGTATATATAAGAAGCCCGTTGAAGGCGCTCGCGTTACGTTGTCAAGTGTAAATAAAGCCATCAGACGTTAATTCTCGGAGAATAGGAAAATTACCGACAGTGTTCACACTTTGGTAGGAAGTGTTCATTCCGTTTATTCTACACGGCAGTAAAAGGCTTCCGGGTTGCTACCGCATTCTGAGAGGGAAACGAGGTGCTTCCGGTGCTTCCGTAGACAAAGTTTCGTTGGGACGTCGCGTTGTCATTGTATAGGACCCGCATGACACTGGAAGGTCAAAAGGTAATAACTGTTGGATACACGTGGTGACCACAGTTCGTGAATTTATACAATAGTCGCTACATACTGGCTTACACTGATTCTATTCTTAATTTATTTAACCGATTACATATATTCAGTCATTTTATAATTACAACCACATTATTATTTGCATTACATATAATAATAAAATTATAATGATTATAATAATAATATAATATCATTACAAAATTTATTTTATTCGTTTTTCTCTCAATTTGATATCCTTAGAAAAAATAAATATTTACTTGAATTAAAGGAATATTTACTTGAACCAAAAAAATATTTACTTGAACAAAATAAATATTTACTGGAATCAAAGAAATATTTTCTTGAACCAAATAAACATTTACTTGAATAAAATAAATATTTACTTGAATAAAATAAATATTTACTTGAACTAAATAAATATTAACTGAAATAAAAGAAATATTTTCTTGAACTAAATAAATATTTACTTGAATCAAATAAATTTTATTTTTCAGTGTAATTATTTGCCAAACATATAGTAATAGTTATACATACAATAATAATTATTTACCTTTTTTAAACTTCAATTATTTTGTTATTCTCCCCTGGTTTTGCCTTTTTTTTGTAAAAAAGAGACAAAAACTAATAAATATAATAATAGTTATTTACCTTTTTTTAACTTGAATTATTTTTTTACTCTCCTGTGCTGTGGTTTTGTCGTTTTTTGGAGAAGAGACAAAAACTAAGTCTCTAATATTTTCTACCTCTATTGCGCTAGGATCTCGTTAACACTTTACGTAATGCACATCAATTTACTTCAGCCCGAGACCCTCCGAGGTGAATTAATGAAGGAGAATGGAAATTGCCTCAAAAAAAAGAGAAAGAAAGTTAAAAAAACGAGGAAGATAAACATCTACCCATTTACCATTTTTTTCTGATTTCTAGATTTTGTTCGAGGCGACATCTAATTACGTCTTCTAAATAAAAAATTGAATCTAATTTATAAATCTTATGCTATTCATTCAGGTTTAGAGAGTTTGTCGCGCGAAAATCTTTAAGAATTCTTTTTTTAATTTTTTTTGCGCTTTTTGAATGAAGGGAATTTCTTCTCGTTAAAAGACACAAAGAAACGGACGGAATTCAATTAGTTTTACAAATATTAAAAATTCTTTGCTAAAATTCAATTATTTTTTATATATTATTTTAATAAAATTTTTCAAACGAATTCAATTATTTAAAAAAAAATTAATGAAATTCTTAAGAAGAATTTAATTGTTTTCATGAATATGTAATAAAATTCTTCGAAGGAATTCATTTGATTAAGATATTTTGATAAAATTCTACTAAAGAAATTAATTATTTTCAAAAATTTTGATACAATTATTTTATAAGAATTTAACTATTTATCTAAACAATAAATTTCTTCAATAGAATTAAATTATTTTCATAATAATTTAATAATTTTATAATTTCTTAATTTTATAATTTTATAATTTTTTCTCAAATAATGAAAATCTTAGTTTAAATTCAATTATTTGCAATATTTTTTGTATTTTAATAAAAATTCTCAAACGAATTCAGTAATTTATTTAAAAAATTTTTTAATAAAATTCTTCGTAAAAATTCAATAATTTTCGTAAATAATAAAATTTACATAAGAATTCAATTATTTAAAATATTTTAATAAAATTCTTCAAATTAAATTAATTATTTTCAAAAATTTTAGTAAAACTTTTTTAAAAGAACTGAAATTATTTTCCTAAATAATTAATTCCTTTGAAAAAATTCAATTCTAAGTAATCAGAAGATAAAGTTTGCTCAAAAAATAATTTTTCATCTTCTGCTGATTATCGGCTGTGGGTACTTTTCATGAATTGTGAATTAAATTAATTTTGATGACCTCGATATTAATTGGAATTGTTCTGGTAATAGTTTAGGACCAGAAAAAAATTTTAGTACTAAAAATTGTTAGTAAATTAAAAAAAAGTTTTTATCTCATTGCCATATAAATATCTCTAAGAAAGAAAAATTTTTGTTGTGCTATTATTTTTTTTGGATTTAATTTTAGAAAATTTTAGAAAAATTTTTGGTTTGTAATTGTTATTAAGTTTTTGGTATTTGGAAGTTTAAAAAAAATTTTAGAGCTGAGGATGTGTTATTGGGCTAGAAATTTTTTAAATTTTTGACTTGAATTTCATAAGTATTGACATGGAAAATCCTGGAAAAAGCCTTAAATTTTATATTTATCATTTTGTGGCAACCATGAACTGAAAACCGAAAATTCTTGCAGTCTCTTCAGGGGAATTCCCGAAAAATTCCCGGTAACTAGGAATTTTAATTAAATGAATTATTAATTGCATTTATTATAATTTCTTACTTTTCGGGAAAATATTTTTTTTTTGAAATTGTAGTTATTTATTGAAAAGAAATGTAAAATAATTTATTTTGAGGAAAATGAAAAATTTTTGCTCAATACACAGATTTCTATCAATACACAGATATTTTTGCTCAATACTGGAAAGAAATGTTTGTAACTCGTTCATTGATAAGATTGTGGACATGACAAAATGACAAAAGTCATTTTTTCCGAATGAGAATAGAATATTTGATATTGAAATCTGTTCTTTTGAAAAGTTTCTTATGCAGATTTGTCCTGAAGTGCCCGTATACATATATCAATGTTGAGCTGAGATCTTGAAATCCTAACAGACAAGAGAGAGAGAGAGGCGTATGCGGAGGTGAAGTGAACATGTGGTTACGACACGTCTGGGATCTTCAAAGATTTATCTTCCTAATGCGGGACCACCACGGCCGGCATATGCCAATAAACGAAGAAAGTTTGGTCATCGAGGACAGACGGAAAATCCAGATTGAACGTGAAGAGAGGGAGAGAGAGAGAGAGAGAGAGAGAGAGAGAGAGAGAGAGCCGAGAAATAGGAACGAGTGTGCGAGCGATAGAAAGATACGTAACAGAATCTGAAACTTGGGTAATAATGCCCAAGTCAGTTCCAGCAGGCCGCGGATAGTTCGCGAAACTCGTATCGTTTCCACGTATACTTCCTTCGCAGTAATCTTTCGATTTACTTATTAACTCGTTTTTATTTTTCTTCCCACACTTTGCCGTTTTTCTCCAATTTTTCTTCATTTTCTTGTTGTTGGAGGTTTCTTCTTTTTCTACTTTTTAATATTTTCTGGGTATTTTTATTGGGAATTATACTTGTTGCGTCGTTGATTTTTTCCTTTTTTATATTATTAAACTTTGGGGAAAATTCTTTTCAATTACCGCAAGTATTCCTAATAATTTTTACAATACCAAAAGTATTCCTAATAATTTTTACAATACCAAAAGTATTTCAAATACTTTTTACAATACCAAAAGTATTCCAAATACTTTTTACAATACCAAAAGTATTCCAAATAATTTTTACAATACCAAAAGTATTCCAAATAATTTTAAGATTTTACAAAAAAATATTTTTTCTATAGGTACTTTCAAAAATATTCTTCAATTCCTACAATTTTCGTAAATAATATTTTTTCAACAATTAAAAAATTATATCTTTATAAAATTGTTGTAGTTTAGAAAAATTCTTATAACTTTCCAAAAAATATTCCTTTAGTAGTTTTTTATAAAAAATATAAATTTAAACAAAATTCTTACAATCTTCTAAAACAATATTTCTTTAATACAAAAATCCTACATTTGAAAAAAATTCTTCCATATTGCAAAAAAATACGTTTACAAAATTCTTAAAGTTTACAAAAAAGTTTACAATTTTTACAAAGAATTTTTTTTAGTATTTTTCAGAATATAATATTTACAACATTTTTACAATTTTCCAAAAGAATATCCCTTGGATAATTAAAAAAATACCTTTACAATATTCTTACAGTTTATAAAAATTCTTACAATTTTTACAAAAATTCTACTTGTGCTTAAATTTTTACTATGAATTTTTATTCAAAGTTCGCTGGAAAATAAATAAGGAAGAATATTTTTTTGTTCAAAAAAAGTATTCTTAGACAGTATTCATTTGTACAATTTTCTCATTCAAAATTAGTAAAATATTTACACATTATTTCTAAAGGATTTTATAAATGTTTGAATTGAAAATATATTAGTTTAAAATTGTTTATTTTACCATTTATTTAGTTTACATTTTTTAGTTTAAAATTTTTAATTTTAAAATATTTTTGTTTACAATTTTAAATTTTGAAATATTTCAGTTTAAAATCTATAACTTACAATTTTTAATTTTCAAATACTTCAGTTTACAATTTTTCGGCATAAAATTTTTTAGTTTTCAATTTTTAATTTACAAATATTTTGTTTACAAATTTTATCTTAAAATTTTTTATTTAAAAATTTTTAATTTTCAAATATTTTAGTTTACATAATTTTAGTTTAGTTTATAAATTTTGTAATATTTTAGTTTAACAATTGTTTTAGCTTAAAATGTTAAAGCTTATAATTTTTGTGTTTAAAATCTTTTACTTAACAATTTTTAATTTAAAAATATTTCAAAATTACAATTTTCTCGCTTAAAATTTTCTAGTTTATTTAATATTTTTAAATACTTTAGTTTAAAATTTGTAGCTCACAATTTTTTTGTTTAAAACGTAGGTAAAAATTGCTTTTAGCTTAAGTTTTTTAGTTTACAATTTTTTAGCTTAAAATTTTTTATAGTTCAATGTTTTTTAGCTTATATTTTTTTATTGGATTTTTATTTTTAATTTTGCAATTTAGTAGCTAAAAGTTTTGACTTCAATATCTTTTACTACAACATTGTTGTTCAAAAAGTTCTTTCTTTGTATCAATTACTATCCGAAAAAAATATTCTTTATCTCTTATTTGTTGAAATATATTTTTAAAGCAAAAGAAATCCTTCGAAGCTGGTGGTTGTATTTTTTCTTCTTTAAATTCCGGACTAATGGCCATTGGTTTCATTTCACCTAAGATTAAAAAACACAAAGTAAATAAAAATTTACATTAAAAGTTGTTGTAAATAAAAAATTTACATTGTGGACTGTTTTTTTTTGAGAAAAGAATGTTTAGAAAATGGTCGAAAATACTTTATGAAAATAAAAACGTAAGTGTAAGTAAAGTTCTTTTTTTTCGTAGAACAATAATATGAGAAAGGAAAAAGTTTGTACAATTTTTTAGTTTTTAAATTCCGTTTATTAAAACTTCGGGGAAAATTTAATATGATTCTATTTTCATAGAATTTTACGAAGGAAGATCCTTCTTCTTTTAAATAATAATAATAATAGATAAAAAAAAAGGTTTTCTACTTTAAAGAAACGAGATGCATATTTTTAGATTGGATTCCCGTTAAGAGAGAATAAAAACGCACGAATTCTAAATTTGATCGTTAATTATTTTCCTGTTAAAAAATAACGAAATTCCAATACAAAATATAGCGATCTTTGTGATTTTTATATGTGATTCACACTGATCATGTTCTTGAATTCCCCACTTGTTCGGCCACCTCGACATTGAGAGACGTATGTATATAAAGGTTCAGTCTCGACTTCCATCGGACAGTAGACTGAACAAATCGAAGCACGATTCGTAATTAGTATTTTAGCATAAAATTTGATACCAGAAACGTGGTTCGTTTTTTTTGTCCCTTTAGTTTTTGTTTTTGTTGCTTGTGAAACATGGATACTTTACGAATTTTAACATTGTGCTTGTGCTTTGTAGCTGCTTTTGTTTACGGTAAGTAATTTGATATTCTTTCGTAAAATTAGTTTCAAAACTCGGAGAAGACAATGTATCCGAAGTTAATTATCCGTAGAGAAGAAAGAAAATTTTAGACAGAAAAAAAAACAATGTAATCGTTTTATTTTCCTATCTAAAATTTTCTTAATTAATTAATTAATTAATTATTATAATAATTTGATAGTGTTGATAATAAATAATATTAAATATTAAATTTAAAAAGAGGTTGAAATTTGGTAGAATATTTTTTTGTAACTTTTTTGTAACATTTTCGATTTTATTTTCCCTGCGGTGATGAAAAATTTTATTTTCCCTTCAATGCACTTCATGCACTTGAGGGAGGGAAAATAGGTTAACAAATTAAATTCAAACTCATGTAAATAATGCGATTAACTAAATAACAATTGAAGTGTTAAATAATAATTTAGTGTTTAATTAATTAGTTATTGAATAATAATCAACTATAAATTAAAATTATGATAAATAATTTATCAATTAAATTGACTTTAATTATCAGTTATAAATAAAATTGATAGTTAAAAATCCAATAACAATTATAATTTATAATATTTAATTTTGTGAATTTTAAATTTAATACAAAAGACTGAAAAATTAATTAAAAATAAAAAATAAATTAGACTAGGAAATTAAGAATTATTAATTTTTAATAGAAAAAAAAGTTGATATTAACTTGAAATGAAAAGTTAAGTATAAATATTAATTTTCTATTTTTAATTAACCGGTAATTTAAAAAGGGGAGTAAAAACAATGAAAAATTGAAGGCAAGCAATTTCTTATACAGAACGTTAGCAGTAAATTGTCCGATTATTTAAATTAAGCAATTTTGTTTTTTTTTCACCCATTTTTCTATTTTATCGTTAACGGTATAATTAAAAAAATTTACGGATCCTTGGATGTTTTTATTCGATATAGAATTATGACGGTCAACGCTACACGCACAATTGCAATTCTCTTACGTGAATGCTCTCATGACTCTTGGTAATTAAAATCTTTTGTGAAAATCTACATAATGCAATTCTTTTTCAAATTTTTAATCTATTCTTGTGAATTCCTTTTTTCTTTTCTTTTTGAATTTTTTCTCTTACTTACTTTTATATTCTAGTTTATATAAGTTTTCGTAAATTTAATCCAATATTTTCAAAGTTTGTAGAAATGCTATCAGAACAGTGTCTTAAGATTCAATTTTAGTTTTTCTTAATTATTGAGACAAATAAAGAGAAATGAATTATATAGTATATCAAACAAAAAGTTTCAATTCAATTTTCACTCTTTTAAAATAATATTTGTCCTTCTTATTGAGATCAATAATAAAATTGGATTCGTAAATTTTAATGCCCTTGTGTTTACATTTAATTAAATGGTATTAATATAAAAAAATGTGAAAAATAATAAAATAGTATAATAATAATAGTAATAAAAAACTACAATAATAGTAATTAAGTGACTACAATAATAACTTCTAAAAATTTTAATTGGTAAAAATGTTTACTACTTTGAATTAGTGATTTACTTTTTGCTTTTGAATTAATAAAATTTACTAATAAATAGTATTTTACTAATTAAGTAATAGTTAAACTATTTAAATAGTAATAATAGTAATTTTACAAATAAAAAGTACTTTCTACTAATTTTAGTAAATAAAATACTAATTTAGTAAATTTGACTAATAAATTAGTAAAATTTACTAATTCATAAGCAAAATGTCTGTCACTAATTCAAATTAGTAAACATTTTTACTAATTTAAATTTAGAGAGAGAAAAAATAATAAAATAATAGAATTTCTAAAATTTTGAATTTATTAATTTCTATAATTTATTGATATAGTTTTTGAAATTATAATATTTCGTATTATATATATTATAAATTTAAATTGCCTGCGATTACATATATGGGAGACTGTTTCGATGTATTATAACACCTTTGGATTGTCTCCTTATATGCTTTTCTTACCTTGAAAATTTTACATGAAGATTTCATAACTTTTATTTTATTGATTCACAGAATTTTATGACTAATCATTATAATAACAATACCATTTTTTTAAACATAAATTATTATCTCGATAATATAAGAAATTTATGGTATAATTATCTATAATTATACAGATAAATTAAAACAAATAATTTTAAACTTATTCTGAAGAAAAATTATTGCTCTCGTAATTTTAAGAATCAATTAATAGAGATAATTAAAATGAAATGAAAATAAAAAAATACTTAAAGTTTTTTAAAAAAAAGACTAAAGAAAAACCGGTAAATAAATAAGACTATAAAATTTGAAATAAAAAAATTTTTTTAAATTTTTAAAAAGAATAAGAAGGAAGAACGAATAAATAAATAAACATAAACTGAAAATAAAGAAATGATTTAAAATTTTTGGAAAGGAGAATGAAAAGAAGAGTATATAAAAATTTGTACTAATAATATTGTAATAAAAATGTTAACTAAAGATCTAAACGATGAAATGAAAAACGTGCAAATTTAATTAATAATAAAATTATTAATAAAATTAATAATAAAAAACATAAAATTAATTCAAAATCTTGGAGCAAAAATACTAAAGGAATTTTGTTTTTGTTTATGTACTGTTTATTGAAAATTATGCATTTTATTATTAAAAATGAAGAAAAGTGTAAATATATAATGAACATCATAATTACTGATAAATAGTATAGATTAGGAATTAAGAAAGCCAGCAATAAATTAAGATAAACAATGAATAATAAATTGAAATGCTGTCCATCACTTGTCACGTATAAAGCATTTTCAAAACAAGTCTCATCGACCGGATGCATTACGATATTTGAAAATGCTGCATTTTATTATAGTGCAGTGATCGTTGATGATAAGAATCCGGTTTCAATGATGTTTGTTGCTATTTTCATCTCTAGTCTCAACTGAACGTGCCAAGTTCAAGGACAAAAATTTCGTTTGCCCAAAAGTGCATTCTCTTCATTCGAATTTAAATTTTTATATTCTAAACGGCACAACAAGAATGGATCTTTTTTTTCTTTATTTTTTTCATTTTCTTTGTGTCTAAAGTTAATCTTTTTGTTTAGTAATTTAAATTTTTTTAAATATTTATTAAGTTACTAATCAAATTGAGTTACTTATATATAATAATTAACTGATTATGATACTAATTATTTAACTAATAATTAACTAATTATGATACTAATTAATTACCTACTAATTAACTAATTATTATAGTAATTAATTATTTAATAATAAAATAATTGTACTAATTAATTACCTACTAATCAACTAATTATTATTGTAATTAATTATTTAATAAAAAACTAATTGTTATACTAATTACTCATCTGTAATAATTAACTAATTATTAAACTAATTAATTATCTGCAATAATGAACTAATTATTAAACTAATTAATTATCTGCAATAATTAACTATAATTATTATAGTAATTAGTAATTTAATAATTAACTATTTATCCTAGAAATTCATTATTTAATAATAAACTAATTGTTATATTAATTAATTATCTACCTAATATTAAATAAAAGTAATAAAAATAATATGAAATAATCATTTATTGAAAAATAAAGAGTTTATCTTAATTAATATTGTTATTTTTGCTTTTGTTATTATCTGTTGTTATTGTTGTTGTTTGCTATTGTTTATTGCTTTTGTTATAGTTTATATTTATTGTTGTTGTTATTTTAATTAATTATTATTTATTGAAATTAAAATATTAATGTATTAATGTAATTTTATTATAATTATTTGGTAAAATTGGTAATTGTGATTGTTGATTAGAAAAAATAGAAAAATGTGGATAATTAGAGGAATAAAAACAATGGAAAGAACAATAGAAACACGTGGTAATGTGAGGAGGGATTTTTTTTTTCTAAAAAGGAAGATAAAATTGAAATTGCAGTCACGTCTAACATTTCCTTATAAATTTTGTTTTCGTAGCCACTTCATTTTTAAATATAAGATAATGAATTCCAAGTTTGTATTATAATTTTTTGAGACGGTTTTTATACTTGGGCGGAATTTTAAATTAAAAATTATCTCACTTTAATAAATCGCATTTCAACCTCTGTTTAAACATACATGTATATACATGAAAAGTAAATGAAAACATTTTTGTTTGCTTTCTTTTAAATAATTCCCTTCCATTTCATTTTTTATTAATTTTTCTTTATTTTTACAAATTATTTACTTTTTTATTTTTTAAATAATTTTGTTTATTTTTTAAAATTATTTACGTTTTTTTTTATTAATTTTATTTATTACTTCCTCATAAAGGAAGTATTTTTATAAATTATTTACTTTTTTTATTAATCTAATTTTATTTATTTTTATAAATTATTTACTTTTTTTTACTTTTTTTTTATTAAAAAATGAAATTGATTTAGAATTCGAAATAAAAAATAAGTTACATAAATAAATATTAAAAAATTGAATTATGTAATTAATATATCATATTAAAATATTAATTATCATTATGTAATTAACGGTCTAAATTTGAATTAGCAAAAATATTTACTAATTAGAATATTAGTGACTGACTTTTTGCTTTTGAATTAGTAAATTTGACTAATAAGTAGTAATTTCTACTAATTTAAGTAATTTTTTAGTAAAATTTACTAATTTTAAAGCAAAAAGTTGGTAACTATTTCAAATTAGTAAAACATTTTTATTAATTGAAATTTAGGTAGAATATTTATGAATATTAATTATAATTAAGAGTGTTAATTATATAATTATATTAATTAGAATTAATTAATTAACTAAATTATAATGTTTACTTATAATTTGAAATAATTTAAAGCAGGAGTCAAAAATTGATAAAAATTGTATTTTTAATGCTCGTTTTCTTATCTTGAAGGCCAAGTGCAGCCATCGAACCCCGCAGAACCTGTCTCACAGACTTGTCTAGGATGTATTTGCGAAGCGTCGTCTGGCTGTAACACAACTCTAAAATGCAATGGAGATGTTTGTGGGCCTTTTCGAATAACTTGGGGCTATTGGCATGATGCAGGAAAACCGACATTCAATAACGAATCACCTGATTCAAAAGACGGTATAATTTATTGAATTTTTCTTTTTTTTCTTTTCGAGATTAAAAAAAAAAATTCTCAATATTCTATTTTAGAGTATTATCATTATATACGTTTTTATTATAATTAAAAAAAATATAAAATTATATTTTGAAGTGTATTTTGAAAAAATATTCTTTTTTTAATTTATATATGTATTTTTATTAATAAATACTTGATTACAGCTTTTGCAAATTGTGTCAACGACGCTTTCTGTGCCGCTAGAGCGATTCAAGGATACATGACTAAATATGGTCAGGTATGCGGTAATCATATTATTTTTAAAATTAAAAATTACTTATTGTTTCTCTAGAAAGAAAAAATGACTTCTTTTGATTAAATTTAAAATTATTTAAAGTAATCTGTTTAATTACTGCTCTTTATTGATTATTTATTTATTTATTTATTATGAACTTTGAGAATAATATAATTTTAGCACATAATAAAAAATAAAAATATTACTCTCTAAATTTGAATTAGTAAAAATGTTTACTAATTTGTAGTAGTGACTGAATTTTTGCTTTTGAATTAGTAAAATTTACTAATAATAGTAAAATTTACTAATAGTAGTAAAATTTACTAATAGTAGTAAAATTTACTAATTGTAGTAAAATTTACTAATAAAATAATACTTTTACTAATAAATAGTCATTTCTACTAATTTATTAGTAAAATTTACCAAAAAATAATACTTTTTTAAATAGTAATTTCTTCTAATTTATTAGTAAAATTTATTAATACAATAATACTGAAATAATACTTTTACTAATAAATAGTAATTTCTACTAATTTATTAGTAAATTTTACTAATTCAAAAGCAAATAGTCACTAATTCAAATTAGCAAACATTTCTACTAATTAAAATTTAGAGAGTAAATTTGAATAGAAATAAAGTGATACAATAATTGAAATAACTTTTTTTCTAACAATAGAAACGGTTAATGAATAATGAATAATTAAAATAATTGAAATAAATGAATAAGCAAATAAGTAATAAATAAATAGAAAATAAGTTTAATAATAGGTAGTATGAGTAAGTATCGAATTATTTAAGTACTTTTAATTAATTAAAATATTTAATCTTATTTTTAGGACTGCAACGGTGACGGCAAAGTTGATTGCGATGATTATGCTCGAATCCATCGTCATGGAGGATATGGATGTTCTGCTCCTTTAGATCCAGCATATGAAACTCCTTACAAACTTTGCATAACCACTTTTGGCTAATTATAATACATTAACAGTCTTAAAATATTTAATTAAGTAAACTTCATTTTCGTTTTAATCACATCTATCACTATTTTTTAAGAAAAAAAATTGTTTTTTTGCGTTTTAAGTAAAAAAAGAAGAAATTTTTTGAAAAAAATAAATGAAAAAAAGAATGAAGAGTCAATAAACATAGTAAATATAATTCTATTTTCTATTTTCATTTAAACTTAAAGACATTTAAATTAAACTAAATTTTTTTTTTAGAAAATTTATTTTTCACTCTGTGAATTTTTGCGCATTATCATGTGAATATCTATTTTTTAAATGTCATTACAATTTTTTATACTAAAGGAAAAAGAAAAATGTGAATATTTTTTAAATTAGAGGAATAAAATTTTGTTTAGGTACTTATAAAAACAAGATTGTTATTATTTTAATGTAATTTATTACACTACGTAATTAGTGTAATTTATTCAATAACCCTTATTTTGGTTGAATTCTAATGTTAAATATTTACTATATTATATTTTATTTTTATTTTAATTATTAATTATTAATTATTTAATTATTATTTTACTATTTTATTATCGGTTATTATTTATGATAATTATTCCGATGCACCTGGTTTCGTTTTACAAAAATAACTAGGTAAATATTAAATTGACCAATTTAGAAAATTTATTAAATATGCAAATCGGGGGTAGAATGAGGTGATGACAAAAAGATACTATTTATACTAAACTCCACTTTAATTGACATTAATTTAATGCAACATCAATTATCTGGGAATTAATAATTCATTTTGTATTAATTTTACAAAATTAGTTAAAAATATTTTAGAAAAAGTAATAGACTTGCAAGATAAAATTTTATAAATTAATTAATTGATACATAATGAAAATTGTATTGTAGGGCATATTAATTTTTTATATTTGTTATATCTTATTACTCATTGAATCTTTAAACTAAATTTTATATTAGGTATTTTATTACTTAAATTTATAATTTATTAAATATTAAATTTTGCAATTAAAATTGATTCTTGTATTAAATATTATGATCTAATTACATTATTTATTAAATTTAATTAGTAATTTATAAATAATGATTTTAACACTCAACCGATGGAATAATAAAAAATTTAAAAGTCAACTTTTATTAAATTTAATTAGTAATTTATAAATAATGATTTTAACACTCAATCGATAGAATAATAAAAAATTTAGAAGTCAACTATATCCGACTCGTATAGTAATCGTTGACTTCTATCTTTTATTATTCATTAGTTATTGATAATAAAATTTATTTTATGAAAAAATATATAAAAAAAATAAAAAAGTTCATGAATTTATAAATTGAATAAATTATATTATTTAATTTATATTATAAAAATATTTTATGCCGAATTAAAATTATTTGGTTTAAATAAATGATTACTTGTCCATTATCAACTAACTTTTTATTTATAACAAATAATTTTTATGTTAGCCAATTAAATGGTATTTGTTTAAAATACTGAAATTATTGATTTTACAATTTATTTGTATCTACTTTGTTTTATTTTATTTTTTTTATTTTCTTTTTTTATTTTTTTAATTTAAATTCCAAATAAATGAAAAAATAAAGCAAATAAAATTTCCAAAAATCACGTCGCAATAAATTTTGTGCTTTAGAAAAACAGTAAAGTCAAGTTGATAGTTTACAAAATGACCTGGTACAATTTGTATGTATGATCGTTGATGTGCGCGTATGAGTTTTTCCTCGTGAAGAACGTTAGGATATAACAGACGCGATGAGACGAGGAACCGGATGAAATCTGGCGAGAATATGTTGCTCTGGGGAAATAAACGCCAGAAGACAAGCTCTTTGGCGAATATAACGTGCGCGTTCCCTTGTCGCCTTTTCCGTCGGCCACGAACAAAAAAAAAAAAGAAAAAGAAAAAAAAACGAGGAAAAGAAAAAAAAAAGAAAAAAAGTCCATATTTGTGAAGAGGTAGTTGAGGGTTAAAGGGGTGTGTCCCGGTGAACGAAGAGACGATGGTGTGAGTATATAGGACCGTAGAAAAGCGGGAGTGCAGCTGAGTAGTTTGAAAATTAAAATTCATTTACGCCAGCTTCGCGCACAGCTTTAATCCGCTTTAATAAAGAATTTTCATGGTTTTTTATCATTTTTATATTTGAGAGAATCTATATATACATATACACTTTGCGTGAATTTGTTTTTGTTTGCAATACTTTTATTGTTTTCTCTAAAAGGATTTGTATTTCTTCGAGAAAAATTGTTTTATTTATCGAAGCTGAAAATTTTTTCGAATTGGGAATAAAAATTATAATTATAGCTGTTGCAAATTTTTTGGGTCAATTCGATTCAGTTTGATACAATTTGGTAGCAATTTGATTTAATTCGGCAAAAATTTGGTTCAATTTGGTATCAATTTAAATCAATACGGTATATATACCGAG
The DNA here is from genome assembly GCF_015476425.1 of Leptopilina heterotoma. Lineage (NCBI taxonomy): Eukaryota > Metazoa > Arthropoda > Insecta > Hymenoptera > Figitidae > Leptopilina > Leptopilina heterotoma. Next base: position 3,309,405 of record NW_025111191.1, on the reverse strand, counting down.
TTGAATCGAACTAAATCGAATTGAACCAAATTTTTATAGAAATTTCGATCGTTCTGATATCAAGTTGAACTAAATTTATACCAAAGTGAATCAAGTTGAATCGAATTAAATCGAATTGAACCAAATTTTTATAAAAATTTGGTTCAATTCGATTTAACTTGTTTCACTTTGGTATCAATTTAGTTCAATTTGGTATCAGAACTAAATTTTTATAAAAATTTAGTTCAATTCGATTTAACTTGATTCACTTTGGTATCAATTTAGTTCAATTTGGTATCAGAACGATCCAATTTGGTATAAATTTTGTTTAAATTGGTAAAATACGGTATCAGTTCGAAAAAATTTTATTAAAAATGGTATAAATTTGGTTCAATCCGGTATCATTTTGATCCAAATTAATTAAAATTAGTATAAATTTGGATCAATTCGGTTTAGAATTGGTTTAATTTGAAGTAAATTTAATTCAATTCGGTAAAAATTAGGTATCAATTTGGATAATTCTATAAAAATTTGTTTTAATTCCTTTATTAAAGTTATTAATTTAATATCAATAATTTGATTCAATCTGGCAAACAATTTCGTTTAATTTGGTATCAATTTCGATCAATGACGTAAAAATTTGATCCAATTCGGTTTAATATTGATTAAAATTGATATAAATTTAGTTCAATTCTGTATTAGTTGGATTAAAATTTATTAAAAATGGTATAAATTTGCTTCAATTTGGTATCATTTTGAAGCAATAAGGTAAAAATTAGGTTCATTTTGGTATCATTTGGTTTAATTCGATTTAATTTGGTTCAGTTTGGTATCATTTGGTTCAATACAGTAAAAAATTAATTTAATTCCTTTGTTTAAAAATTAATTTAATATCAATTTTGTTCAATTTGGCAAAAATTTGGTTCAATTTGGTATCATTTTGGATCATTAAGGTAAAAATTTGGTTCATTTTGGTTTCATTTGGTTTAATTCGGTATAAATTTAATTCAGTTCAGTAAAAATTAGGTATCAATTTGGATCAATTCTATAAAAATTTGATTTAATTTTTTTATTTAAGTTATTAATTTAATATCAATTTGGTATCATTTCGGATCAATAAAAAATAAAAATTTGGTTCATTTCGGTTCAATTGGATTTAATTTGGTTTATTTCGGTATCATTTGGTTCAATTTAGTAAAAATTTAATTTAATTCCTTTATTTAAAAATTAATTTAATATCAATTTGGTTCAATTTGGTATCATTTTGGACCAATAAGGTAAAAATTTGGTTCATTTTGGTTTCATTTGGTTCAATTCGATTAAATTTTGTGTTCAGTTTAATATCAATTTGGTTAAATTTGGTATGATAACGAACCAATTTGGTATAAATTTTCTTCAATTTGGTACGAATTTGATTTAATTAGGTACCAGTTCAATCAAAATTGATTAAAAATTTGGTTTGAAATTGGTTCAATTCGGTTTAAAATTGGTTTAATTTGGTAAACATTTAATTCAATTCGGTAAAAATTAGGTATCAATTTGGATCAATTCAGTAAAAATTTGATTTAATTCCTTTATTTAAGTTATTTATTTAATATTAATTTGGTTCAATTTGGCAATAATTTGGTTCAATTTGTTTTAGTTTTGATATCAGTTTGATTCAATTTTACTTAATTTGATTGATTTCAGTATCAGTTAATTCCAATTTGGTTCAATTCTGCATTAATACGATCCTACTTTGTTCAATTTGGTATAAATTTGGTTTACTTTGGTATCAATTTTGTTCAATTCAGAATAAAGTTGGTTCAATTCGGTTTAGTTCGATCTAATTTGGTATAAATTTGGTTCAATTGAACTGAAATTACAATTTTAGTTTAATTCGGTTCAATTCAGGATAAAGTAGGTTTAATTCGGTTTACGTCGATTTAATTTGGTATAAATTTGGTTCAATTCGGTACAGTTAAACTAAAATTACAATTTTAGTTTAATTCGGTATTTGGTTCAATGAGTTATCAGTTCGATCCAAATTGGTTCAAATAAATTTGGTTAAATTTGGCATCAGTTTGATATCTCCAAAACATTTTTTAATTGAATTGTAAATGAAAATTAAATTTGTTTGTTTCCATTTCTTTGATGGTTTTTTGAATAAAAATTTCAATCCAGCACTGGTCTGAAAATTAATCAGGAAAATGTTTAAAGTAAACACATTCGAAATTAGATAATTAGAATTATTTGGTGAAGAATTTTATTTTGAAAAAAAAAACTTTTTTTATAGTTGAAAAATTGCGAAGTGAGAAGATAATTCTTGGTTATATACGCTCCCTTGGACATTGTCACATTTTCTCATCTCTTTCATTTTCTTGGCGCTACTTTCTCACCTTGACGTATTACGAGTTTGGTCTCGTTTCACTATTCCATCGATCCTTGCTAAACTCCTGACCTCGTCTCATCTTGGCACTGCCCTCTGTATTCTGGAAAGTGGTATAGTATCAGGGAGTGAGGGAGGTGAGATGAAAAAGGGTCACCCTAGAAAGGTCCGTCGAGCGTACACATTCAGAGCACTGAAAACGAATTTCTACTCTTTGCTTTTAAAGTTTTATATCATTACGAAACCCTTTGAGCACTGAGTTATACGTTTCAGATCCCAGATTAAATTAAATATTTAAACAAATTCAGACCTCATTTACACTTTGTTGTTTTCGCCTTCTTTTTTTCGTATCCTTTTTTGCAGGAGTGATTGAATCTTTTTTCGTTTTCGAAAAATAGTCAAAGTTTTATTTTAAGAACTTTATTTTTTTAAGAAACATTTTTAAAATTCATTTAAATCCATATCACTATCTTGTGAGAGAATAAGAGTTGAGGAACTGTCGGTACGTGTCAAATCACTTATTTCATCGTTCCAATTATCTTGAATTTTTTCCCTTTTTGATTTATTGAATTTTTGGAGATCAACATCCATGGAATTTCTTCTTGCGATGCCCTCTGTCAGAGTATTGCGCCACTGGAATGCGTACTTGTGCGGACGTCGGAGAATCGAGGATAAAGCTTCCGCTTGAACTTCCATGAAGTTGTAGATAATCTCCTCCTCTGGACTGTTGAATTGTATCTACAAGAAAATAATGGGACCTTGAGTAACTACCGCATGGTGAAGGAGAACTTTGACAATAAATCCAACCCAGTAAGATGTGGAATGTAACGATTTGTCGAGATTAAAGCGACTAGAAACTGGTTCAATTATATTTGACGACAATTTTTTTTATTGTTCTTTATGACAAGCGATGTATTAAAATTTTATTTTTAGGGAGATTTTGGTCCAATTAATTCAGGGATATTATTTATATGATCGTTTGTCGTTATTTACGAATTGTTCAAAAATTTTCATTTCTTTATGAAATACATTTCATAAATAAATTAAATTTTTCTTGAAAACACTAAAAATATTTAATTTTGGAGAAATTACAAATAATTGAAGAAATTCAATTATTTAAAAAAAAATAAAATTCAAGTCTGTTCAAAATTTGAAAAAAATTCTTGTAAAAATCCCAATTATCTTTACCTATAAATAACAAAATTCTTCTCCACAGTTCAATTATATTCATAAATGACAAAAAAATTCTTGTTCTAATTTCAATTATTTTCAAAAATAAAATGTATTTTTCTCATTTCAATTAATTTTTTCAAAAAATTTTCTAATTTCAATGATTTTCAATATCTAAGATTTTAATAAAATTTCCCAAAAAGAATTTAATTATTTAAAAAAAATTTAATAAAACTGTATGCAAACATTTAATTATTTTCATAAATAATAAAAATTTCACAGGGATTCAATTATTTTTATAAATAATAAATTTTTTTAAAAATTATTATTTTCATAAAAAATAATTTAAAATTCTAGAAAATAATATTTGAATTAAAATGATGAAAATAATTTTGATAAAATTACAGTAAAAATATTCTTATAATATAAAATAATGATTTTATCTCTCGGTCATCTTAAATAATTAGAAAACATGAAGAAATCGATCACTCCGAGTCTTCGACTCGGAGCAATCGATATCTTCATGTTTTATAACAATTATTTTATAAGTTGTTTAATTTAAAAAAGGTTTGAATTTAAAATTTTTGAATGGCTTAATTTCCTGTGGAAAATCCTGTTGCAAAAATAAGATTAAAAATATGAATTGTGCAAATATTTTTCTTCTTTTTCTAAAACAAAATAATAATTTTGTTAAAAAAATTGTGATTCATAAACAAAAATAATGTAAAATAAATAAATTTTCTATTTCTTAATCACAGTTGTTTAACAATTTTCTAATTTTGCTTAGAAGTGAAGAACAAAAATCTACATAATTTCAATTTGACAAAATATAATATTTAACAAAATTTTAGTCTTTTAATGAAAAGAAGTGAAAAAAATTTTGGCGATTTCTATTTGTCATTACAATTTTGAATTAATTATAAAATATAAAAATAATTATAACATAATAATATAATATATACTCTATCTAAAGATAACAAAAAACAAAAGTATAAACAAAAAACAACTTCAGAGTGTGAGGGACAGAAAAAGTGAATTAATAAAAGAACATTCAAATTATTATAGTTAATTTTAATTGGAAATTTCTTAAATAATAGAAATTTACAAAGAATGTTATCAAAAACTTTTGACAATAATTGAATTTTTTTAGAAAATTTTTTTTTTACAATTTAAAAAATATTTTAATTCTTGCGAAGAATTTTACAGTGTATAAAAATAATTGAATTGTTTTGAAAAATTTTATCAAAATTTATGAAAATAATCGAATTTTATTAATATATTTAAAAATAATTGTATATTTGGTAAATTTTGATAAAATTTTATTCAAAATAATTGAATTTCTCCAAATTTTATTATTTATAAAAATAAATTAATTCTTCCAACGAATGTTATTGTTTATGAGAATAATTGAATTGTTTTGAAGAATTTTATGAGAATTTTCAGAAATAATTGAATTTTTTTAGAGAATTTTATTAAAACGTATAAAAGTAATTAATTTTTTTTAAGAATTATATAAAAAATGTTGAAAATAATTGAATTTAATTAATATTATTAAACAAATAATAGTATTCTTTTAAGAAATTTGATTAACATTGTATTAAAAATAATTGAATTCTTCTTAAGAATTTTATTATCAATGAAAATAATTGAATTCCATTGAAGAGTTTTGTTTTTTTAAATAATTGGATTTCTTGGAAGAATTTTATTAAAAATTTTGAAAATAATTAAATTCAATGGAAAAATTTTATTAAAACTTATAAAAATAATTAATTTTTCTTAAGAATTTAATAAAAAGTGTTGAAAGTAATCGAATTTAATTAATGTTTTTAAAAATAATTGTATTTTTTCTAGAAATTTTAGAAAAATTGTATTCAACATAATTGAATTCCTTCAAATTTTACTATTTACAAAAATTAATTCTTCCAAAGATTGTTATTATTTATGAGAAAAATTGAATTGTTTCGAAGAATTTGACGAAAATTTTTGCAAATAATTGAATGTTTTAAAAGAATTTTATTAAAAATTATGAAAATAATTGAATTCAATCGAAAAATTTTATTAAAACGTATGGAAGTAATAAATTTTTCTTAGGGATTCTCTATAAAAACTGTTGAAAATAATTGAATTTAATTAATGTTTTAAAAAAAATAATAGTATTCTTTTAAGAAATTTTATTAAAATTGTAATTATGTAATTATGTAATTATGTAAAATTGTATTAAAAATAATTGAATTCTTCTTAAGAATTTTATTATTAATGAAAATAATTGAATTCCATTAAAGAGTTTTGTTTTTCTTATGAAAATAATTGAATTTCTCCGAAGAATTTTATTAATTTTGAAAATAATTGAATTCCTCCAAAGAATTTTATCAAAATTGTTAGATTACATAATACATTAATTTCGTATGATGTAAATATTTAAAAAAGTATTTTGAAAAATATTAGTTTATTTTCCTTTTTTTTGTAAAACTAGTGATAGAAAATTTTCTTTGGACATTTTTTCCTTTCCGTTAAATTTACAAGGTTGCAAGTTTCGCTTCTTATCTGTATAAAGTTTTTTGCTTAAATTAGAAAAATTCTCTGTGATCTTTTAAAATACCTCTTGTGAAGTTTCAAGTTTTGAAAAAGTTGGCGTTGTTGATTTTTCTTCAGGGACAAACGTGGTGGAAAGTTTTCTTTGGTGTTGCTTGTAATACTGTTTAGGAAAGAGAAAAGCAGCCGTGTCCTCGAAAATTTTATCTTGAAGTTGTAAAATTTTTCTAAGTTTACGCTTTTTTTCATCGGCTTCCTGTCGCATTTTTAAAATTGGCGCACGACGTCTGTCAAGTTCCTTTTTATTTAAACCCTTCATCTCGAGAATGGCAGTTTGCATTCGTTTTAGTTCCATTGACATCCAACGTGATCGAGCTGCTTCAATAAAATTCATTGGCTGTGTCTGAAAAATGGCGATTTTTTTTATTCTTTAATTTTCATATTTTTAATTTCAATTTAAAGAAAAAATTTATTAAATTTAAATTAAATATAAAGAAAAATTTGATTTTAATTCTAATTCGAAAAATTGAATAATTAATATTTATTTATTACTTGTTACAAAGCTATTTAAAATTATTTTCGATAAAAAAAATTTTTTTTTAAATTTTAGCAAGAAGGGAAAACTTTGTGCTAAAATGAAAAAAAAAATTTCTCCGGAAACTTGAAACTGAATTGAAAGTTTTTAACTTCTATATTCAATTTTACCTTTGGCAATTTGTTAGTTTTTGATGTTTCTTGAATTTCTCGGGCGTTTTCTTCCTCGGCTTCTTTCATTCTTTTTTCGTTCTCAAGTTCGGATAATTTCTTATTCTCCTCTATGGTCTCAATGTTAGTGGCACTCCAATTTTTCTGCCACTCTTCGAAATCGTTTATCTATTTTTTTTCAACAGAAATATTAATTAAGAATTATTTATGAAATTTTAATTATAAATTATTAAGAAAATGTCAAATTTAATAGAAAGTAGAAAATTGTAAAAAAAACGAAAAATTTTAGATTTTTATTTTTTCTTCGAAAAAAACTATTTAGTTTTTTAAAGTAAATACGAGAAATATTAATTAAGAGAGAATTGTATTTTTGAATTATCTCAAGAAATCATTTTCTTTAAAGGCAAAGAAAGAGTCAAACTTGGGGAATTTGTAATTTCGAGTAAAATTCTCGACTACATTTACTGGAATAAATTTGAAAATTCCGTTCTACCGACCGCGCCAAGATTTCAAGTACATTCCTGTTTCAATAAAAAGCACAGATGGTGCTAAAATTCTAAAGAACTAAATTTACCCTCGAAAAGCATTGTAATTTTATATTTTTTTTTAAGTCCCTTTTTTTCTTGGAATTTCTCGTAAAAATAAAATATCCAATTTGGATTTTTTTCCAAGACGTTAATCTTAATGATAATGAATGTTCATTACGTGAGATCGATGTTTATTCGATTTATCATCTTGTAACTTGAAATCTCTTTCAAATTATCAGTAATAATTAATCAATAGTAATCAGGGAGAAAACCTTTTGCAACAATTGACTTTTTTTCAAAATTAAATTTCCATTGTCTTTATTTTTTGTTTTTAATTTAATTTTTTAATTTTTATTTTGTTCATTTATTTATTTTATTTTGTATTTAGTTTTATTTAATTTATTTTTAATTTTTAATTTTCTTATTGGTTTTTGTGTAAAATTAAATTTTTCTTGTTTTGTATTTTTTTTCAGTTTAATTTTTTTTTATTATTATTTAATTTATTTAATTTTTTATTTATTTTGTTTTTTATTAATTTTATTTATATATTTATTTTATTTATTTAGTTTTATTTATTTACTTCTTCATTATAATTATTTATTTATTTAATTTTTCAATTTTAATTTTATTATTTTTTTTATAAAATTAAATTTTTACTGTTTGTATTTTATGTTGTTATTAAATAAATTGTTTAATTGCAGTGAAGAGATAAATTCCTGCGGGATTAATTGTACATATTGTTTTAGAAATGGTTTAATGAAATAATTGGATAATAATGATTGACACTGACTCCCTTTATTGTTCGCCTAATGAAACTTTCCATCCACTTGATATCGTTCTTGTAATCGGATATTATTGTTGGCGATAAAAATAGTCTCAGTGCGCCATTATAATCACAAAAAGCAGTGCACTGAGGATTTAGGGGTAATTCGTGATTATAAATTCCAGTGAGAAGACCGCCCGATATATTTTGCGTGACACTTGCCTCCATACTTTTTGTCGTGAAATTCCAAATTTCAATTGTTCCATCTAAACGCGAGACAATCAATACAGTTGGTCGATAATTGTCCCAAACACACGCAGTGTACCTTAAAAAATAAAAAAATCAGATAATAAATAAGAAAATAAATAAGAAAATAAATATTAAAAAAATCTTATGGTCGATAATTACCCCAAGCAGATGCTGTATAGCTAAGCAAATAGAGAAATACGATAATAAATAAGAAAAAATCTCTAAATTCGATTCGAAAAAAAATGTAATAAATTATTATTTATTTTCCTATTTCCTGTTATAACCAAATAAATTATAGTCATATTTTTTCTCCTTACTGAAAATAACTGTCTAAAAACAAAAATTACTGAATGAAAATAAAATTTTTCACTTATGTAAATTAATATCTTTTTAATTACGAAAAACTCCAAAATATTGCTAGAAATGAGTTGTTTATAACAAATTCAGATTATTTTAAAAAAATTTTATTCAATTTATTTTTATTCATTTATTGATTAGTAATATGTTCCATTAGATTTTTGATATTTGCAACTAAAATTGTTATTGTACATTATTTGAATGTACTTAGTACCATTTATATTATTAAAATTATGATTGTTATTATTATTACTATTGTTATTATTATGCCATTATTAAGCTAAAACCCTTTCGGGGATTTGAGTCAGTGCTATTATAACATTACATACTTGACTGGGCAATGTAGATTTAATGCCATTGTTAAATCGTTAAATCAATATTGAAAATATTGAACTTAAATGATTCCCGTTTATAAACAATGAAAATTTTCATAAATATTAATGAATAAATCACATTAAATTAGCATTATCATTCTCCTCTGAATATCCGATTATAGACCGATATAATGTTTAATATTTCTTTCATTTTTTTTTTTAATATTGCGAATTTATTAACGAAATTTTATTATTATAGTAATAATGCAATACTTTGAACTTTGTTAATTATATACATATATAATATTTTGATTATTAATTATTCGATATTTTAATTAATAAATATGTGGAAGATTTTAGTTATTAATGGGATAATTTTTTAATTAATAGTTGCACTCATTGTTAATCATTATTTATTATTTACAAGAGAATTTTTTTATTGTTGTTTATTACTTATTTAGTATTTAGAAGAGAATTTTTTATTATTAATTATTAATTTTTTTCTATTTCAATGATTAATTATTAATAAGTTGTACTAATTGTTAATTAATTTAAAATTGAATTGTTTTATTCATTATTGTTCTATTTTTTATTATTTTATTGTTTGCTACTTATTTATTATTTAGAAAAGAGTTTTCTATTCTTTATTTAAATATTTAGAAAGGAATTGTTTATTATTTATTTATTATTTAGAAAAGAGCTTTTTTATTATTCATTTATTATCCAGAAAAAAATTGTTCATTATTTATTTATTATTCAGACAAGAATTTTTTATTATTTATTCATTATTTAAAAAAGAATGGTTTATTATTTATTTATTATTTGTAAAAAAATTTTTTTTTATTTAGGGAAGAATTTTGCTTTTACTTGTTTATTATGTAAAATATAATTGCTTATTTATTTACTATTTAGAAAAGAATATTTTTAATTATTTAAAAAATAGACTTTTATTATATATATTTATTATCTAGAAGAGAATTGTTTATTATTTATTTATTATCTAGAAAAGAATTGTTTTTCTTATTATTTATTTTTTATTGTTTGGAAAAATGTTATTAGTTTTAATTTTTAAAAAGGGGTGTACCTAAATTCGGATCTGTTCCAAAAGAAGGGACGGCGGAAATTTTCTTTCCATAAAGCAAAGATTTTTCCACCAGCGGTTAATATTAGATCGGAGATGAATGGAGATCTCACTGCTTGGGTAATTGGTCCATCGTGGATGATATTTATCCAATTCCATTGACACGTTTCGCGATTAATAATTTGACCGGTTGAAAAGTTGAAACCCTCCCATGTTATCACTCCACAATGTCCTGTGGCTGTTCCTATAAATTTTTAATATTTTTTTTCGCCCAAAAATTATTTTTGTAGAAAAAATATTATTTATTTACAGTAAATAATATTATTTTTAATATTTCTTTTTGTAAAGAAAAAATATTTTCTGTGAACATTTTTGTTTATTATCGTAAATATTTTATTGTTTACTATTATTTTTAATTTTTTTATTATTATTAAAAATTAGTTTATTTAGATTGTTTAAATATTAAAAATCAGTAAAATTTACTAATAAATTAGCAGAAATTACTATTTATTAGTAAAATTTACTAATTCCAAAGCGAAAAGTCAGTCACTAATTCAAATTATTAAATATTTTTATTTACTAATTAAAATTTAGAGTAATTAATTTTAGTGTAATTTCATTTCTTATACTATTTTATTTAATTAGTCGTTAGCTTTTTTATTTACGTATATATATATATAAAAATAATTGGAAAACATACCGATAAAAATTTTCGGTTCCATCTCGTATGATGGTTTCTTTAGTACATTTTTAAAGCATTTACGAAATAAAATATCGTTATTTTCATTAGAATTGTGATTAGTTTGTTCCTTGAGAATTTTTGGAAAATATATGTTCATTGTCGTTATTATTAAACGACGTCCAAACTGAGGATGAACGACATTTATTACATAATCGGGATGCCAAATTCCATCCAATTCCTTATAGGGCGATGTTACTTTCAACAAAATATCAGGTTTTGGTACTTTCGATTTGTCTCGTTTTATATTCAGTCGCCTTCGTTTCTCAAATATTGTTTCCAAACTAACGATTAAAAGTAAAATTATTATATTACAGTGAAACCTGTCGGAATGCAACTCGATTATTTAAATTTTATAACAGTAAACTATCGTTAAAAAAAACTAATTAATTTAATTTTGTAGCTAATATTTTTACAATATTCTCAAACTAAGTGAAAATAATTTTGTTGGACATTTTTTAATACAAAAAAATTTTTTAAATAGATTAGCATTCAGACAGGTTCGACTGTAAAGGATTTGTGGGAATATTTTATGAAAAAAACTTTTAATCTTTAATTATTATTATAATTAAATATTTTTTAATTATTTAAAAATTTTAATTTAACTTGTATTTAATCTAATGTTTAATTATAATTAATATAAAACGTTTGTATTTTGTTGAGAATATTTTCACATGAATTTTTTTCCTCCAAATATTCTTATATTGGAAAAAAAACTGACTTTAAATCCCAAAAGGCGACAGTTCCATCCTCACTGGAAGTGATAAATTGACAGGTTAAATTTGTGGTTGGTGTTTCGGCCGTTAAACTAATGATTTTTCCATCTTTGCCAATTTTATTATAACACGGCACCCAAACAATTTGGGTAATTCGACCTTTTTGACTCGATTGAAGAGCGGATGTTGCGGTGATTTCAATATCCGATGATCCTCTTACGCCCTTCATCCAGGACATTAAACTTTTCATGAGCGCTTTGTGTCTCATTTGTGATGTTGTGTACACTTCGGTGGATTCCAATTTTTCCATCAGGTCGGGAATATGCCAGAGAACAATCTGTAGAGAAAAAGAGAGAAAAAGAGAGAAAGAAAGAGTGGAGAAAAAAATGAGAGTAGCGATAATATTATGATAAAAGTAAAGAGAGAAAAAAGTGTTTTTTTAAAAAATGTTTCTTTTTAAAAGTGTCTGTTTTTTTTAATTTTCCCATTGCTTTCAATAAATTTGCCCGCACAGTGGAAATTTTTGAATTATTATTTACTTGGCCATTAGCGTAACCGCCGATTATTAGATTTCCATCGTAGGGACAAATGGAGACGGCTGAAATTTCTCTCGGTGAATCGAAAATTAATTTTGGTGAAAGATTATCAGTGAAGGACCATAATAGAGTTTTGTGATTTTTTGCTGTTACGTTTCGAACCTGTTGGGCAAATTTTGCTTATTTTTTATTGCAAAAAAATATCGTTTTTTATCACAGTGCAAACTGGGTCTGTGAGACCTTGATATTCAAAGTAGCATTATTTCTAAACAACTGATCCAATTTAGTTTGGAAAAATGTTTAATTATTCTCTGAATATTTGTAGAAAACGCCTCTATGTTTAGAGATGTTTATAAAAAATATTAAAATGCAAAATAATGATCAGTTATTAGAATAACTAATTAGTAGTAAATATAGTATTAATAATTATTAGTAATTAGAAGAACTAATTAGTAGTAATTAGTATTAATAATTAGCAGTAATTAGGTGAACTAATTAGTAGTAATTAGGTGAACTAATTAGTAGTAATTAGGTGAACTAATTAGTAGTAATTAGTATTAATTAATAATTAGCAGTAATTAGAAGTGATTAGCCATAATAATTAGCAGTGATTAATAGTAAAAATCAGTGGTGTTTAGTACTATTAATGGCTAATTATTGGTAATAATTAGTAGTAGCCATTCATAATAGTTTAAAAATTCAGAGAATTATTCACCTCATTATCACGTCGGGGTCCAATAAATTTACTACACTTGGCAAAATCCGTGTAAGCACACACAGCAATTCCAGTTAAAAATGGATGCCAACTGAGATCATTAATAACTTTATCCGTACAAAGTTTACCGTCGTAATAATTTCCATATTCCTTGTAAGCAACTGTCGTCAATGTTTCACCATCTTTCTCGAAATTAACAAGATTGACATAATCATTGGCATGCACGTCCCAAGTGGAATTCAACAGCATCTAATATACGCAGAAAAACAAACCCAATACGAAACATTTGACTATAAATTTTATATTTATTATCTATATTTCGTTACAAAAAAAACGATATATGACGAGGGTCAAAAGAAGAAGAAAAAACCACTAAAAGAAAGGTAGATTCCGTGGTGAGAAAGATAATTTTCTAGAGAAAATGAGAGCACGGGAAAAAATCTATTATGCTTTTACTTTATTACAACTGTGAGAAAAAAAGGAAAGAAAAAAAGTGTCAGTTTGGATTTACAGATTTCACGTGACTTTACTTGTAAAATCGTGTGCCACGTGGAACTTAAAATAAAACTTCATCCTTCTCTTTTTTTTTATATCTGTAAATCATATTTATGTGCAGAAATGTAATTACCAACAGAATTCATAGGATTTTCGAAAGAAAATTTTTAAATCGAATTTAGAGCATTTTTTCGGTTTTTTGCTTCTTTTTTTTGTACCTATTCGATTGAAGTTCATTAAAAGTTAGGGACAAATTAAAAAAAAATGTTTTCTCTTATTTTTGATAGTAATAGTAAATAATATAGTTTTTTGAAATTTAGATTTATATTTAAATAAATATAATAGAAAGTCAGAAGAATTCAATTATTTTTAAAAATTCAGATTTACTAAATTTGAATATTCTTTAAAAAAAACTTTTTTACAAGAATTCAATTATTTTCATAAATTTCCATAAAATTCTAAAAAGCAATTAAATTATTTTAAAAAGTAATAAAATTCTTCGCAAAAATTCAATTATGTTAAGAAATTTTTTTAAATTCTCGTCAAAATTTCAATTATTTTTAGAAATAATTAAATTCTTCTCCAAAAGTCAATTATTTTCAAAAATTTTAATAAAATTCTTGTCAAAATTTCAATTATTTTCAAAAAATTTCCTCAATTCAATGCTTTTCAATATATTTGTTATTTTAATAAAATTTTTCAAAAAATTGAATTATTTAAAAAATTTTAATATAATTTTACCCCAACATTTAATTATTTTCATAAAATAATAAAACTTTCACAAAAATTCAATTATTTACAAATTTTTTATAAATTTCTTCGCAATATAATTCAATTATTTATTTAAATAATAAAATTGTTTACAGGGATTCAATTATTTTTCTAAATAATAAAATTCTTTTTAGAAATTTAATTATTTTTATAAATAGTAAAACTCATCTCGGAATTTCAATTATTTTTAATATAATTTTAATCGAATTCCTCGAAAAATGTAATTATTCTTAAAAATGTCATTAAAATTCGTCGAAAGAATTCAATTATTTCTATAAATAGCAAAATTCTTCAGATTTACTAAATTCTTTTAAATATTATTAAAAAAAAAAATTCTTCATACACTGTAAAAAAAGGGAGTTAAATTTTAACTCCCCCGGGGGGTCTATAAAAGTCGCACCCATTGGGGAGTTAATGCCAGGGGAGTTAAATAAAGAGAGTTAAAATTTCACACCCAAATGCTAACTCCCCAAGGAAAAAATAACTCGCGCGCGTGTTGAATGAAGGGAGTTGGAAATTAACTCTCTTTTGGAGTTGATTTTTAACTCGAAAAATTTCACTCCCAACTCCCGAGTCCGTTAACTCCCTAAATTTTTTACAGTGTAAGAATTCTAAAATAAAGTAATAAATTAAAATAAATTCTAGAAAACAATTCAATTATCTTCAAAAATTTTTCTAATTTCAATGATTTTCAATATGTACTATTTTAATAAAGTTTTCCAAAAATAATACAATTATTTAAAAAAAATTTAATAAAATTGTATCTAAACATTTAATTATTTTCATAAATAATAAAAACTTCACAGAAATTTAATTATTTTTATAAATAATAAATTTTTTATAAGGAATTCAATTATTATTTTCATAAAAAATAATTTAAATTTCTAGAAAATAATAATTGAATTAAAATGATGAAAATAATTTTTATGAAGTTACAGTAACAATATTCTTATAATATAAAATAATGATTTTATCTCTCGGTCATCTTAAATAATTAGAGAACATGAAGAAATCGATCACTCCGAGTCTTCGACTCGGAGCAATCGATATCTTCATGTTTTATAACAATTATTTTATAAGTTGTTTAATTTAAAAAAGGTTTCAATTTAAAATTTTTGAATGTCTTAATTCCTGTGGAAAATCCTGTTGCAAAAATAAGATTAAAAATAGGAATTGTGCAAATATTTTTCTTCTTTTTCTAAAAGAAAATAATAATTTTGTTAAAAAAATTGTGATTCATAAAGAAAAATAATGCAAAATAAATAAATTTTCTATTTCTTAATCACAGTTGTTTAACAATTTTCTAATTTTGTTTAGAAGTAAAGAACAAAAATCTGCATAATTTCAATTTGACAAAACATAATATTTAAAAAAATTTTAGTCTTTTAATGAAAAGAAGTGAAAAAAATTATGATAATTTCTATTTGTCATTACAATTTTGAATTAATTGTAAAATAAAAATAATTATAACATAATAATATAATATGCACTCTATCTAAAGATAACAAAAAAAACAAAAGTATAAACAAAAAACAACTTCAGAGTGTGAGGGACAGAAAATGTGAATGAATGAAAGAATATTCAAATTAATTATTATAGGTAATCTGTTAATAATAGTTAATTAATAATTAATAGTTAGTTTCATGAAGCTTGATAATTTATACTTAGATAATTATGCAAAAGTGGGTCAATCAGCTCAATTAACCAATCACTCAATCAGACAATTAAAATTTACATTTTCTTTCAATTATAAATTTTTAATAATTATTATTGATCCAATTTCAAACAACCGCCTTAATAATAAAAATAATTTTTTTCTCACCGCCTTTTATTAGAAAAAATAAAATTGCTGAATTTCAATTGTCTCGAATTAGTGATGATTGATTAATCGTGGTAGTAAAACAAAGTCTTCTATGAAATAGAAAATGAAAAAAAAAAGAAAAAGATTGAAAGGAAAATGGTTTTTTCAGTACTTTTTACTGCTGGTCATGAAATTCAGAAAAGATACGCGTCTTTTATGGCAATATCGGTTTATGATGGTAGCAGGAGGACTAACTCCACTGTGAATTTTCTCTAGTTGGAGGATCGTAAATGTAATTAAATTCACTACCCCCTCCCCTTCCCTTCCTTTCCCCCTCTAGCATGCACCTTCTTGGTTGAGAGTACAGAAGATTTTAATAACCAAATTGATATTACAACGATACCTAAAGATGAGAGGGAAACTTTAGGTAAAGTAAGTCTGGAATCTTAGTTTTCCATTGCTTTTCATTATATATACAAGGTTCGCGTTGTTACTTGTTACTGGAGCATTTTAGAGGAATTTTCGAAATATTCAGGTCAATTAGGAGACTTTTAATTGATAGAAAATTACTTCTTTCGTTAAGTTTCATGGGAATTAGGTATCGCAGAAAAGATGTTTTATTTTTACGTTGTGGAACTTTTTATAATATATATAATAAAATCGAGATATTCTCTTCTCACAGAATTGCAATTTTTAGATATAATCAATTATTTTTGTATTTAAATAATTGAATACTCGCACAACTTTTTAATAAGATTTTATTTGAAAAAGATTTTCAAGAATTTCAGTTAAATTTGTAATAATAATTTTGTAATTTTGTAAATAATAATACGAATTAAAATTAAATTTAAAATTAGAATTAAAATAATAATAATTTTGTAAATATGTACATTCTTTTTTCTTTTTTCTTTTTTTTTTGGTTCGTAATAATTAATTACCTCGTTAGTAATGTAGTCGTCCTGTTTCTTGAGAAATTCGTTGAGAGACTGAAATTTCCTTTTAGGAAGTTTCAAAAGATCAAATGTAGAATATTCCAATGAGTGCTGAGACCATGTATTCGTTTGAAATTTAGTTACAGTTTGAGTTTCGTTATCCCCAAAAGTTGGAGTTACTTGGACAGCAGTATCATTTAAAAGCTTTGAAACATTTTCGAAGGTCTCTCGATATGGAGTCAGTTTTACGTAACCGTCCCTTTGATCGTCAACATCTCGATTCGATAATATTACACGCCTTTTCATTAATTTTGAGTTCAGCTCCAACTATAAAGATGATAATTAATTATTATTTGTGATTTCATTATAATGACAAATTGGGTAATTTTTTTTAGGACAATTTTTTTATTCTCTTTCTCTTTTTTTATTTTTCCCCTTATTTTTATTCTTTCTCTCTTTTTTATTTTCTCTTTTTCTCTTATTCTCTCTCCCTCTCTCTCTATTTTATTCTCTCTTTTTTATTCTCTCTCTGTTTCCTATTCTCTCTCCTTCTTTTATTCTTTCTATTTTTTTATTGTTTCTACTTAATTAAAAAAAGATTTTATTTAACTAAAAATAATTTTATTTAATTGAAAAATATATTCATTTAATTAAAAAAGATTTTTGTTTTATTTGAAAAAGATTTTTTTTCAATTTCAAAAAGATATATTTATTTAATTAAAAAAGGTTTTATTTAATTGAAAATGATTTTATTTCGACGAAAAAAGTCTTTTTTAATTAAGTAATAGTTTCAGTTTATGAAAAAAAAACGAAAAACAAAAATTTAACATTTATAATTTTTATTTTTAATAATTTTTTTGCAGTTAATTTTTGTTTTCTGTTTTTTTTTCTTTTCTTTTTGAAAACGAATTTAATTTGTTTTGTCATTGAACCTCAATTTGAAGAAGTGGCCTGACATTTTTGACGATAGTATCGTCGACTTCAGTTTTACTATCAAAATCAATCCAATCACCGGCAACTTTGTAAACGGCACTTTGAACTCGACTTTCGAGATTTAATCTTTGAAATTCAATTTGACGAATTACAGCATCCCTTCCTTCTTCAGTGAGACAAATGTAAAATTGTCCATCATCATCTGACGATGGCGCGTAGCCAATTAAAATCTTTGCTTCCGGATAAGTTTCAATTTCATCTTTAATATCTAAAAAATCACTGCTCTCGTCATGAAGATCAATATTGTCCTCGATTAATTCTTTTTTTATGTAAATCCATGGATATTCGGTAGTGACATTTTCACCGATTACACAGCCAACGATTTTTTGTGTCAGTGGCGATAAATCAATTCTCGCTATGCCTGGTATACCCTACATCAAATTTAATGATTGTCAATAACAAAATCAGAAAATTATTTTTATTATTATAATTAATTATAAAATTATGTAAGTAATTGTAATTAAAATAATAAATTGTGTTTATAATTAATTATAAAATTATATAATTAATTGTGATTCAAATATTAAATTTTGTTTATAATTAATTTCAAATTGTTATTTCTATTTATAATTAATTATAATTAGTTTCATTATAATTAACTATAATTATTTTTAATTATTTCTTTTTATTTAATAAATTTTATTGACTTTTATTATTATTTTTAATTATTTATTTTTTAAAATTTTATTATTATTTTTACTTTAAAAGTTTTTGTTATTAAAGAAAAAAATTTTTTATTAATTCTTAATGTTTAACATTAAATCTGGTTTATTATTGTCGAGAAATAATTAATCTGACCAAAAAGTATAAAAGTATAACCGTAGATTGGGAATAGCGAACACTTTTATTGCTTTCCTCTGAATCTACTTTTTTCAATTTAGAAACAGTTGCTTCTGTTTTGTAAGAATCGAGATTACTGATTGATTTTCTTTTGTTCTTTAATTCTTGTATTTCAGACGGTTTTTCCTTTTTCAAATCTGTGCAAAAAAGGTGTTATGGAACTTAAAAATTTATTATTAATTTTTTCTACAATTTATAATTGTGAATTTATTTAGGTTTATTAACTTGTTGATTTAATATAATGTTTGCAATTATTAGTTATTTATTAAGTCTCTATCAATTTGCTATTAACTTATTATTATTAATTACTAATTTATTGAGTAATTTTTAATTTATTATGAATTATCAGTTATAAATGATAAATAATTAATTTTTTATATTTTTAATTTGTTATTTGCTTTTTTCGTTTAGTTTTTAATTATCATTTATTTTACAAAAAAAAAAAAAAAAAGAAATTGAAAATAAAAAATATTTTTTTCATTGTTAAAATTTGCAATCGTCAATTATTTATGTTCTAACCTTTCGTCTGTTCGGATGGTCTATCGATTAGAATGATTTCATTTGTCAGTGAAAAATGAACTCGTCTAAATTTGTCTCCTTCATTATTTTTGTATTCACTTTTATTTTCGTATTGATCATTTTCATCCTCATCATTCTCGGGACATTCTTCAAAATCAAATTCGTATTCTACTTCTTCATTGGTTTGTACATCTCGTTGACCTCGGGAAAAACTAACATCTTCTTCAAAATCAGGTTGTTCCTCTTTGTAATTTTCAACCAAGTTCTCATTCATGCCGCACGTTTATCTAACAGAGGTGAGAGAATTCTTCGATTTTCTGATTGAATTCACTTTACAGACTGCACCTTTTATGACCTCACCCGTTTGATTCTTGTGATTATTTCAAACGTCTGAATAAAAATAGAATCAAATTGAATGAAATGTCGTCGACTGAAAATACTGAAAGTTGCATTGGTTATTTTTTTGTTATTAAAAACAAATGAAATTGAATTGAAATTGAATGAAAATAAATTTAATTTGAAATTTTTATTACGATTTTTAACAAATTATATTTTACTTTTACTTATCTATGAATTCTTATAATATAATGATTATATAATTACAGCATTTTTTGTCTTTTGTTATTTTTATTTATTTCTGTTTTTTTATTGTTTGTTTTCCCAATTAGTCGAAAAACTATTATTTAACCTTTTTTTTTTTTAAATGTTCTCAATTTAAAAAAGTAAATTTTCAAGTGCAGAATTTTCCAATAGGAAATTTTTCCTGTTTCGTAAATAAAGTTTAACTTTTCGCATTCATCATTATGTAATAAAATGACAAACACTCATGAAAGGGGAGGGAATTGTATTTCTATTTCTCAACTTTTCATAATTAACGTCAATGACACGAAAAGAAGTTTTAGCTTTTTCTACGAATTGTAGCTTTTTTCCACATTAATCATGTCCGTTGAAAAAGTAGGTCAAATTTTTTCCCCCAGTTTTCTTACGTTAATCCATATAATGAGTTTATAAAGTTGAAAAATTAACAATTTTTCTTACACAGACATACAACAATGAAACATTTTCTTTTTTTTTTTTTTTTTTTTGTTATAAACTTATAAACTGGATTTAAAATTTTTTTATTTCTCTGGTATATGTGTAAAAATGATTTCGCTCTGTTTATTAAGAGTTTTAATGGAATATTTTTTCGCAAGAATTTTATGAAATATGCAAATTTTATTATTTCATGAAGGAATCTGCGAAAAAAAAATTATTATTAACCATTATTATGAAAAATGGTTTGCAATATCAATTTTTTTTCAGCGCAATATTTTTTATTATCCATTTTGATAATCGAGAATTAGCAGTTTATGAAGGAAATGAAAGCAATGTATACATTTATGATATGCACATTACATGTTGTAAAACATTTTTTTTAGAGGAAATTTACGTCGATTTTTTCTAGCATACAGTATCATGTAAATTGAAATTAAAAAAAAATGTCGTGAATTGAGAGAGAGAGAGAGAGAGAGGGAAAAAAATGTCATTATATTATGAAGATAAATTATCATTTAATAGGGAAAATTACTAATAATTACAAATTATTATTAATTATTATTGTAATTATTGCAACAATTATTTTAGAAATATCTTTTGAAAAAAAGGCAAAAAAATGTTTTCAAAAAATTAATGAAATTTTGAAAGAGAAAATTGTATTTTGAAAAAAGAAATGTCTTCAAATTTTTCTGAAATAATTTTTTGATTCGATTTATCGCATTAAGCGAATTTTTTTTTAAAAGGGTTTTTCAGAAACGCTTCAGTACTTAGAAGTAGTTTATTAAATTCTGGCCTTTTGTTATTCAACAAGAGATTTTTTTTAAAAAATGTATTTTTTCCGAAACTATGACAAAAAAAAACGAAACAAAATAACGTCATCTCTGATTCAGAATTGTTATTAAATTTTGTTAAACAAGAGATTTTTTTTTTAATGTATTTTTTCCGAAACAAAGCAAAATAACATCATCTCTGATTCAAAATGAAATTATATCTTGAAAAACGAAAATGGTCTTTGATGTATTTTTTAGGTTTTTTTTTGAAGTCGATTATAAATTTGGTGTTTTTTGGTATAACAAAAGCTTTCTTTTGAAAATCGGATTTTTTCCGAAAAGCCGCTGAACTTGGAAACTGTTTAATTTTTATCTGTGATTCACAAAAAAATTTATATCTCGAAAAACGATGATAGTCTTTAAACTTTTTTTTTTGTTTTTTGATCCATCAAATCGACATGTCGATTATAAAAATTAGACTTTTTTGATTAAAAATAAAAATAAAATGTTTCGGAGGAATTCAATTATTTTCAAGATTTTTAATAAAAATTCAATTATTTTCAACAATTCTGATAAAATTCTTTGAAAAAATTCAATTATTTTTATATATTGTAAAATTCTAGTCAAGAATTTAATTTTTTTTGAAAAATAATATATAAAATTCTTCTGTGAAATTCAATTATTTATTTATTTTCAATTTCAATACAATTTTAATTAAATTTCTAGGAAAAAATTCAATTATATTCAAGATAATTTTAATAAAATTTCTCTAACAGGTTCAATTTTTTTTAAAAATAGTAATAAAATGTTTCTAAACAATTCAGTTGTTCTCGAAAGCTTTTAATAAAATTCTTTGTA
Organism: Leptopilina heterotoma; assembly: GCF_015476425.1. Taxonomy (NCBI): domain Eukaryota; kingdom Metazoa; phylum Arthropoda; class Insecta; order Hymenoptera; family Figitidae; genus Leptopilina; species Leptopilina heterotoma. Next base: position 3,287,640 of record NW_025111191.1, on the reverse strand, counting down.
AATTTCAATTATTATTTTCAAAATTTTCAATTAAAATTACTTTAAAAAATTACTTTTTTTTTACGGAAAAATTTTAAATTAAGAATTTTTATTAAAAGAGACAAAACAATAAATTAAATATTATTCATTTAATGAATAATATTCAGAGTGTTAATATTTTCGTCGGTAAACTATAAAATCACGTTTACTCGTCGTCATTTTTTTGATATAAAAAATAAACACGTGAATTGAAGTTATTTTACTTTCTTTACGTGTCACTCAACTTTAGTCTGTTATACACGTACACATGGTGGAAAATTTTGTAATATAACGTGCCAGTGGTTCACATATACACTTCAATACAAATGAAGCCTGGGAGGTAACCACCAGAACCGGAATTGCCCGACATGGTTTTAGATGCACTTCCTCTCTCTCTCTCTCTTGCTCTGCTTCTCTCTTTAACTTTTCCTTCTACACTCGCACTGAAGGAGCAATACTCTCTCTCTCTCTGGTGCAGGATATCATTGCCTTTGCCTTGGCTCTATGCTGAAATTAGTTTTCAGGATTATTTCGCGCCGAGAGTCCGTTGCGATTGCCTCTTACGTTTCGTATCCTTGTGGCGCAGTGAAAACCCCACCTAACATCACCCCTCCTCTTAGATTACTTGATGATTTCACACTCTCTATCTTCAACCGCAATTGGTCCTCTCTAAATCTGCTAATAATTTTCTGATAAACCGAAAATTATACTGTGAGGGGGCAAAGTTGCTGGATCTTGTAAAAAATTTTATTTCCCTGTCAGCAGGATTTTAAATTTTAATACGCGTATGATTTTCATTTAAATCTAATTTTTAATCTTCATTCTGTAATTCTAGCAACAATTTTAACTGCCTAACTTCTTACTGACTTTTTTAAATAAAATTAACAATTTTAAAAATAATAAAATTTAAAAATTTTCTAATTTACATTTTTGTTGAAAGCACTAAAAAAATTAAATTTTTGAGAAATTACAGATAATTGCAGAAATTCGATTATTTTCAAAACAAAAAAAAAAAAATTTTTCTTATAAAATTCAACTAGGATGTGCAAAATTTGAAAAAAAATTTAAAAATTCTCGTAAAAATCCCAATTATCCTGTTTAAATAATAAAATTGTTCTCCAAAGTTCAATTATTTTCATAAATGTCAAAAAAATTCTTGTCCTAATTTCAATTATTTTCAAAAATATAATAAAAAAAAATAAAATAAAATAAAAAATAAAATAAAAAAATAAATAAATTAAATTAAATTAAATGCATTTTTCTAATTTCAATGATTTTCAATATCTTCAATATCTTCTTTGAGTAAGTATCGTTTAGACACAAAAAAAAAAAAAAAAAAAAAAAAAAAAAAATATTTGATTCTTTCTATATTTTATATAAAAAAAAAAAATTTGTTAAATTTTTTTTTTTTTTTTAATTTTTTATTAAAAAAAAAAATTTTCAACTTTACATTTTTATATATAATTTTCTAAAAGAAAATAATAATTTTGTTAAAAAAATTGTGATTCATAAACAAAAATAATGCAAAATAAATAAATTTTCTATTTCTTAATCACAGTTGTTTAACAATTTTCTAATTTTGCTTAGAAGTAGAGAACAAAAATAATTTCAATTTGACAAAACATGATATTTAATAAAATTTTTGTCTTTCAATGAAAAGAAGTGAAAAAATTTTTGATGATTTCTATTTTTAATTACAATTTTGAATTAATTATAAAATAAAAATAATTATAACATAATAATATAATATACAATCTATCTAAAGTTAAAAAAACAAAAGTATAAATGTCTGACTAGAAAACTCCTTTACTACTGAAACTAAAATAATGCGATTTTAAAGTGTGTCTGACTATAGTTTGACTCAATAGTTTTTATTTTTATACTAACGCAAAAATTGTATTTAGAAAAATTCTTGATAAATTTAATCGCTGTCTGACTAAAATAGTGTTTACTACTAAAATACTTTGACACAAAATTATCATCTTTTACTACTGAATCAAAAAATACAAAAAAAATTTCTTGAGAAGAATAGTAGATAATTTTAATCTGACAAACAGTTTCAGTAGTAGGAATTAATTTTAATGAAACGAAGCAGATTTAGAACCAAAATTCAATAAAATTTTGGTTTAAATTAAATTTGTGATGTTAGTAGAAAAAGTATAAACTCTGACGAAATTTAACTCTATACTATTTTAGTTCAAGTAGTAGTAGTAGATAATTTAAGTCAGACAAACATTTTTAGTAGTGGAGAGCAATTTTTAGTTAGACAAAATGTTTAAATTTACTATGTAAATTTTGGTTTAATGTAAATTTTTGATTTAATGGAAAAACTAAAACCTCAGTTAGAGGAAATTTAACTTTGTATTTTTTTAATGCCAGTAGTAATAGATAATTTTAGTCGGACAAACAGTTTCAGTAGTAGAGAGCAATTTTAGTCAGACGAAACGTTTAAATTTACTGAAAATATTGATTTAATTAAAATTATTAAAATTATTTTTGCGTTAGTAAAAGGTTTTAAAAATTTTGATTTAATGTAATTTTTACGTTAATAAAAGAACAATAACTTCAGACAGACGAAATTTATCTTGGAATTGTTTTAGTGACAATAGTCGTAAATAATTTTAGTCAGTCATGTATTTTCAGTAGTAGAGAACAGTTTTAGTCAGACACAATGTTTAAATTTACTGAAAATTTTGGTTTAATGTAAATTTTTGAGTTAATAATAATAATAAAACTTCAGTTAGAGGAAATTTAACTTATGTATTTTTTTTAGAGCTAGTAGTAGTAGATAATTTTAGTCAGACAAAAATTTTCAGTAGCGGAAAGGAATTTTAGTCAGATGAAATGTTTAAATTTACTGAGAATTGTGGTTTATGTAATTTTTGCGTTTGTAGAAAAACAATAATTTCAGTTAAACAAAATTAAGTTCGTATTATTTTATTTTCAGTAGTAATAGACAATTTTAGTCAGACAGGGAGTTTTTAGTAGAAGACAGAAATTTTAGTCAGACCCAAAATCTAAATTCACTAAGAATTTTTTTATTAATAGGATTTTTGCATTAGTGGAGTAGCGGTAATTTCAGTCAGACTTGATTTTATTTCATATTGTTTAAGTGTCGGTAGTGAAAATTAATTTTTGTCAGACAGAAGCCTATTAGTAGTAAAAAGCAATTTTAGTCAGACACAGTGTTTAAATTTGTTAAAAATGGTTCAAGTGTAAAAACTCAGTTTTACGTCGAATAAAATGTTGTCTGACTAAAAAAACTCCTTTACTACTGAAACTAAAATAATGCGAGTTTAAGGTACGTCTGACTGTAGTTATAGTTTTTCTACTAACGTACAAATTGTAATTAGAAAAATTCTTGATAAATTTAATCGTTGTGTCAGACTAAAGTGCTGCTTACTACTGAAATACATTGTCTGACACAAAATTATTTTTTACTACTGAAACTAAAAATACAAAAATATTTGCCTCTGAAAAATAGTAGATAATTTTAGTCAGACAAAAAGTTTCAGTAGTAGGAATCAATTTTAGTCAGACAAAGCAGATTTAGAACCAAAATTCACTAAAATTTTGTTTTAATGTAAATTTTTGTATAAGTTAAAAAAACTATAAACTCTGACGAAATTTTACTTTGTACTATTTTAGTGCCAGTAGTAGTAGGTGATTTTAGTCAGACAGACAGTTTCAGTAGTAGAGAACAATTTTAGTCAGACGAAACGTTTAAATTTACTAAAAATTTTCGTTTAATAGGATTTTTGCTTTAGAATAACAACAATAACTTTTGTTAGACAAAATTTAATTTCGTATTATTTTAGTGTCAGTAGTGAGAAAAAATTTTAGTCTGACAAAAGCCTATCAGTGGTAAAAACCAATTTCAGTCAGACAAACTGTTTAAATTAGTTAAAAATTGGAATCTAATGGAATTTTTGCGTCATATGAGAAAAAGTTGTGTTTAATTAGACCAATTTGAAATTCGCATTATTTCACAGTTTTAGTAGTAAAAAAAAAGTTTTCGTCAGACAATCAAGTGACATTGTTTCATGCAATGTAATTATGTGTCTGTGTTCTCGTCCAATCTGTTCGCACACATACTTACATAGTTACATTATACATATACATTTATATATACATATATATATCAAAGACCCCATAGAGATGAATCTCACGTTTCCTGAAATTACTGAGCAGCATCCGCTATGATTTCGATGTTCTTCATTAAATGCCGTACTTATTAATTAAATCTTTGAACATTAAACTTGGAAAATTAGAATCGTTCAATTATCACGTCTACTTTTAATTTGATTACTCTACTTTTAATACAGTTATCCCGAAAAAATCAATTGAATCAATATTACATCACAAAATTAAATTCCACTTTTTCAATTTTATTTTATAAAACTACAACTTTTTTAAGAAGAGAGAAATTTTTCTGAAAATTTCTTTTTATATTTTAGAAAAAAAAAATGGTTTCATGTCAACGTGAATTCCCTTACCCCCCTATGCGAGAATCTAGTAAAAACAAAACTCAATTTACTCTTCAACCCACAACGAAAAAGAAAAATAAATGCAATTAATAACTGTAATAAAACTTTGTAAATAACGGTTTCAAAGTTTTTATTATATCTCCAACAGTGGTTATCGGAGAAGAGAAAATTTTTTGTTTCCGTGTACATTGTGAAAAAAATATTTATATTTTTACACGAGGGGTGATCCTTTTAAAAGGCAAAAATAATAAAGAATATATATACATATTGTACAGGCAATATTCCACAATCAGATCAAAACATTACATTTTCTGAAAAGTAATATATTTAAAATTTTATTTTCTAACCTCTCAATAAATTTCTACAGATATCTGATGAAACATAAGTTTTTTTTCGAACAGAGACGAGAAATAACCAATTTAAAATTGTATGTAGGTACTATTTTCTCTTTTTCAATATATATATCTATGGAGAATGTTTTTTTATATACCTAGATAGAAGCGAAACAAAATACGTTGTTTGGAACAATTTTAAAGCAAAAGAGAAAGAAAAATATAAATAACATTTTATAAAATAAGTGAGAGTTTTTATACAAGCTAATGGATTGAAAAATGCGTCAGGTTACTAACAAGATGGAAAGGATCTCGTGTTCACAAAGAAAAAAAAGAGAGGAAGAGGGGAAAGGAGAATTGAAAGACAACGAAGTAAAACAGGCGGCAAGAGTGTTGGGAATAAGATAAAAAATAAAGAAGTGGAAAACTGACTGATCACCTGTAGAATTTTAGACTAGTTTTCTTTCTCGTTATTTACATCATAAAGGTGGAAAAAATCTGTTTCTTAAGAGTTTCTTTTTACTTATTTTATTTTTTTTTTCATTTTATTCTTTTCTCAAGTTTGAATTTTTATTTATGTCTATTAAATGGTATTTGTTTCAAATAGGTACTAAAATTATTGGTTGAAATATAATTTATTTGGTTTTTGGTAAATAAAAATTGGTCTCCTTCTACTCATTTTTACCCCTTTAAATTAATAAAATTTAATAAATTTTTACCCCTTTAAATTAATAAAATTGTCTAATTAACCAACATATTCTCCCCTTTATGAAAAAAAACTTACTAAAACTTACAATTTTTTTAATTGAAATTTAGAAAATTTTTTAGCTACATTGAAGAAAAAATTTCTACTTAATTTCAAAACTTTGGAAATTGTTAGTTTTTATAAATTTAAAAATTTGCTTTTAATTTATATTCTAAAGTATTTCTTTTTTCCTTCTGTTTCAGGTGAGTTAAACATCATATTTTTCCTGTCGAGTTTACTTCGTAAGTAAATATAAATGTAGTTGATAAAAATACGTATAATTCTATATTATAAGTAAATAGTATAATTATATATAATGTATAATATAATATAATATTTCCAGTAATAGTAAAACTCATTGCAGAATTTTAATTATTTTTAATACAATTTTAATCAAATTTCTCGAAAAATGTAATTATTCTTAAAAATTTTATTAAAATTCGTCGAAAGAATTCAATTATTTTTAGAAACTATAGAAAAAATTCTTCTCAAGAATTCAATTATTTTTATAAATAGCAAAATTCTTTATATTTACTAAATTCTTTTGAATATTATTAAAAAAAAAATTTTTTTTTCACAAGAATTCAATTATTTTCATAAATTTGCTTAAAATTTTAAAAAACAATTCAATTACTTTCAAAAGTAATACAATTCTTTGCAGAAATTTAATTATCTTTATAAATAATTAAATTGTTCTTCACAATTATTTTCAAAAATTTTAATAAAATTCTACGCAAGCATTTAATTATTTTCATAAATAATAACATTCTTTGGAAGGATTCAATTTCTTTTATAAATAATAAAATTCTTTGCAGAAATTCAATTAGTATCAATATATTTTAATAAAATTGAATTAATCAAATTTTTAATTATGATTATGAACAGACAATATTATTTTTAAAAATCGAGTTAAAAATTGAAAAAATTTTTTGTTTAATTCAATTATTTTCCAAATTTTTAATTAAAATTATTAAAAAAAACATTAATTTGAAAAAATTTAAGGAAACTCGTCAAAGGAATTTAATTATTCATAAAAACTCTAATAAAAATTTTTGAAGCCATTTGTAGATTTATTTATGTTCGAAATCAATTAAATTTAAATTTGATGAGAAAAAAAAACGGGAAAAAAATTAGGACAAAGCCGAGAAAAAATCGGGAATTTTGTTGACAGAAAATAGTAGACACCCTGATTTAGATGTTTTGTCTGACTAAAATTGTCAATTACTACTGACAATAGAATAATATAAAATTAGGTTTGTTGGACTGAAATTATTGTTCTTCTACTAACGCAAAAATTACATAGACCAAAATTTTAAGTGAATTTAAATTCAAAAATTACATTTGAAAACATTTTCAAATATAGATTTAAATGTTTGTTCTGACTGAAATTGCCTTTTACTACTGAAAATAAATTGTATTTTACTTCTAAAATTGTATAGTTTCAAATTGCATTATTGTCTGTACATTGTATATTGTTCGTATTATTATTATTATTGTTAATTATATTATTCGGCAAATTTATAATGAAATGTCTAAAAAGAAAAAAAGCTTAATTTGTTAATTTGAAAAAAAATTGCGAGCAATTTTCGGTATAGGAGTATTTTAATATTTTGCTTTTTGCTAACTTAAATTTTACACTTTTTGCAAAGAATCTTCCCCCCCTGAAATATTATTTATTGTTGTAGAACAAATTTAATTACCACACCATTCGTTCTTTTTTTCAGTCCGACTATTTCTTCCTTTTTTTACACTGAAAAGAAGAAAATGCAAGTTCTCCTTAATTCATGAGCTTTTGCCAAGCAAGAAATCCGTGTAATATCGTTTTAACGAACGTTCTGCGATAACTGAGCGTCTTAGCAGCGATTGCTCTTTTTCACAATGTCTTGCTTGGTTGCTTTCTCTTTCTCTCTTTTTCTTATTTCGCAAGAAATAAAAATAAAAAAAAAAAAAAACAGAAAATACTCCCGATTTAAAAAAAAATTTTTTTTAAGAAAATATTTCTCCAGTGATAATGATAATTGCTGTGAAATTATATACACAAACTAGAATAGTTATTAAAAACTTTTTTTTTGATAAGTCGAAAACGATTGTGTTGAAAGGCTTTTGAAACGTTAAGCGAAGAGAATGGAAAATTTGAAAATTTTCAGAGAGAAAATAGCTTTCAAGTTAATTTATATAGTTGAGAAAAGTTTTGTTTCGTTTGCACTACTTTTCATGTAATGTAACAATGTTTCTTAAGGGTAAAGGTTGACAAGAATTAATTTGCCATTAGGATGTGCATTACTGACATTGTTTAACGATGTGTGCATAATTGGTGTTAGAAGTGAAATAGGAAAAGGCGTTCAAGTGGCAGTTGGTAAGTTGGAAACTTGATGAAACATTAAATCTTCGGTTGCAAATTTGCCTTTGGAAACTCACTGTGACGTGAGACGAAGAGCTTAGTGCATAAGAAGAGGTTAAGATAGAGTGAGAGAGTCATAGAGTTGGGGGAGAGAAATTGTGTGAGGGAGAGAGTGAGAGAGAGAGGGCAGAGAGATTGTTTTAGAATATAGAACACAAGCACATTGTGAAACAGTAGCTTTTCAAACCTCATATTTCGACAAATACAAAAAGAATACAACTTTTGCAAAAAAAAAAAAAAAAAATTCTTCTAGAAAAATGAAATAATTTTTGAAACTTTTTCCTATAGATTTAATTTTTTAAATATTTTTTGCATTTACCGTATGCGACATTTTTTTCTTTTTTCCAACACAAAAAGAATTTTTTTTCCTGTAAAAAATAACCATTCGGCTTAAAAAGTTCTACAGAATTTCACTAGAATGATTCTATAAAATTTCTACATGAATTCTACTAAAATTTGATGATTTTTAATTAGAAAGAATTTAAATTTGTAAAATAATATTTTTCAACTTTATATATTATTGTGTAATTAAATTTTACATTTGATTTCTATGACAAATTTTAGGCCAAATAAAAGAACATTTTCTTTAAAAAGCTATAAATTAATTTTCATCATTTCAATTCAATTGTTTTTTAAAAAAAATTTTCAATAAAATTTTTCTTTAAATCAATTAATTTTCGAAAAGGTTCTTCGACAATTTGGCAAAATCCATTTATTTACAATATTCAATTTTACAAATTTCAATTATTCGTAAATTCTTCAATTAAATATATGGTAGAAAATAAAAACTTGAAATAATATAAAACAAATTCAATTACATTTTTTCAAAAAATATTAATTTCAAAATTCAATAATTTATAAAAATTCACACTATATTGCTTTTAGTATTCAATTATTATCTAAAATTTTAATTGAAATTTATTTTTAAATCAAATTTTATCAGAAAATTCTACAAGAATTCAATTATTTAAATACAAAAATATTTATTTTTGTATTTAAATAATTGAATTGAACAATTGAATTTTTCTTAAAATTCAATTCTCATAAAGAATTTTATGAACATATTTTTTAATAATTGAATTCTTTCGACGATTTTTTATAAAATTTTTCAGAATAATTACATTTTCCGAGAAATTCGATTAAAATTGTATTAAAAATAATTGAAATTCTGCATTAAGTTTTATAATTTATGAAAATAATTGAATTCTTAGGAAGAATTTTACTATTTTTGAACATAATTAAAATTCTACGAAGGATTTTATTATTATTGAAAACAATTGAATTTCTGCAATAATTTGTAACTTCAAAATTAAATTTTTTTTGTCTATAAATCCATTATTTTTAATAATTTTTCAAACAGCTTTTTAAGAATTTTTAAATTAATTTGTTTTTTACTGAAATTCATTTCTAAATAAAGTTTTACGAGAAAAATTTACTAGAATTCAATTATTTAAATAAAAAAAAATTTATTGAATATTTCAATGTTTCTTAAATTTGAATTCTCATAAAGAATTTTATTAACAAATATTTAATTAATTGAATTCTTTTGACGACATTTAATAAATTTTTAAAAGAATAATATTTACATTTTTCATGAAATTCGATCAAAATTGTATTAAAAATAATTCAAATTCCGCGATGAGTTTTACTATTTAGGGAAATAATTGAATTCCTAAAAAGAATTTCATTATTTATAAAAATTAAAAATAATTGAATTATATTGCGAAGAAATTTATAAAAAAATTGTAAATAATTGAATTTCTGTAAAATTTTTATTATTTTATAAAAATAATTAAATGTTTGCGTAGAAAAAACGATTCAATTATTTTCAAAATATTTTTCTAAATTCAATTATTTACAATATCTACTGTTTTAATAAAAAGTTTTCCAAAATAATTCAATTATTTTAAAACACAATTTTATAAAACTTTTCAAACAAAATTAATTATTTAAAAAATTAATAAAGTTCTTTAAAATAATCCAATTATTTTTATAAATAATAAAATTCTTCTCAGGAGTTTGAATACAAGTTTTAATACATTTGTAAATGAATTTTTCGAAAAATGCAATTATTGTTAAAAATTTTATTAAAATTCTTCGAAAGAATTCAATTACTTTTATAAATTTTAATATAGAATTCTTCGAAATAATTCAATTGTTAAAAAATATTTGGATGTAATTTGTAAATTAAAATCTAATAATTATTTTCAATATATTTTTAATTAAATTTCTTGAAAGAATTGAATTATTTTCAAAAATTTTATTAAAATTCTTCGAAAAAATTCAATAATTTAAAATAATTTTGATATAATTTGTTAATTAGAGTTCAATAATTATTTTCAATACATTTTTAATTAAATTTCTTAACAGAATTTAATTATTTTCAAAAATTTTAAAGAAATTCTTCATAACAATTCAATTATTTTAAAATATATTTTTATAAAGTTCTTTATGAGAATTCAATTCTAAGATATATTAAATTATTCAATAAATTATCTATGTTTGTATTTAAGTAATTAAATTCTCGTAGAATTTTCTGAAAAGATTGATTCAATATTGAATTTCACTTAAAATTTTAGATTTTTAAATGGAAATCTTTTAAAATTATAATTCTTGTAAAACTGTAATAATATTAAAATCTTTATTTTGAAATAAATTGATTGAAGTTTTGAAGTATTTTATTTAAAAATTTCAACCAAAAAATGATTAAATTTTGGAAGAATTTTTAGAAATGTATTTAAATTTTTAATTGGCTTTGCATTATAATTATTTGAAATATTTTAATTTCTGTGGAAACGTAAATAGGTATTTAAATATTTATTAAAAAAATTCTTCTATTTTTGTATGTAATTTAATTAAAAAATTTATGAAAAAATTCAGTCGTCAAATTTAATTTTTCGATAGCTATTTTTTACTACTTTTTTCAGTCTTCAAGCACAAAATCGTAGGATTTAATAAATTAACGAATTTAAAAAAAGAAAATTTTATCCACTGTGAAAAAATGTGTACAATTTCAAATAAAAGAAAAAAATAATAAAACCTGACGTAGACAATAAAATTCTCTGAAAATTAAAATGAATTCTATAAAGCTAAGAGCTTTTCGTCAATAAACATTTTTTTCGCTTGAAATCTATTATATCTGACACATTTTTAAATTATTGATTCCATAAATTCTTGATGAACTATTGCTTGATATTAATTTACAACCTTTTAATAAATCAATCGACGAAATATATTTTTTTTAATTCTAAAGATGAATTTATTAAAATTTAAAAGTAAAAAAATGTCATGCAAAAGGAGGGTGGGAGAGGAAAAAAAAATTTGCTAAAGGTGTGAATTCATTTTTATATACAGTGGAACGGGTGTAAATTTATATTTTTATCGTGTAGTTCCTATCCCTCCATTGTGCACATAGCGATGTTACAAGCCACACTGACATGTCTCACGTCCCATGGATATGGGTTCGAATGTGTGTGCGATTGTTGAACATTGAAAATATTGAGTCGACAAGGCCGTGTACGAGGTAGATTCCAGTTTTATGTGTGTTGAAGTTTTAACTGGTTTCTATCTTTCTCTCTCTCTCTCTCTCTCTCTTTCTCTTGCGAAGTGACAGGAGAGAATGGACCAACCAATGACATAGCGTCACGAGAACTACATAAATTTAACTTTGACGCTTAATAACATTTCGGACAGTTTCAGAAATAATCAGTGGAATCATCGAAAAGTTTATTTCATTTTCGAAAACATTAGGTATTATATTCAGGGTTTGCCACAGGTCAGAGAATTCAGGGAAAAGTCAGGGATTTTTATTAAAAGTACTGAAGAAAATTAAATTTTTAGAATTCATAAAAAAAATTATGAATTTTGGTGCCTTTTTTGTTAACCTCATAAAATAAGCGAAATTGACACAAATTCCAATACAAAACCTTCAGTCCTTCAACTTTTTCTATTTCTGACAATAATTTCTTTTCAAATAACTTAATTCTTGAAGAACTATTATAAAATTATTACTTAGAAATTATTTAATGAATAATTTTACTTAAACATTTCAAAATATTAAATTTTGAAAGAGTTAAGTTTACAATTTTTATAAATAAATGAACTTAAAATGGTTTCAGTTTAAAACTTTATAAAAATTCAATTTTGAATGAATTGTAAAATTCTTCGCAGAAATACAATTTGGTTCAAATATTTAAATAATTCTCGTCAAAATGTCTATTATCTTTATGAACAATATAATTCTTCTCTTGAATTCAATTATTTTCAGAAATTTTAATAAAATTCTTGTCCAAATTTTAATTTTTTAAAAAAATTTTACTCAATTCAATTCTTTTCAATATCTACTATTATAATAAAATATTCTAAAAGAATTAAATTATTTAAAAATTAAAAGAAATTTAGTCAGCCAAAACATCTAAATTTACTAAAAATTTTCGTTTAATAGAATTTTTGCAATAGAATAATAACAATAAGTTTTGTTAGACAAAATTTAATTTCTTATTATTTTAGTGTCAGTAGTGAAAAAAATTTCAGTCTGTCAAAAGCCTATCAGTAGTAAAAATCAATTTTAGCCAGACAAAATGTTTAAATTAGTTAAAATTCAATTTCCGACTATTATAACTAACAGAAGTAAAAATTAGTTTGTCAGTCCAAAAGTTTTAGTAGTGGAAAGTAATTTTAACAATAAATTTCAGTAGTATGAAGTAATTTTTACCAGACAAAACGTTTTATTCTTCAAAGAATTTGTTTTAGATTTGAATATTGTTGAATATTTGAATGTTTCTTAAAATTCAATGCTCATAAAGAATTTTCAAATTCATTTGTTTTTAACTGAAATTTATTTTTAACTAAATTTTTATTAGAGAACTCTATTAGAATTCAATTATTTAAATACAAAAAAATAATTTATTGAATATTTGAATGTTTCATAAAATTGAATTCTCATAAAGAATTGTGTCAACTAATTTTTAACTAAATGAATAGGTTTGACGATTTGCAATAAAATTTTTATTAATAATTACATTTCTTAAAGAATTCGATGAAAATTATATTAAAAATAATTGAAATTCTGCGATGAGTTTTACTATTTATGAAAATAATTGAATTTCTGAAAAGAATTTTATTGTTTAGAAAAATAATTGAATCCCTGTAAAAATGTTATTATTTAGAAAAATAATTAAATTATAGTGCGAAGAAATTTATAGAAAAATTTGTAAATAATTGAATTTTTGTGAAATTTTTATTATTTTATGAAAATAATGAAATGTTGGGGTAGCTTTTTCTTAAAATTTTTTTAAATAATTTAATTTTTTGGAAAATTTTATTAAAATAATAGATATATTGAAAAGCAGTGAATTGAGAAAAATCTTTAAAAATAATTGAATTTTTGTCAAGAATTTTATTAAAATCTTTAAAAGAATTGAATTTTTGTCAAGAATTTTATTAAAATCTTTAAAAATAATTGAATTTTGGAGAAGAATTTAATTATTTCTAAAAATAATTGACATTTAGACGAGAATTTAAAAAAAATTTTAAACATAATTGAATTTGTTCGAAGATTTTTATTACTTTGGAAAATAATGGAATTGTTTTTTAGGATTTTATGGAAATTTTTATGAAAATAATTAAATTCTTGTAAAGAATATTTTTTAACAATAATATTCAAAATAATTTAGTAAATCTGAAGAATTTTGCGATTTACATAAATAATTGAATTCTTTCGACGAATTTTAATGACATTTTTAAGAATAATTACATTTTTCCAGTAAAAAAGACATTTAGTCATTCAGAGGGCTATTAGTAGTAAAAAGCAATTTTGGTCAGACAAAGAGTTTCAGTAGTAAAAACCAATTTTAGTCAGGCTAAAATTTAATTTCGTACTATTTTAGTGACAGTAGTAAAAGTTAATTTTAATCAGACAAGGAATTGCAGTAGTGAAAACTAATTTTAGTCAGACGAGGGGAATCAGTAGTAATCGATGAGTTTAGTCAGACTAGATGCTTAAAATAACTAAAAATTTGTTTTGTAATTTATATAGAGTTATTGCCTTGGGAAAAAATCCTAAATTTAGTCAGTCGAATTTAAATTCATCTTATTTTTGATTCAAGTAAATATTTAATTGATAATAGTCAATTAATCTGTTATTTGAATCAAATAAATTTTCTTTTCAGTGTTTAGAATGATTCTGGTGAAATTCTAATTCTAATTAGAACTTTTTCAGCTGGTTATTTAGAAATTATTTTTAAACCAAGTAAATTTATTATAGCGTCAAATTTTTCACTTTGCAAAAAACCAAATTTTCCTCTTAAATTTCTAAACCAAGTTCTAAATGATTGAGGTTCTTTGGGATAATTGTTTTTGAGTGCAGGAAAGCGTGCGCTGTCATCTGGTTCATCTCGCTAAACGTATTCGAATTAATTGCCTGGACCACGGGCGACTGTATTCAATCAGCAAGTTGATCATCAAGAGAGATGGATAGAGAGAGAGTGAGCGGAGAGAAAGAGAGATGGAAGGAGAGTGAGTAAAAGAGAGGGAGAGAGAGAGAGAGAGAGAGAGAGAGAGAGAGAGAGTGTCCATATTGTAGCTGAGAGCAGGTAGACGCAGGTACCTCTACGTGCAGTTATATGGTTCACGAACGCCTGTGATCCATTGAACCGATCACGGCAACGATATAATCCATTCGCGTAGTTCACCTGCAGCGCTCCTCGCACCACTTGGACGGTTCGGATAATTGAAAATTAACCAACCACCACCAAGCAACCAATCCATCCATGCATCTGTGAACCATCCTCTAATCACCACTTCGACACAAGGACCCATCATACTCGTTATCTCCGTCGAAATACACTCTCCAAAGCTAATAAGTAATCGTTGCTTTCTCTCCTCATGCACACAGGCTCATTCCGAGAGGAAAAGTATCGACTAATCGAGAACAGATTGTCCAGTGATCACATCACAAGTAACCAGATTTCTCAGGCAACTATGTATATTGTTTGTGGAATTCAAGCAGAAAATAACTCCTTTCTCACTAAATTGGAAATTGTGAAAGAAAATTAATTATTTCTTTCACAAAGAAAAACTTTTTCATTTTGTATCAAGACAAGACAGTTCGTAGAAAGTCCGCAACTTTAGTCAGACAAAATTTAATTTCGTACTATTTTAGTGTAAGTAGTGGATAATAATTCTAGTCAGACAGTAGCCTATTTATTAGTAGTAAAAATTAATTTTAGTCAGCCAAGATGTATTCAGTAGTAAAAGGCAATTATAGTCAGACTAGAATTTTATCTCTTGTTATTTTAATGTCAGTAGTAAAAGTGGATTTTAGTCAGCCAAGATGTATTCAGTAGTAAAAGGCAATAAATTATAGTCAGACTAGAATTTTATCTCTTGTTATTTTCATGTCAGTAGTAAAAGTCGATTTTAGTCAGACAAGATATATTCAGTAGTAAAGGTAATTATAGTCAGACTAGAATTTTATCTCTTGTTATTTTCATGTCAGTAGTAAAAGTCGATTTTAGTCAGACAAGATATATTCAGTAGTAAAGGTAATTATAGTCAGACTAGAATTTTATCTCTTGTTATTTTCATGTCAGTAGTAAAAGTCGATTTTAGTCAGACAAGATATATTCAGTAGTAAAGGTAATTATAGTCAGACTAGAATTTTATCTCTTGTTATTTTAATGTCAGTAGTAAAAGTCGATTTTAGTCAGACTAGAATTTTATCTCTTGCTATTTTAATGTCAGTAGTTACTAGTTACTACAATTGACTCCTACTACTGAAACTTTCTGTCAGACTAAAAATATCTACTTTTTTTCTGAGGCAAATAATTTTGTATTGTTAGTTTCTTTTTGTTTGTTTTTTTGTTTGTTTTTTTAGTAAAAGATAATTTTGTGTCAGACAAAGTATTTCAGTAGTAAGCAGCATTTTAGTCAGACGAAACGATTAAATTTATCAAGAACGAATTATCGAATTATTTAAAAATTAAAAGTATCATTTAGAATACTTTTTAGATTCAGAAAAAAATTGAAATTCAGTCTCGAAATTAGGGAAAAGTCAGCAAAAAGCTAAATCAAATTTTTTTTTGTCAAATCAAATCTGAAGTGGTATTTATTAAATTGACAGTAGATAGTTCAGCAAGGGTCATGATACTTTAGTGGATAGTTCAATACTTCAATTGAATTCCAAAAGCCAAAAAGTAGGTTTAATTATTGGCTAAGGGATGCAATTAGCTTTTTGTACATTCCTTTCATCTCTTCTTCTTCTACTGCTACTACTACTACTACTACTTCTTCTTCTGCTTCCTCCTCTCTTCCTCTCTATTTCCTTTTCCTCATCTAATGGTTAACGTAGATTCAGGAACAGGGGATTCTTGCGAGAATTAAATGTCAATCAACCGTGACGTTCATTTAACTGCCCCGTTAGTTTCCTCCTTTTTCCTTTTAAGCCAGAGATGAAGTGAGGGAAAAAAATACGAAAAGAATGAAAAAGGTCGCTCGATCACACGTTTTTACCCGTACCGATAATTATCTTCTGTATGGATCTGATTTATTGTACGTGATTGCGCAAGAAAAGAGCAAATTTTCTTTTTTTCTAAATATATTTATTTCATTTTTTAATATATTTAGTTGCAGAAATTTTTTTACCATAAAAAAATATATATGTAAACTCTTTTTGGTGAAAAAGAAAAAGAAACGATTGAATTCTTTTAAATTAATGTCTTTTTTTCCTAGGGTTGAAATAGACTATTTTACTCATTATCTGTCTCTCTCACTCCCAAAAAAAAATTAAATTTTTGAAAAAATTTTCAAAAAAATTTTCCTCTGATTGATTATAATCGGGACAAGAGATGAGAATAAAATTATTTAAAATTTGAAGAAATAAAAATAAAATTTTTAAAGTTTAAAAAAACAAAAATAAAAATATTCAAAAAAAGAAATGATCGAAAATTTGAAAAATTAAATCACTAAACATTTTTAAAAAATCATTTAAAATTGGAAATTGTATCAAATTTTTTCATATAAAATTTTTCTATAAATCAATTAATTTTCGAAAAAATACTTATACAATTTTCAAAATCAATTTATTTACAATATTTAATTTTACAAATTTTAATTATTCGTATAAATTCTTCAATAAAATATATATTAGAAACTAAAAACTTCAAGTAATATAAAAGAAATTCAATTATATTTTTTCAAAAAAAATTAATTTCATAATTTAATTATTTCTATAGTGTTAACTAAATGTTTTCTATACAACCATTATTTTTAATAATTTTTGAAATATTTTTTTAAAAATTTTCAAATTCATTTGTTTTTAACTGAAATTAATTTTTAAATCAATTTTTATTAGAAAATTCTACTAGAATTCAATTATTTAAATACGAAAAATAATTTATTGTATATTTGAATGTTTCTTAAAATTGAATTCTCATAAAGAATTTTATCAACCAATTTTTGAATAATTGGATTCGTTTGAGGAATTTTAATATAATTTTTAATAATAATTACATTTTCAGAAAAATTCAATTAAAATTTTATTGAAAATAATTGAAATTTTGCATTTAGTTTTATTATTTATGAAAATAATTGAATTCCTAAAAAGAATTTTATTATTTAGAAAAATAATTAAATCCCTGTGAAAATGTTATTATTTATAAAACTAATTGAATTATATTGCGAAGAAATTTTTAAAAAATTTGTAAGTAATTGAATGTCTGTGAAATTTTTATTATTTTATGAAAATAATAGATATTGAAAATCATTAAATTTAGAAAAAATTTTGAAAATAATTGAAACTTTGACAAGAATTTTATTAAAATTTTTGAAAATAATTGAATTTCGGAGATGAATTTTATTATTTATAAAAATAATTGAAATTTTGACAAGAATTTTATTAAAATTTTTTTAAATAATTGAATTTCGAAGAAGAATTTTATTATTTTTAAAGATAATTAAAATTTAGAAAAGAATTTTAAAAAAAATTTTTAAATAATTGAATTTTTACCAAGAATTTTATTACTTTTGAAAATAATTGAGTTTCAGAGAAGGATTTTATTATTTATAAAGATAATTGAAATTTGGACAAGAATTTTATTAAAATTTTTTTAAATAATTAAATTTTGAAAAAGAATTTTATTATTTATATTTATAAAGATAATTGAACGTCAGACAAGAATTTAAAAAAAATTTTTGAACATAATTGAGTTTTTGATAAGAATTTTTTTTCTTTTAAAAATAATTAAATTTTGCAACCATTTGTAATTTTTCTAAATTTTTCCAAATTTACAAAATTTATATTCTTTCTAAGTAAAAACCATTAAAATTTAAGTAGAATTCAATAGAAAAAAAATTTTAGGCAGCCAGAGGGGTATTAGTAGTAAAAAGCAATTTTGGTCAGACAAAGAGTTTCAGTAGTAAAAACCAATTTTAGTCAGGCTAAAATTTAATTTCGTACTATTTTAGTGACAGTAGTAAAAGTTAATTTTAATCAGACAAGGAATTGCAGTAGTGGAAACTAATTTTAGTCAGACGAGGGGAATCAGTAGTAATCGATGAGTTTAGTCAGACTAGATGCTTAAAATAACTAAAAATTTGTTTTATAATTTATATACAGTTATTGCCTTAGGAAAAACCCCTAAATTTAGACAGTCGAATTTAAATTCATCTTATTTTAATGTTAGTAGTAAAAAATATTTTTCGTCAGACAGACAATCTGTTCTTTTTTTTTTAGTAAAAATTTGCATTTTTGTGTTTGTTTCTCGTTGCGTGTCAATAATAACAAACTGACGCACTTCTTGACGCTGGTAAACTTCTGTTTTCTGTTAAAGACATCAATTATTATTTATGGATTATTTAAACTCGTGAAACAGAAAGAAGAATACGAACGTTATAGCAAGAAAAAAAAGTGTTGAATGATTCAAAAGCTGTATTTTAGAACAAATGAAATTCAGTGCATGAGTCACGTGCAGGGAAATAAATAAGGAAATTAGAAAACGAAGAGTTGGAATTGTTTTTCTTTTATGAAAGCCAATTGTATAGAATCAGGTCGAAGTGTAGTAGAGAAAATACACTTCGATTTGTAATATTTCTAATTTTTCTCAAATTTAAAATAAGTTATTTTAGTTCTTGATTTACTGTAAATATAATTTTTTGTATGTTCATTCTTGCTCATAAAATTAAATATTAAATTTCATAAAATTAAATTTGTTAAGTTAATAAACAAAATTAAATAAGATTATTAATTTAATTCATAAACTTAATTACATTAAGTATTAATTATATTGAGTATTAATTATATTGAGTATTAATTACATTGAGTATTAATTACATTGAGTATTAATTAGATTGAGTATTAATTACATTGAGTATTAATTACATTGAGTATTAATTACATTGAGTTTTAATTACTTTGAGTATTAATTACATTTAGTAATAATTACATTTAGTAATTTAATAAACAAACAATTTATTTTTCAAAAATATAAAAACATGACTTCACATTTGGAACTTATTTTTTTTTCGCCTTGCGGAAATTTGTTGATGAATATAGTTGAAAAATTATTTCAGTGATTTATCACATTTTGAGAAAGGACGTCTCAAGTCTTCGTTTTTTTTTGTTCTTCTTCCTCGTTATCCCAATTCCAAAGGGGGTCTAAAATAAAATTTGCATTGAAAATATTACTACTTTGTATAATGAATACACGTTTCCTTCTTGGAAGGTTCCAATGAAGAGTTTCCATCCAGAATGTACTAAGTCAGGCAATATCATTTTGCATAAAGAGCTTGACTTTATTCAGGAGGGCAAAAAAAAAAAAAAAAAGAAAAAGAAGAAGAAAAGAAATACATTTCTTTTTCGACGTCTATCTCTTCAACACTTGCTCTCTATTTCTTAAAATAAAAAAATACACATCTAAATATAGTTTGGGAAAATTATATTTCTTTTTTAGGATTTTTATTCAATTTGGTTCAGTAATGATTTTTTTCTACACAAAGTTTTTCTAAGGATATCAAAAAAAAATTACCCAGCTAAAAAAGTTGTATAGAATTTCACTAGAATCATTCTATAATCAAATTGAAACAAAAAAAAAAAACGAATCAAAATTGTTGAAAAGTTACGATTTCGATATTTTTTTTTGTCTCAATTTGATATTCTTTGAAAAATATTGTGAATTGTCGAGACAAAATCTTTCTTTAGATAGTAGAAGTTAAGTAATTTTTTAAACGTTTCTTCTCGAGTTAGTTTTTATCCGTTCTAGGGAATAAAATACACCATTTCGACCCTTGGGAATAATTCACTCTCTTTTTAAGTTCTAGGGAGTAAATTTACCCCTTTCTTTGATAGTGAGAATTATTTAAAATTCCATAAGTAAAAAATATAACTTGAGGCAAAAAGTGATTCTTGAAAAGGGGACATAAACGATTAAGTTTTGTAACAATGAAAACCTGGTGTGATGAAATTGCCATGGGATTTGAATAGATTTAAGTAAAATTCTGATTTTATCGTCAACTAAAGTGCCACTAAAAGTGAGATTTAAAGGTTCGTTTTACGGGTTGGACAGAGCGTCTCGTCATCGATTTCAAAGACGATATAGAGTTAGAACTGTACCGGTTTCTGGAATGCTGTATGCCATTGGTATTCACAGTTTCGTCTCGACGGTATTTCTCATAAGTTCCCCCTCGGAACTTTTTTCCCATTCAATTTTTGTTCCTCTCGTATCAAAAAAAAAATTCCGCGTTTTCCATATTTGACTGATGTTTGGAAATTTTTTTAACTTTTTAAAAAATTTTTTTTTTTTATTACAAAATTAAGATTTTTTTTTGTAAAGAAAAAAAAAGTAAAGCATGGAAAAATTTGGTAAAAATAAGAGAAAAGTAAATAAAAATTTGTAAAAATTAAGAGAAAATTGAAGAAAAATTTTGAAAAAGTTAAGAGAAAAGTAAAATTTTCTTTTTGAATTTGATAAAGGGAAAATTTTACAAATAGATATGGCATAATATTTTAGGAAGAAGAATGAAAAGTTTAGTAGATTTTTCTATGAGTTGAGAGTTGTTGGATAATGAATTTAGAAATATTTGTGGAAATAAATAACATTAGTGTGTTGTGAAGATCCATGGGAGAATTAAAATTGAAACTGAATGTCCACATGGGGAAAAATATCCTCAATAAAGAAAGTCCAAAGTGCTTAGGCGAGGGGTTATTTTCTTTGAGATATTTTTTCCACTCTGAGTCCCGGGAGAACAATTCATTCTATATCACGCGAGCAAACCAGCTATTCTTTCTGATCAATGGCAAAGGGCCAAGAGAGGGAGATAACGTGGCAAAGTAGTAAGTTCTCCGAGTCATGGTTATAACTTTAATTTCCGCGAGTGGCTGCATCAATGCCATCACTTCTTCGAAATTAACTGCGCCTTCGACTTTTTTTTTATAGACTAATGTTTATTTCTATATAATTCAGAAAAAAACCCAAATCGAATTATTTACATTAAAACAATTAAATACTAAAATAATTAAATAATACCAGAGTTGTCAAAAAAATTTTATTTTGTCAGGGTTTCCACGCAACCTGGAAACCTGGAAAACCTGGAAAAGTCAGGGAATTTTGATTGGAATCCTGGAAAATTATTGTTTTCTAAAGTTATTGTGCTTATTCTTGAAATCTAATTTTTCTTTAATTCAATTTTCTTTCAATTTTAAAAGAGTTGCCTTTACAATATTTCTTCGCAATAATTCAATTATTTTCATGAATAATAATAAAAAAATTTATAGATTTACAATTATTTTCATAAATAATAATAAAAAAATTGATAGATTTACAATTATTTTCATAAATAATAAAACTCATCGCAAAATTTCAATTATTTTTAATACAATTTTAATGGAATTTCTCGAAAAATGTATAATTATTCTTAAAAATTTTATTCAAATTCATCAAAGAAATTCAATTATTTTCAAAAGTAATAAAATTCATCGCAGAAATTCAATTATGGTCAAAAGTTTAAAAAAATGTATCGTCAAAATTTCAATTATCTTTATAAATATTAAAATTTGTCTCCAAACTTCAATTATTTTCAAAAATTTTAATAAAATTCTTTTTAACAAATTCAATTTTTTTTTTAAATTCTCCTTCAGTCAATTATTTTCAATATCTACTATTTTTATAAAATTTTCCAAAAGAAATGAATTATTTTAAACATTTTTTATAAATTTCTTCTCAATAAATCTATTATTTTCAAAAATATTCAATTTATGTTTACAGAGATTCAATTATTTTTATAAATATGTAATACAATTTTTTACAGGGATTCAATTATTATTTTCATAGATAATAAATCTCATTGCAGAATTTAAATTATTTTTGATACAATTTTAATCAAATAATTCCTCGAAAAATGTGATTATTCTTAAAATTTTATTAAAATTCGTCAAAATAATGCGCAATTATTTAAAAAATTGTTAATAAAATTCTTTATGAGAATTCAATGTTGAGAAACATTCAATTATTTAATAAATTATTTATTTTTGTATAAAAAATAATTAGGTATTTAAAAAGAAATATTATTAAAAAATTCGTCTCAAGAATTCAATTATTTTCAAAAATAATAAAATTCTTAGCAGAAATTCAATTATGGTCGAAAGTTTAAAAAAAAGTTACAGTCAAAATTTCAATTATTATTATAATATTAAAATTTTTCTCTAAAATTCAATTATTTTCATAAATTTTAATAAAATTCTTGGCAATATTTCAATTATTTAAAAAAAATTTAATAAAATTCTTGACAAAATTTCAATTATTTCCAAAAACTTTTTTCAATTCAATGAAATTTTTTGACAGAGATTAAATTATTTTTAATACATTTTTTAATCTATTTTCTCGAAAAATAAAATTTTATTGAAATTCGTCAAAAGAATTTTAATAACCTATTTAAAAATTTGTTGATATAAAATTCTTTAAATGAGAGTTGAATTTTAAAAAACATTCAATTATTCAATAAATAATTTTTTTTTGTATTTAAATAATTGAATTGTCGTAGAATTTTCTAATAATAATTGATTCAAATATGAATTTCAGTAAAAAACTTTAGATAATAATTGAGTTTTGAAAAGGTTTGAAATTATAATCTTTGATATTGAATGTTTAAATTTTTCATACTTTTAACTTAAAATTGTGTAGATTCAATTTTTTCTGTAATAGTTGAATTGAATTTTTTTGAAGTTACTTGAAGTTTTTATTTTCTAATATATATTTGATTGAAGAATTTCCGAATACCTGAATAATCGATGAAATTTCGTGAAATTAAATTGTAAACAAAAGGATTTGAAAATGGTGAAAGAAATTCAGAAATTATTAATAATAATTAATTTACACTTTATAAAGAAGAATTTTAGTTTAAAAATTGTGGAAAACAATAATTGAATTAAAATAATGAAGGTAATTTTAAATAAGTTACAGTAACAATATTCTTATAATTTACATTTTTAATTGTATATGAATACCAAAAAATAATTAATTTTAATCGAAAAATTCTTTAAATTTTAATTCCAAATTTTCTTTCTCGTTTTAAGAATTAAAGATATTCGGGGAGAATTTTCCGTTTACAAATGTTTTAATCCATAATCTTCATTTTACAAACTGTCATTCACTTTTCGAGTTGAAAAGTGGAGACACAACTCGACAAGCGAGAGTTAGGGGTACAAAAAAAAAGTAGAGCGCAAAGAGAAAAAAAAAAGTAGATGGGAGAAGGGAGTTGAGGGATGAGGTAAACGTAATTGCTCTAGACTAGTACAAAACAATCGTCTCGCTACTTTCGACCGGATGTAGTTATACAACAACTGGGAGCTACATGCAACACAACTGTAGTTGTTACTGTAACGCAGTGTACTGTGCGCTCAGCACGCCTGCTTTAAAGTTCAATTACCGAACTCGATCGTTGGACAAAAGTTCTTGGTTATAGAATGGGGAATACCCCTGAAAACTTTCGAATAAGATAAGTTTCACGCGGACCCAAAAAACAAAAGTGGAGTTCTCTTATTTGCAGAATGTTTTTTTTTTTACACTGGTGAGAAAAGGGATTTTTGGGCGGAAAATATATTATTAGACTTTTTTGGACACTTATTCTAAAATTTCGAATGTCGGTCTTTATCTATATGAAATATAATCAGTAGTTAATTTTTTTCAGTCAGACATTCGAATCTTACTTTAGTATCAGTAGTAAAAACTAAAAACCATCTCAGGTCAGAACATTTTTCAATTTTTATTTCGCACTCCAGCAGTGAAAAATGATTTACAGTCGTAATTTCGCTATTAAGGTCAGTTGAAATTGCAATTTTTTTGACTTTGATAAAAAATAAAAATCGTTTTTACTATAATTTCGTTCATGTTTAAATGAAATACCGCGCGCAATGACTGTTTAAATGCAGTTTTCGTCAGATTCATATCGGAGAACACAAGAAGAAAAGCAAGAAGTAAAGGGAGACGAGAGCTTCTGCCAAGTTGTCCGAGCGGAGAGTATGGCAAGCAAAAAAATACCTTAAGTAAGGGATTACAGAGAGATTACGCTAGTTGCCTCGGAAGAAAATTTATTTCACTCTCCAGTATAAAGACGATATTTGGTGGGGAAAATTGAAAATAGAAAATTGCTAAACGTTATATGACGTTATATATATTATAAACATTTTTCTTCAACAAATCCGACTTTTCTTGACGTTAACACGAAAACAGAAGTGAGTCATTAATTTTCCTCTCGTACAGGTAAAATGATTCATTCTCTTAAAGTATCAAATTTTCCCCTTTGGAGAATTAATGATTTTTATATCTTGAAAAACAAGAGAAGAAAATTAAAAATTATACATTGGTGAACAATTATTTTTTGGAAATATAACAAAAGGAAACATTTCGATTTTTTCTGTTAATATTATAAAAAAAGAATTGGCAAAATATACAATTGTTGGGAATTGAAATTTATAGGGAGAAAAAGTTCATTTCAAAAGTTGTTTAAAATAGATAATTTTTGAAAATGAGTTGTCTGCATGCGATTTTACAGTAGGGGTAACATGTTACAGAAGTAGTTTAAATGCAAATTTCACATTGTTTACTTTTAAAGCATTCAAACTCGGGGTATATGGAGGAGGAAAGTTGCGAAACTGTAAGCCGGGTTACGTACTCTATCAAGAGACAAAGTCATTCGTGTTAAAACGTGTGGACAATTAAACTTACATGTTAATTCATAACTTTAATTCTCTGCTTTATCATTAATGTATCAATTCTAAATGTAACAAAAATTGCATTAAATTCTAGTATTTTTTTATTCGTTCAAAATACGTATTTATTTTATTTTCTCTATTTATTCTATTCTCTTTGATTATTCTCTTGTTTTTCCTATTTTTTAAATTTTATTCTTCTTGTTGCGTTTTAGTTTTATTTTTTTTTTAAATTTTATCCTATTTTTTTTTTATTTTATTTCTTGCCTATTTTTTATTTTCTTAAATAACAATATTCATCACAATAATTCAATTATTTTTAAAAGTAATAAATTTCTTCTTGAAAATTCCATTATTTTAAAAAATTTTAATAAATCGTTCGCAAGAATTCAATTATTTTCATAAATAATAAAATGTTTTTTAGGAATCCAATTATTTTCAAAAAAATTTAATAAAATTTCCCACAAAAATTCAAGTATTGCCAATTTTTTTAATATAATTCTTTGTAAAATTTAATTATCTTTAAAAAAATTTCGCAATTCAATGATTTTCAATTGTATACTATTTTCATAAAATTTCCAAACAGAATTCAATTATTTAAAAAATGGTTTGTAAAAATTTTCGTAAGAATTAAATTCTTTTCATGAATAATAGAAATTTTCATCAATTCAATTATTTAAATTAGAATTTGCATAAAATTATTCGAAAGAAATGAATTATTTTGAAATTTTTATAAAATTCTTCGCAAGAATTACATTATTTTTTATAAATAATATATTTAAAATTCTTTCATTAATAATAAAATTCGTAGCAGGAATTCAATTTATTAGCAGGATAAGAAAAAAGTAAATATTTTTGATGAAAATTAGGAAAAAGTCAGGAAAATAAAAAATATAGAATGGAATTTTTGTCAATTTTGTGAAATAAATAAAACGAGTTTTTTGGTTTTTTGACATTACAAATAATGAAATTATTATTTATGAAAATAATTAAATGTTTGCATACAATTTTATTAAAATTATTTTTAAATAATTGATTTCTTTTTGGGGAATTTTATTAAAATAGTAGATATTGAAAATCATTGAAATTAGAAAAATGCATTTTATTTTTGAAAATAATTGAAATTAGGACAAGAATTTTGTGACATTTATGAAAATAATTTAATTTTGGAGAAGAATTTTTTTATTCTTAAAGATAATTGGGATTTTTAAGAGAATTTTTTTCAAATTTTGAACATAGTTGAATTTTATAAAAAGAATTTTATTTTTTTGTTGAAAATAATTTTTTTATTATCTAATAAATTGAAAAAAGTAAAAAAAATTGTCAGTAGTAAATACTATCTTTGGTCAGACCATTCGAATCAGTAGTAAAAACCACTTTCGGTCAGACGAAAATAGAACAAGTAGAAGAGATAATTTTTAGTCAGACATTATTTCAGTAGATAAATTGACATCTGGTCAGGCAATTAAAGTTTTATTTTTAGAAATAAGTACTAAGTAGTGTTGACTATATTTTGTCAGACCTAATACAGAAAATAGTAGTGAATGTTAGGATAATGATTTGTTTCTAAACTTGAATATAAAATTTACATTTTTACGAATTTAAATTCAATTGAGAAAATTATTTTCGATTCTTGATTTTAATATTTTAATAATATTTTTTTAATAATAATTTTTAAATAATATTTTTTTAATAATAATTTATAAATAATATTTTTTAAATAATACTTTATAAATAATATTTTTTTAATAATAATTTTTAAATAATATTTTTTTAATAATACTTTATAAATAATATTTTTTAAATAATATTTTTAAATAATATTTTTAAATAATAATATTTCTCTCTATTGAAATAATTTATCACTAGTACGAATAATTAATTTTTTTAATATTATTCAAATGAAATTATAAAAAAATGCAATTTTAAAGCGCAGGAATAACATGAAAAATAAAAATGCAATTGTAATGCAATATATATGTATGTATAGACGAGAGAGGGAAAAAGCTCGACACATTTTAATTATGTTGCATTTTGTTTGCATGAAAGTGTTTTCGACCGAATGAGTAAGAGTAGACGTTATCTCAACGGACGCATTAATTATTACTAAATACTAAAATTTATTTGCCCTCTGTTTATAGCCCATTAACAATGACGGTAAACAAATAAATATTTACGAGTTGTGCAAATTTTTCTTCTAAACAATATTTTTTCGTTTTCGTATCATTTCTGTTTTTAACTAGTTTATTTAAAATTTTACTTTTTATCGTTTTGGTTTATTTATTTTGCTTATAAGTCATTTTATTTTATTTCTTTTTTCAAGGCATTTTTTGATACAATTATTTTTTTTTTCTTTTTTATTAATTTGTTTTTTGACTTTTTTATTATTTATTCATTCTATTTTTTGTCATTTTATTTTATTTATTTATTTCTTGTCTTTTTTATTAATTCATTCATTTTATTTTTCGTCATTTTATTATATAAATTTATTTTATTTTCTATCATTTTATTATTATTCGTTTCCTTTATTTTTTACGTTATTTCATTTTTTGGGTTATGTAATTTATTGATTATCATTTTATTTTTATTCATTTATTTTTTGTTAAATATTATTTTATTTCTTTTTCGTATTTTATTTTATACTCGTTTATTTTATTTTTTCAGCACTTATTTTTTATGATCCGGAAAAAAAGTCAAATTAATTATAATACATTCAAGTATAGAAACAAATTGTTATTCTAACATACGATATTTATTTTTTGTCTCATTTTATCATATTTATTTATTTTATTTTTACTTTCTTTATTTCGTATGTTTCTATATTTAATTTAATAAAATTTTGCAAAAGTCATTAGATTGGGGGGAGATTTTTTTCTTTTCAATTTCCTTGATAAGAGAAAAATAGTGATTTTCGATAGAAAAAAAATTATTGAAAGTATGTATAACTATATATGGAAAAAAGTATGAAAGGAGAAATTATGCAAAAAAAAGAAGAGTTGTCACGTTCCCTATTTCTCTCTTGATGGTCTCTTTCCCACTTTGTAGTTCGTTTTCCTCCCACTCGAACGATTTTCTTTCTTCCTCTCAGGCGTAAATTCCCTCTTTTTTATATAAAAAAATTTTTTCACCCCTGCCTCTCCCCTCCACTGTTTCTCTTCGTCGAGATTTTTTTTTTTTTAATAGTATGTATATAATGTACTAAAGGGGAAAATTGTGTAGTTTTCCACTCGTGACGATCTAAACGAACCTAATTATATATAAATAACAAATTTATCATTTCAGAGTCTGGGGATAATTTTTTTTTCTTTATTTTCTAAGGGGAAATTTTTTATTGTTATAATTTTTTTTTAAATATTTGTTTAGTAAATTAACATAAAAAATAGACAATATTTTTTCTTTCTTAATAAATATAAAAGATAGACAATATTTTTTCTTTTTTAATAAAGATATTTATTATTATTATAATTAATTAATTAATTTACTAATTCAAAGGCAATAAGTCAGTTACTAATTTAAATTAGTAAAGAGTTTTACTAATTCACATTTAGAGAGTAATAACTACTTCGCATAATTTAATTTTTTATTATTATATTATTATAATAAATTTGAAGAAAAATAATTAATAATTATTATTATTACCTATTTTAGTGGATTAATATAATATTTTTGTAAATTTCGTATTCTCTTGACGTGAATAATTTTCCGTGTAACTATGAAAATTGAGCCAGGTAAGATACTTCAGTTAGAAAGTTTGATGGTTTTATAATAGATTCTCTTTACGTGTAGAACCTAAGATTGTAGTTTATTATGGAGGTTGTGAAACTTGTGCTTCATGTGATTTATATTATTTCCATGGTGTTTAATACTTTGTTAATTAATTCTCATATCTGTAAATTTAATATAAACATTTTTATATATCGAATTTGTTTTAATTTTTATTTTTTAATTCTTTTGATTTTAATTTTTATTCTCTTGATT
Organism: Leptopilina heterotoma; assembly: GCF_015476425.1. Taxonomy (NCBI): domain Eukaryota; kingdom Metazoa; phylum Arthropoda; class Insecta; order Hymenoptera; family Figitidae; genus Leptopilina; species Leptopilina heterotoma. Next base: position 3,258,479 of record NW_025111191.1, on the reverse strand, counting down.
TTCATTTTTATTCAACTTTTGATTTTAATTTTTAGTTTCTTTTGGTTTCCATTCCTATTTTATTTAAATTATTTTTTTAAATATAATTAAAAAATAAATCACATCTAATTTTTTATCTAAATTTCATTTCCTCATCTTTCGAGTGAATCAAAATCTTTCACCTCGTGCAGTATTTATATCCATTTCACATGATATACACGCAATTTTTTCGTGTAGAATTGTTTTTCTATTTTATTTTCCCTTCCCCTGAACAAAAAAAAAACTAAAAAAGTGAATCCCTCCCGAGGCAAAAATCGATATTCAATATCAGAGTCGTTTTCCAATTAACCGTTTCTTTAGTCAGAATGAGAAAATCGTTTAAGTTTCCAAATAGAGATTGGAGAGTGAGTCCTAATTTTTCTCACCCTCCTTTCTGATCAGTCAACCCCGTGACGTTGTCGTCGTCCTCGTCGTCGTCGTCGTCTCGATGGTATTTGTCGCTCTGTCTCTGTCAAGAACGATTCTCGTGAGCTTCGATTTCGATTAGGGGAAGAAAGAAGCAAAAAAAAAAAAAAAACAGGGGGGGGGGGATATGAGTTTGGCCGCAACGAGAAGAGCTATCTTCGAGTTTGGATGGATCGTTTCAAGGGTACTCGAGGCCTCACCTCTTGTTCGTTGAAGACGTTGCCATCGCTGCTAGTGACGCTCGTTAAACGCCGTTGATGGAAACGTACAAATATATATAGTAATTCGGAAATTTTTTTCTTGTCCAATAAAAAAATAAAAAAGAAAACAAAAAAAAAATGAAATGGTAAACCAAATAGAAAATAAAAATTAAAGACGAAATGCAATATAAATAGAAACTAAATAGAAAATTGAAAGCAAAATAAAATAAAAATGGAAATCAAAAGGAAATTAAAAGCAAAATAAAATAAAAATGAAAACCAAATAAAAATTAATATGGAAATCAAAAGAAAATAAATATATGGCAAGCAAAAGAAAATAAAATAAAAATGGAAACCAAAAGAAAACTGAATGCTAAATAAAATAAAAATAGAAACCAAAAGAAAATTAATATGGAAATCAAAACAAAATTAAAAATAAAAGCAGAATATAAAAAATGGAAACCAAAATGAAATAAAAATATAAACCAAAAGAAAATAAATATGGAAACCAAAAGAAAATTAAAATAAAAATGGAAACCAAAATAAAATAAAAATAGAAACCAAAAGAAAATTAAAAGCAAAATAAATTAAAAATGGAAACCAAATTATAAAAGAAAAATAGCAAACAAAAGAAAATAAATATGGAAACCAAAAGAAAATAAATATGAAAATCAAAGGAAAATAAAAATTGAAACCAAAATAAATAAAAAATGGAAACTAAAATAAAATTAAAATTAAAAAGCAAAATAAACTAAAAATGGAAATGATAATTTCGAATTAGAACAAATTATGAATTCTTCCTTCTAAAATCGAATATTAAGATGTAAATTGATTTTAGTGTTATTATTATTATTATTATTATTATTATTGAAAAACTGATCGAGAAATTTTTTCCGAAATCTTTTCAACGTCACTATGCTGACAGTTCCATTTCGTTTGAAAATAAAATTTTGAGAAACGTTCGTATTAGAAACTTTTTTTTTATTTTGTGTACATTCTCGCCATTAAATAATTGATGGGAATTTTAATAATTTCAATTTTTTTGAATAATTGAAGTAAAAAAATTTTACGTAACCGGTGGAGAGTATAAAACAAAAAATTTAATTAACATTATATAACAAAATATGTTTTTATACGCGAAAAACGAAATTTTGTTTATTTTTCGATCGAATTATTTTCTCATTCAATTAAAAAACTTTGTGTAATTTGTTTAAATAATTAAAGAATTTCATTTATTCCTTGTAGTGGTTTTTCAAAAGAGCTACGCATTGCATATTTTATTCGTAATTAATTTACCCTCTGCTTTTATGATAAATAAATATTTTCATTGTTACACAAAATACTTTCGTTTCGTTTGATATAAAAATGGCTAAAGGTCAATTAATTTTTAATTTAAAAATATATTTGTGTAAATGTTAAATTTGTAATAGTGGAATTTTAAAATATATTTTTGTAATTAGTTTATTGCTTTGTGATAAGAAGTCTTAATTTTTTTTAAAAATTTTTCTTGTTTTCAATTTTTAAATTAACGATTTGAAAATCATTGAAAATATGTAAAGAATTTTATCAAAAAATTAATTAATTTGCAAATATATTAAATTCCTTTGAAGAAATTTATTATTTAAAAAAATAATTGAATTCTTGCAAAGAATTTTATTAAAATTTTTGAAAATCCTAATTCTTTTGAAGAATTTTTTTTTTAAATAATGAAATTTTTCTTAGTAATTTTAATTAAACATTAATTATCAAGCAGTAATTTATTTTTACAAATGAAAATTAAATCAAATGAAATAAAAGTATTGAAAAACAAATTTTATTTTGCAATACTTTGTAAACAGAAATAATTGAAACGATTGATTTTCCAATTTGATATTAAAAATAAATTCCGATTGTGAAATAATTAATTCCCCAACATTACGTTACTCCCTAAACTCGGAACTTATTATTAGACGTGATCACTTTTTCATTATGTAACATCAATATCTTTCTAATTTATCATTAATTATTTGCCATTACTTTAAAATTGGAAAATTCAATTTTAGAAACATTTCAACTTCAAAAACCGTTAAAATCAATTTCCATCAACTCTCTATATATAGCTTTATATATAGTGAAATCTGTCGATAATTATAATTTTAACAATTCTTCGTTTAATTTAACTGACGAATGAAAAATTTTATTGACAATTTTTAATTCTATTTATTAATTCACGTGGGAATTTAATTTAAATTGGCGATTTTATAAAGTTTTCTTATTGCTTTTTGGAAAAATCAAAATATGATGGATTGCTTTATACATTTCGAGAAACAAGGAGCTTGTACAATTTTCAAGTGGAAAAATATTCACAAGAGAAGATTTGCGGAGCACTTGAATATTTCTGTACATATAGCGAGTCACAATTAAAAGACCAAAAATCTCGCAATATTTCTGTATAGGATGAAAAGAAAAAATTTTTGTCATTGTTTATATGGAAAACGAGGCAACTTTTTTGGAATAAAAAAGATTTTTGAATTATAAAAATAAAAATATATAAACTTTAATTTTTAAAGACTATAATGCTTTTTATATTCAATTCTTATCTAAAATAATAATTTTTAAAAATGTAAATAAAATTATTTAAATTTTGGAAAAATGAAAATAAAATTATTTAAATTTTGGAAAAATTTAAATAAAATTTGCAAAAATTAAAAGAAAATTATTTAAAGTTGGAAAAAATAAAGTTAATTAAAATACAAAAATTTAACATTTGAAAAAATTAAATCACTGAGAATTTTAAAAAATCATTCAAAAATTATAAATTTGAATTTAAAAAAATAAAAAAAAATTTTTTAACTCACTGCGATGTCTCAGTATCTTTTTTTTCTATACAGAATAAAAAAAAATATTTTTATCCGATTTTAAGAGGTCGACTAAAATCTCACGTGGAATTGCCCATAATTATTAAAGTTATAATAATATTAAAACTATATTCCAATTCATATTTTATTTTTATGCAAAAAAAAAAATTGAATTCAAAATTTTTGAAATCTATTATTTTTAATTTTTTTATAATTCCTAATTTTATTGAAAAAAGTAAGTAAGAAGATTTTTATTAATTGAAGATTGTTGCTAGTTTAAAATAATAGGTAAATAATATTAATTATTCAGATAATAATTGATTTATTAAGACTGTTGACTATTCACGCTTTGATATCACTTAAGATTTCAAGAGACGAGAATAATAATGTGGGAAAGATAAAATTTAATGTTTTTCGAGGTGTGAGCGGGAACAATGAATTTCGATTTTCTCAAACCAACACGTTTGAAACGTTGTACAAGGTGAATTGGCGGCGTTATACTGAATTTTCGAAAATTCAGAGGATCAGAGGTGGTCGGCTAACGGTATAACCGACGGATAACAGATTGACGCTTCGTTATGCGTGGGGAATAACTATACCCACGGTGGCCGTGCCGTTGAATTATTTATGCAATTAGGCATCATCGCTTCACATGCGTATCCACCGTGAACCGACGTTTTAACCGGGCAACCGTACGGATAGGGAGAGTGAAGAAAAAAAAAATTTTTTTTCCCTTTTTTTCAGACGATACCACAAGCATCACACGTTAACATATTTTTCAAAAAATTCCCATTATCATAAAAGCATTCATTTCGATTTTACGAATTGAGATCTTTTTTTCTCGCTAGGGACAATGATGGAGGAATTTTGATAAATTTTTTCTATGGTTGGAAAAAAATTATTTGATTTAAATAAATATTTTCATGTATGTTATCAAATAAATATTTATTTGTATCAAGGAATGTTTATTTGAATCAAACATTTTTTTTAATCTCTCTCTAAATTTGAATAGCTGGGAATTTAATTTTACCGGGAATAAACCAGGAATTTTATGTCAAACCGGGAATTTTTTCACTAAATTAAAAAAAGTTTTATTATAATTTGTTTTTCAAAAATCGCTTTTTATTTCAATTTTTATAGATATTTATACTGTTCTCTAAATTTGAATTAGTTAAAAATAATTAATTTGATAGTAAAAAATTAGTCACTGATTCAAATATTGTATGTAAATAAATTTTTTTTTAAATTATCGAATTAATAGAAATCTTGTGAAATTCAACTGAAAATAATTTAATTTGTTAAAGAATTTCATTAAAAAATTTTTAACAAATCGAATTTTCAAAGTATTTTAATTTAATAATTGATAAGTAATTGAATTTTATAAAGAGTCACATTCTAATGTATTTGTGTTTTCTTTGTGCGAAGATTAATAATTAAAATTTTTATTAGCTAATTTAAAAAAAGATACACACTTAAAATTTTTAAATGAAATTGAATTTTCGCAAAGTTTTTTTGAAAATTCTAAAAAATAAGATTTTTGAATTTTTTCAATTCTGCTGTTTCAAGATAATTGGATTTTTATAAACAAATAATTGAAAATTTTTGAAATTTCTTTACACTTTATTAAAAATAATTAACTTCTTTTAAAGAACTTTAGTTAAATTTTTCGAAAATAATCAAGGAAAGTTAGTTACCGTAATTATAATTTTCTTTTTAAAAATTTCTTCGCAAAATATTCAATTATTTTTATAAATTGTACAAGTCATTGCAGAATTTCAATTATTTCTAATACAATTTTAATCGAATTCCGCGAAAAATGCAATTATTCTTAAAAATTTTATTAAAATTCGTCAAAAGAATTCAATTATTTCTAGAAACTGTAAAAAAAAATTCTTCTCAAAAATTCAATTGTTTCTATAAATTGCAAAATTCTTCAGATTTACTAAATTCCTTTGAATATTATTTTTAAAAAAAATTCTTTACAAGAATTCAATTATTTTAATAAATTTTCATACAATTCTAAAAAATAATTCAATTATTTTCAAAAGCAATAAAATTTTTGCAAAAATGCAATATGTTTAAACATTTTTTTAAATTCTCCTCAAAATTTTAATTATCTGTATAAATAACTAAATTGATTTCCACAATTCAGTTATTTTCAAAAATTTTAATAATTAGTAAATAGTAAATTACTACTAATTTATTATTAATTATTAAATTTTACTAATAAATAGTAACTTCTACTAAATTATTAGTAAAATTTACTAATTCAGAAGCAAAAAATCAGTTATTAATTCTAATTAGTAAACATTTTTACTAATTTAAATTTAGGGAGCAAATAATTTTTATTTATGTCAATTAAGTGGTATTTGTTTTAAATACTAAAATTATTGGTTGAGGTATAATTTATTTATTTATAATTTATTTATTTATTTTTATCCCCTTAAATTAATAAAATCGTCTAATTAACCAAATGTTAGTCATATTCTCCCCTTTATTAAAAGAAAAACTTACAAAAATTTACAATTTTTGAAATTGTTTACAATTTGTTACAATTTTTTAAATTGTAATTTAGAAATTTATTTAGTTACAAAAAAGAAAAAAATTTCTACTTTTTCAAAACTTTGGAAATTTTTAGTTTTTATAAATTTAAAAATCGTTTTTTATTAAATATTATTAAGAGTTTGTTTAAATTAAGAGTTTAATTTATAAATTACTAATTAATTAGTTAACATAGATTAATAGAAGTACTTTAAGAGAATTTTTTAATAGAAATTATTAGTTCTTTTTATACATTTTATTTCTTTCAAAATTCTATTCTAAAGTATTTCTTTTTTCCTTCTGTTTCAGGTGAGTTAAACATCGTATTTTTCCTGTCGAGTTTACTTCGTAAGTTCCTATAAGTAAATATAAATGTAGTAGATAAAAATACGTATAATTCTATATTATGAGTAAAATATAATTATCAAAGGAATACTTAAAAAAATTCTGATTCATTTATTTAAGGAAAAATATCAGCTTCGCCGTATTTTTATGGAATTAACAATTAATTAAATTGAAAGAAAATATCGGAAAATAAATATTTCTTTAGCAAAATTTCTTTTCAAATATTTAAACATTAGAAGCGAATATTTATAATCTACGTATTTTCAGTTCGACTGACATATATTTCAGTAAATTTTTAACTGCTTTTCTGTGAAATTTCACTGATTTAAATCGGTAGAATATTTATTTAAATAACTTTTGATAAATATAGTTAAGTTCTTTGCAGGAATTCAGTTAGTTTCAATTCATATTTTAATAAAATTCTATAAAACGGTTGAATTGTTTTCATTACATTTTTAATGACATTTTTCGAAAGAATTTAATTGTTTTCTAAAAGTTTAATAAATTCTTAAAAGCAATTCAATTATTAAATATAATAATCTTCGGGAATAACAGAATAATCGTTTTATTTAAAAAATTCGTCACTCACGAATTCAATTATTTTTTCAATTCAATTATTTTTAACTACCCTGCGAAACTTATTATTTAATTTTGACAATAACAATATTAACAATACAGCTATAATAATATTTAATAATAAAATTTTTAATTATAATTATTAATAGGCCCAATTATTTTGAAAAGTTGAAATAAATTCTTTGTTTAATTTAATTATTCTTAAAATTTTCAATTAAAATCATGAAAAAAAACTATATATTATTTTCTAAAAAGTTGAAGAAATTCTAAAGATTTTAATTATTTCTAATATTTTAATAAAATTCCTTGAATGAATGAAATTATCTTGAAAAGTAGTATTTTATTTATTTAAAATTTAGTAAAAATAAAAATTAATAATAACAATATCGATAAAATTTCGATATTTTACTAATAATAATATTCGATAAATATATTTTTAATAAAAATAATTTTTGGTAAAAATAATGTTTAGTAAAAATAATTTTTAATAAAAATAATGTTTGGTAAAAACAATGTTTAGTAAAAATAATGTTTTTGGTAAAAATAATGTTTAGTAAATGTAATGTTTGGTAGAAATAATGTTTAGTAAAAATGTTTAGTAAAAATAATATTTGGTAAAAGTAATGTTTAGTAATAATAATATGTATTAATAATAATGTTTATTAAAAAAAAGTAATCAATTTCTTTTTGTAATTGAAAATTTCCAATAGAAATTTTGTTTATTTTTAAATATTTAGAATAATATTCCTTTTTTTGCTACATTATTTTTAAGAGAATTTTTTTTTTGCTTTAGTTTAATATTAACATGAATGCTTTATACTTTTTTTCATTTAAATGCTTTGTTAGAAATATGATGTTTAATTAAAATATAAAAATTGCAAAAAGTACGTTAATATTTAAAAATCGTATTTCAATTGAAATGATGGAAAAAGGAAATATTGATTAGTTCGCCAAATCTAGAGTATTATTTAATTTTGCATTACCAACTGTTTACCCTTCGAATACAAATTCTATTATTTACATTTCATAGATTTTCAATAATGTTCCTCTATAAACAATGAACAGGAAAAAAAATGTTACTATGGAAAATTCTTCTGCATGTAGAATTCTTCTGCATGTCAATTAATTTAATTTCATTGTTTTAGAAATGTATTAAAATTTTTTTTTGTCTCTGCATATCAGTTAATTACTTTAATGTTATTGTTTGAAAAATGTATTTTAAAAAATCTTTTCGATAATAAGAATAATGATGAGTTTATTTCGGAGAGGAAATCTTTCTTGTAGAAATGGAAATTTATTTGTCCTCTTTGTTTTTAGTTATTAATTAAACTAGTTGGTACTTGTTTCTATACATCATCAAGTTTATTCATAATTGAGTCTTCGTTTAAATAAGCAGTTGAAATGCATTTCAAATTGGAATTAGAACTTAATTAAAGACCGTATTGTGAGATGAGTGGAAATTGGTATAAAAGATTGTACCACCGAGAGAGTTCAAAATTTAAATTGTCAGTTTATTTATTGTAATTTATTTATTTTATAATTTATATACTGTTATTTAGAATATAGCTTTTCCAGAATTTTTTTTTAGAAAAATTACTATTTAGGAAAAATATTTACTATTTAGGAAAAAGCGATAAAAAGCCATTAGAAATTGGCACCGGAAGTTTATAGAATTGCCCCCCCCCCCCGAAAAAAAAGGCGCGAATATTAATTGTTAAATCTTTTTTAAAAAATTTACCGCAAAGACTATTAAAGACCAGAATTTGATTCAGAATTCCAAGGTGATTTCTCCCGACAATTATTGAAAGGAATTATTCAAAAATAACGTGACAAGAATTGCAAACAGTCGATAACGAACGTTATCGTCCCGTCACGAATCAAAAGGAGGGGAAAAAAAGATAACTCTATCGAACACGTTTGCATTAATCAAAGTTAAAGTTCTTTCATCGACACGATCTCAAAAGTATATCTATAGTTTTGAAGGGTGAAGGGTCAGAAGTTTGCCTTTGATGCGTTATTTTTTATCAGAAAACGATTTTCAAAACGCTAGTTGGCGTGTACTGTCTCGGGATATATTTGAATTTAGGTTCGTTGGCACATTTTTTTTTCCTTTTCCCCCTTTTTTTTCCGTCCCTGAAAAGAAAACTAGCGAACGGGACATAATTCAGTAAAGAAATTCATATTGGGTCACGTACTCACTCTTTTCGTGCTTCCCTTTTCGACTATTTTTTTTCTCTCTTTTTTTCGGGGAAAAAAGTTCATGTGGACACAAAATGCGCACTGCTCTCACCGTTCATCAAATTTGCTCTCACTTTAACTTTAACTCGGTGATGTAACTTATGGAGGAAACGAGCTCTTCTCAAATGTCCCAAAGTGCTTTTGCTAATACAAGACTTAGGAGCAAAAGTTGGCGATCACGTTCCGGCCCTTTGTTAATCGGTGCACAGGCTTGCAAACATCCTATTCAAGGCGTGAAAGAGAGTGAGAGTGCAAGAGAGAGAAGGCTTAATTACTTAAGGCGGCAATTAATCTTAAATTTCCAATTAAGAGCATCAGATACTAAAATATTTCTCCAATTACGTCCAATGAGTCGATAGTCGATAGTCAATAGTCAATAGTCAATTTTACAATTATGGAATTTTTATTATTAAATATTGGACAATTTTTCTCTATATTTTTTAATGAAATTAGAAAAATAATTTCAATTTCAATTATTTTTTATGTAATAAAATAATTATTTATTAGCAACAATTCACGCACGACTAACTTCTTACTGACTTTTTTAAAATAAAATTAGCAATTTTAAAAATAATAGAATTTAAATATTTTCTAATTTAATTTTTTGTTGAAAACACTAAAAAAATTCAATTTTGTAGAAATTAAAATAATTGCAGAATTTCAATTATTTAAAAAAAAATAAATTTCTTCTTATAAAATTCAACTATGTTTAAAATTTGAAAAAAAAAATCTCGTAAAAATCTCAATTATCTTTAAAAAAAAAACAAAATAATTTAAAAATCTAGAAAATAATGCAAAATAAATAAATTTTCTATTTCTTAATCAGAGTTATTTAACAATTTTCTAATTTTGTTTAAAAGTAAAGAACAAAAATAATTTCAATTTGACAAAACATAATATTTAACAAAATTTTAGTCTTTTAATGAAAAGAAGTGAAAAAAATTCTGATGATTTCTATTTGTCATTACAATTTTGAATTAATTTGAAAATAAAAATAGTTATAACATAATAATAAAATAAATAATCTATCTAAAGATAACAAAAACAAAATTATAAAGAAAAGACAACTTCATATAAATATATATTTAATTAATTAATTATTAAAATTAAAAATAATGGATTTATAGAAGAATTTTAGTTGAAAACACCAAAAATATTTGCATTTTGGAGAAGTTACAGAAATGATTGCAAAAATTCAATTATGTTCAAAAGTTTAAAAAAATTCTCGTCAAAATAACAAATCTTACACTTTTACTAAAAAAATTTTTTCTTAAAAAATTTTTTATGTAAATTAATTTAACTAAAAAAAATTCTCACATTCACTATTACTCAAAAAATTTTCAATTTCTCCCAAAAAATTGTCACTTTCACTTTCACTCAAATAATTTTAATTTTACTTTTACTCAAAAAATTTTCGTTTTCACTTCCACTAACAATAATTTATTTTTGAATAACTTAATTCTTGAAGAGCAATCATAAAATAATGATATATAAATTATTTTATTAATAATTTTAGTTACTTAAATATTTTAAAATTAATTGAATTTTAGAAGACTTAAGTTTACAATTTTTATTAATAAATGAACTTCAAACGGTTTCAATTTGAAATTTAATTAAATTTCAATTTTGAATGAATTTAATTAGAAATTTTAAAGAACTTTTAAAGAATTTTTTTTTGAAAAATTGTAATAATTCAAAATCTTCTAAAATTAGTTAAATTTCTCAATAAATGGTTGCAAAAATTCAATTACTTTTAAAAGTAATAAAATTCTTATCACAAAATTCAATTATGTTCGAAATTGAAAAAAGAAATTTTCGACAAAATCCCAATTATCTTCATAAATAATAAAATTCTTCTTCAAAATTCAATCATTTTGAAAAAATTTCCTCACTTTAATAATTTTTAATATATCTACTATTTTAATAAAATTAATTAATTTATAATTAATAAATTATTTATTTATTAATAAATTAATTAATAAACTTATTATAAATTTAATTTATAATAATTTATTAATTATTATAAAATTCAATTATTATTTGAAAAAATTTTTACGCAAACATTTAATTATTTTTATAAATAGTAAAAATTTTACAAGAATTCAATTATTTTCATAAATAAAAAAACTCTTGGTACAATTTTAATTATTTAGAATATACCTACAATTTTAATCGAATTTCTTGAAAAATGTAACTTAAAAATTTTATTAAAATTCTTTAAAGGAATTTAATTATATAAAAATTTGTTAATAAGAATTCTTTATAAGAATTAAATTTTAAGAAACATTCAATTATTCAATAAATTACTTTTGTATTTAAATAATTGAATTCCCGTAGAATTTTCGAATAAAAATTAATTAAAAAATGAATTTTATTTTAAATTTTAGATAATGAATATGAAAATAATTTTGAAGAAGTTACAGGAACAATATTCTTGTAATATAAAATAATTATCACTCGATTATCTTTTATTATATTACATTATAAAAAATGAAGAAATCGATCACTCCGAGTTATGGAATGAATGAATACTATAGTTAAAATTAACACCTAATAATAATTGAAGATAATTTATATTTTTATTTATATTTTTTTAATTTCTAATTTATAATTATATAACGCTTCGCAAACAAAGTTTATTAATAAAGAAAATAAATAAAAAAAATCCATTGCGACCTTTGTTTAAAAAGTGTAATACAAATTTTATTTATATATGTAAAGAATAAATGTTTTCTTGAAAAAAGGGGAAAAAGCAAGCTTGAATTCATTAAGTAAAAAAATTACGATTCTCGTATATATACGATATGTTCAGTTGAAAGAGGGAAGAAAAAGAAATGATAATTTTTATAAGCCTGATTTCGTCTGCATCTTGGTTTCAACTTTCTTTCTTTCCTTCTCTTTCTCTCCTGCTCTTTCTCTCTTTAAGATCTACACATTTTAGAGTGTACTGCTTATTTCGTACATTTATGTTTATGAATAAAAAATTTGATCCGTAAAAGTTTTCAGAGCATTCCACATTTTCCTCTATAACATCCTGTAGCTCTCTTCCATTTCCTTCATGCCATTAATAACGCACAAGGTACACTACCACTTGGAAATTATTCAAACACTCATTCTCGCAAATATCATTTTACATTGCATAATTTGCTCACAAATACAGTTGAAGCAAATTTTAATTAATAATATATATATACATGCATATATTTCTGCTTGCATATATATATATCAGGGCTCGAACTAGGTCCGTAAATCCCGTAAAAGTCCGTAACTTTGCTTGAAGTCCGTAAAAGTCCGTTTTTTCGAAAAAAGGTCCGTAAAGTCCGTAATTCGGTTGAAAAAGGTCCGTAAAGTACGTAAATTATACGATATAATTTGGATAATTTTAGAGAAATTACAAATGATAGAAGGAATTCAATTATTTTCAAAAGTAATAAAATTCTTTGCAAAAATTCAATTATGTTCAAAAATTTTTAAAAATTCTCGTCAAAATTTCAATTGTCTTTAGAAATAATTAAATTCTTCTCCGAAATATCAATGATTTTCAAAAACTTTAATAAAATTCTTGGAAAAATTTCAATTATTTTCAAAATTTTTCCTCAATTCAATGATTTTTAATAGGTATCTATACTATTATAATAAAATTTTCCAAAAGAATTCAATTATTTAAAAAAAATCTCCTCAAATTCTACACAAACCTTTAATTATTTTCAAAAAAAATAATAAAAAGTTTACAGGAATTTCATTATTTACAAATTTTTTTATAAATTTCTTCGCAATATTCAATTATTTTCATAAATAATAAAATTTGTACAGGCCCGTGAGGAAAAGTTGTGTTGGCCCACGCCGGGGGCCCGCATGGATCGTCCACATCCAGGAGGGGCCCACGTGGGTGATCCAGGTGAGGCCCCTCATGGAAACGACATGCTGATCGATGAGGGCGCCCGCATGGGCGATCCACGCGGTCGCCCTCGTCGGCCCCCTGCGTGGCCCTTGCGTTTGCCCTCATCTTTGCCCTCAACTTACTCTCACCTTTATTTTTCAAAATTAAGTTAATAAATTCATTATTTATTAATAATAAACAAGTTCAATTATTAAAAAATAACATTGTTACTTAACGATTTTAACTTTTTTTAATTAAATCGTGACCAAAAAAAAAATCTGACGCACGCGGGTATAGAACCTACGACCTACGGACTATCAGACAAACGCTTATCATTCTATCTTTAATTATTATAAAACACGAAGCAATCGATCGCTCCGAGTCGAAGACTCGGAGTTATCGATGTCTTCATGTTTTTTAGTTATGAAAAAATCTAATTTATAGTTTTAAGTAAAATGTTCTCTTCAGGGGCGTATCCAAAAAAAAGCTTCGGGGGGGGGGGGGGGTTATGGACTTTGATGAGAGGTGTACAAAGAATAAAATTAGAAATTTAGGCTTTAACATATATGTTTTTCCAAAATTTCGGAGGGGGGGTTGAACCCCTAAACCCCCCTCCGGATACGCCCCTGGTTCTCTTATATATTTTTGTCAGTAATTGGTCCGTAAATGGTCCGTAATTTTTCATTTTTGGTCCGTAAAGTCCGTATTTTTAAATACTTTCACTGGTTCGAGCCCTGATATATATATATATATATATATATATATATATATATATATATATATATATACAAGAATGTAGAAATGTAAGCACATATCTATATATTAGTAATTATTAAGAAAATATAATGATTAAAATTTATAGACGAATATAAAATGAAAATTTAAAAATAAGCATCATTAAAAATGAAAAATAAATTTCTTGAAAAATTAATAAAGAGACAATTTACAAAATGTTTGAATTGGTTTTAAAGTAGCTACCTTGCAATCAATAAGTTGCAAATAATATTTTCATTAATTATTGAAGCCCTTTTTTACTGATAATTACAGTGTGAAAATTTTATTACTTTATTTTAAAATATTTAAATAATAAATAAATCACTGACAGCGTTATTAAATCGGGTAATAAAATGATTCGCAAGTTTCCACCGTTCAAATGAAGAGAATATTTTTTTTTTTGAAAAAAAATGTTTTCCGTAATATAAAAATTAAAAGCTTTTTTAAACTTAAAAATTTTATAATTAGTTTTTTCATACTTAGTGACGCTAAATTATTCGACTATTATTTAATTAATTAATGTTAATATGAATATCAATATTAATGTTAATTTAAATATCAATATTAAATTATTAATACATTAATCAATATATAAATATTAATATTTATTATTCTATTATTCAATTTACCGATTTAGTAATAATAAGTAGTAGAGATAATTTTTAGTCAGACACTATTTGAGTACTTTTGTTGATTAGGTATCGTTCACGCAATTTACATTGTATTTTCAAAATAAGTAGAATTTCATAAGTAGTTAGGAGTATTTTTAGTCAGACACACTGAAATTTTTATTAGAATAAGTAGAAGAGAATATTTTTAGTCAGACACAATGGAATTTTTATTAGAATAAGTAGAAGAGAATATTTTTAGTCCGACATTATTTTATTAGTTAAGTTTCCTTTAAGTCAGTCAATCGAAAACTTATTATAAAATAAGTAGAAGAGATAATTTTTAGTCAGACATTATTTCAGTAGTTAAGTTGCCTTTAAGTCAGACAGCGCAGTTGTATTTTAATAAGTAGAAATCAAACAGTAGTTGTTACTACCTTTAGTCAGACTATTAACGATTTTTTTCAGAATAAGTAGAAAAGATTATTTTTAGTCAGACAATGGAATTTTTTTAAGAATAAGTAGAATAAACAGTTTTTAGTCAGACATAATTATTTAGAAGTAAAGTTGCTTTTGTGACAGACGATCGAAAATATATTCCAAAATAAGTAGAAGAGATAATTTTTAGTCAGACAATATTTTAATAGTTGAGTTTCCTTTAAGTCAGTCAATCGAAAATTTATTATAAAATAAGTAGAAGAGATCATTTTTAATCAGACATTATTTTAGTAGTTAAGTCTCCTTCAAGTCAGACACAAAAGATTTTTTAGAATCAGTAGAAGTGAATATTTTTACATTTTTAGTCGAATAATAAAAATTTTTTTTTTAATAAGTAGAAAAAATAGTTTTTAGTCAGACATAATTACTTAGTAGTTAAGTTTCCTTTAAATTAGACAATTGAAAATTTATTATAAAATGTTAATTCTAATTCAGTCATTATTTTAGTTGTTAAGTTGTTTTTGAGTCAGACATCGAAGATTTTTTTAGAATCAGTAGAAGAGATCATTTTTAGTCGGACACTCGAAGATTTTTTTTTTGAATAAATAGAGAACATAGTTTTTAGTCAGAAATTATTTTAGTAGTTAAGGTTGCCTTTGATTAAGAGAATCGAAAATTTTTATAAAATAAGTAGAAGAGATAATTTTTAGTCGGACACTCAAAAAATTTTTTTAGAATAAGTAGAAGAGATAATTTTTAGTCGGACACTCAAAATTTTTTTTAGAATAAGTAGAAAATATTGTTTTTAATCAGACATTATTTTACACTCAGAAAAAGAGTTGGCTGCCATAACCAATTAAATAGTTGCTATAGCGCGATCCAATTAATTGGTTAGCACATCCAACTATTGGATACTGTTTCCATGTGAAAAGGTACCCCAGCTATGTATGTAATGCAGCTAAGATAATGCAGCTAAAAAGTTGGATGTATCAACCAAGAAATAGTTGCCCCATCCAATTAATTGGATCGCGCTATAGCAACTATTTAATTGGCTATGGCAGCCAACTCTTTTTCTGAGTGTACTAGTTGAATTTTTTTAGAATAAGTAGAAGAGATAATTTTTAGTCGGACACTTAAAATTTTTTGTTTAGAATAAGTAGAAAATATTGTTTTTAGTCAGACATTATTTTACTAGTTAAATTCTTTTAGAATGAGTAGAAGAGGTAATTTTTAGTCCGACATTTATTTTAGTAGTAAAGTTTCCTTTAAGTCAGACAATCGAAAATTTATTATGAAATGAGTAGAAGAGATCATTTTCAGTCAGACATTATTTTAGTAGTTAAGTCGCCTTTGTGTCAGACATCGAAGATTTTTTTAAAATCAGTAGAAGAGATCATTTTTAGTCGGACACATGGAAATTTTTTTAGAATAAGTAGAAAAAATTGTTTTCAGTCAGACATTATTTTAGTAGTTAAATTTGTCTAGAATAAGTAGAAGAGATAATTTTAGTCGGACAATTAAAATTTTTTGTCAAATAAGTAGAAACACAGTTTTTGGACAGACAGTATTAATTAGTAGTTAAGTTGCCTTTGAGTCACACAAATAAAATTTTTTTTAAGAATAAGTAGAAGAGATCATTTTTAGTCGGACAATTGAAATTTTTTTTAAATAATTTAGAAACATAGTTTTTAGGCAGTCAAGTTGCATTAATTTAATTAATATATTATCATTACATTAAAATAATTATTATATTATCATTAAATTATAAATTAAATAAATAAAGGAAATTATCAAATGTCCTATAAATAAATAGAATTAATAAATCAATTAACTAAATTAAATTATATTAACTCCCTCAAAAACTAAAATAATTTGAAGAATAAAAGAACATTATGTATGAAAATAAATTAAAATAAAATTAAAATAGAGAAACAACAGTCGTTTTTCATTTTTCTTTTTTTGGTAAATAAATTTCAGTGAAGATTAAAGTTTGCTTTTTTTTAACATTTAATTTCATCTTATTGGCAAAAAATAAGATTTAGATTTAATTGCTCGAGACGATAATTTGTGGTGAAAAGTTGGGAAATTTTTTTCTTTATAACTGTTTTTATTGGCGTTGAGTGTACTGTCATTTGAAATCACACAAAGAGACTAAGAGAGAGAAAGAGGGGGGGGGGGGCGAGGAGAGTGGAAATAGTAGCCGTGTGCGCGGCTCAACGTAATAAGAAATTCGAGACGAAGCGTGTGGCTTTTCAGGGGTTTTGAAATCAGATTTTACGGGAAATTGAGGAACGGTATTTGGAACATTGCCAAGAAAATGGAGCAACGACTCTCGAGTTCTTTATTTGCGATACAAAAAAAAATAATATAATACCAATCGCCGAAAATATTTGACTTTTAAAAAAGACTAAGTCGATCATCATAAGGATATTGTTTTTTTTTCATGCATCGGTAACATCTGGTTTTCGCTGGGGGCAAAGTCGTAATATTGAAAGAGAAAAATATTTTTGAGAAAAAAGAAGGGGAAATTTTCGAATTAAATTTTTAATAATATTTAATAATATTTCATAATATTTAATAATATTTAATAATATTTAATAATATTTAATAATATTTCATAAATATTAAAATAAATATTTTTGAATTAAAATTAAAATTCAGTTTCATATTTAAAGAAAGGGAATTTGTTTTTATTATCTGTAAGCGGGATAAAGTTCATCCTTAAATGTAGACATACATATGAATATAGAGAATGAAATATTTTCTTCCCCCAAGGAAAGTTAAAAGCTTTCTTCCTGTTGAAGTTGCGAAGAAACAATTTTATTCCCATTTCATTCTTTTTTTTTATTTTCTCTTTTTTCTTTTTGTTTCGTGTGTTTCTAATCGCTGTATCATTTCGTCGTTGATGTTATATTCTCATATAAAATTCAAACGTGCTAAAAGCACTTGCGCCGGAGCATCTTTTCTCGCGCGATCAATGCCGCGGTTCTACGCTCGCGAGAAAATCGAGATTTTCATATAAAACCAGTTGAAGCTCTTGATAGCTTTTTCCACACAAATAATATTACGATAGAGTCATATAGGAAATTTTTGTTGTGATTTTTTTTCTAGATTACAAAAAAAAAGAGGAAGAAAAAGAAGTTATACAAAATAGGTAATGTTATTTTTTTTTCCTCTTACAATTTTCCGCTTTAGAATAAAAATAAGAAATGTTTTGGAAAACAAATTCAGAGAGGTTTTTTAATTTTAAAAAAGGTTTTCTTTTTTTAATGGAAAGAGGGGGTGAAAAAATTTATTGTTTTATATTTTCGAGTAGAAGAAGGAATGGGGAAAATTAAATATAAATTGATACGAATTATTGAGTTTAGAAAGGAAGGTAAAATAGGTATGAAGAATAATGAGGTATGCTGAAGTTAAACACAAATTTATATTCACCAAGGTGTTAAATTCAATTGAATGATTTATTTTGTTTTAAGAGAGGTGGAGGTCACTTTACTTGCGGCAAAAAATTTCGAAAGCTACAATTAAATGATTTTAGAATACTGTTTCAAATAGAATTTTTTAAAAAGCAATTTTAAAATACAATTTCAAAGAAAATTTATTAAAATACAATTTTAAAATTACAATATTTTGTAGTATAAAATATTTTAACTATGATAACTATAAAATAATTATAAAAAATTAAAAATATATAACATATAAAGTTTATTCATTACTAATTTATAGTAAAAATATTTTTACTATAATAGTAGTTAATTAGTAGCTAAAGTTGAATAAAAATTTGTAGTATAAAATATTTTAACAATAAAAAATATTAAATAAATATAGAAACACATAAAATATAAAATTATAAATACATTTTTAATTATTATATATAATCATATAAAAAAAAAATTATTAGCTATAAAAAGTTTGAATCAATTTAGAAGAAAATATTTTATTGTAATTAGTATTAAAACTATAATTATTATAGCTAATAATTAGTAGTTACAGTATAAATTTAAAAAAAAAATGTAAAAAAATAAAAAGGATAAAAAAATTGTATTTTAAAATTATTTCTATTATTTATTAGTATATTTACTCGATAAAAAATTTGTAGCATTTAATATTTGAAAGTAAAATAAAAAACAGATAAATTTCGAATAATATTAAAAATTCAAAACAGTATAAAATTTTGTTTCCAAAAGTGAAATAGCAATATATTTTATAACACAGATTCCAAAGTGAAAGTTACCGGGGACAATAAAAATTATTTTCGTTTATTTTCATCATGACGACGATAAATGTATTCTGCGTGGCATATAAAGTTGTTTGACTAAAAAGTTCCACTTCCGTTTAAACTGACTGCACAACAAAGTTTTGTGAAATTTTTTTTTTTTATTATTATTTCTCCATTCCCTCCCCCATATTTTAAAAGTGATGAATGCTTTCAATTTTTCAACAATCATGTTACGTACTTATATTCTATAGTCGTGCAAAAGAAAATAGAGGGGAAAAAAAATATTAACTGACTTCGAGGAAAAATTTTCTATTATTTTTTACTTTTTGATTATTTGTATTTTATATTTTTTAAATTAGATTTCTTTTGGGATTTTTTCTTCTTTTGTACTTATATTTTTTTTTTGTTTTTGATTAACAATAATAGGTAATTTCTTATAGTCCATCGGTCAATAAATTTTCTATTTCTTAATCACAGTTGTTTAACAATTTTCTAATTTTGTTTAAAAGTAAAGAACAAAAATAATTTTAATTTGACAAAACATAATATTTAACAAAATTTTAGTCTTTTAATGAAAAGAAGTGAAAAAAAATTCTGATAATTTCTATTTGTCATTACAATTTTGAATTAATTTGAAAATAAAAATAATTATAACATAATAATATAATATACAATCTATCTTAAGATAACAAAAAACAAAAGTATAAACAAAAGACAACTTCAGAGCTCGCTTCAGAGTGTGAGGGACAGAAAAAGTGAATTAATGAAAGAACATTTAAATTATTATAGTTAATTTTTGCAACTGCGTTTCGTTTTCTCTCTCTCTCCTACCGAGAGTTCGAGATGAGTTTATATCTCGTGGCACTTGCAACAAAACCCCATCTCTCCTGTTAATCTTTTTCTCTCTCTCTCTCTCTCTCTCTCTCTCTCTCTCTCTCTCTCTCTCTCTCTCTCTCTCTCTCTCTCTCTCTCTCTCTCTCTCTCTTTCTCTCTCTGTCTTTCGTGAAACGAATATTTTCCGACTCGGTTCATTCACGGTGTTACTGCCAACTACAGGTAATGGTCTCCACTGCGCCTTCTTCTTGCCGATAATTTGCGACTAGAGAGCACCCTCGTCTCGCATCGGTGCCTCTAGAGTGGCCCACTTCACGAATGAAATATCGAACTCGTTTAGAAAGCGCGCCGGATTATGCAAGTGTCGTTTAAACGAGCCGGTGGAGACGCTTTTAAGTAGAGGGAAGTAGCCAGGAAGAACAAAGACAAGATCAAGAGAGAAGGAGAAAAACTCAGCGAGAGAGAGAGAAATAGAGAGAGAGAGAATCTCAGAGAGATAGAACTATTCAGATTAAATTCCATATCTAAGTGGACATTTTCTTTCTTAAAAACAAAAGAAAAACTATTTGTCAAACAAAAATGATTCATTTTGAAATTAAATCCAAGTATAAAATTAAAAAAAAAAGTAAACTGGACCTAAAGAACTAAATTTTTGAATAATTTTTTAGTGAAAACAACAAAAATGGATAGAAAAAAATTTTCGAATTCGTTTATTTCAAAAGTTTCTCCAAATATCATGACCTGGTCAATAAAGTGAGTATTATTGCCCTAGGGTAATCATGAGTACTTTATTCGCCTGTGAGCAGGCCCTCTCTTTTTTCTTTCTCTTTCTGTCTTTTTTCGTCTCTCCTTTTTTCTCTTTCTGACTTTTTTCTCCTTCCGTTTTTTCTTTCTCTTTCTGTCTTTTTTCACCATCCTCTTCTTTTCTCTCTCTGACATTTTTTTCCCTCCTTTCTTTCTTCTTTTTCTTCTCATTCCTTCTTTTTTTCACTTTCCTCTGCTTCTCCTTATGTCTTTTTTTGAGGAAGAGGAAAAGACAGAAAAAGAAAGAAAGGAGAGAATGAGAAAAACAGAAAAAGTAAGGAAATAACGCAGAAAGAAAAAAGAAAAGAGACATAAGGGCAAAAAGAAGAAAGTGGTAAAAAGACAGAAAGAGAAGAAGAGGAAAAAAAAGAAGAAGAAAGAAAGGAGGGAGTGAAAAAGCAGAGAGTAAGGAAACACAGAAAGAGAAGGAAAAAAATGATAAAAAAAGCAGAGGGTGAAGAAAAACAGAAAGAGAATGAAAAAGAAGGAGAAAAAAGACAGAAAAAATAAAAAGGAGGAAGTGAAGAGGACAGAAAGAGAAAGAAACAGAAAAATAGAAAGGAAGAGAGAAACAAGAAAGAAAGAGAGAGAAAAAAGAAAGTGAGAAAAAAGAAAGAAAGAGAGAAAAAAGAAAAAGAAAGAGAGAGTAAAAGTCGAAGAAGAAAAGTGGGAGTGAGATCGAACTAGTGCGGAAAGCCACTCTGTCTCTCTCTCTCTCTCTCTCTCTCAACTCGTTCGGAACTTACGTTCAAGGCTTGGGAAAACGATAGTCCGTGTAACATGAGGATCGATTATTTACGAGCTCACTCGCCGGGACTCCCTTGATTGCAACACGTCACGAATTAACTGCTCCCGATACCCAGCCCACTTTTACCCCTTTCATCTCAAAAAGCTTTAATCTTCATTCTAACCAACCAAGCGCTAACCTGTCCTTATACTAATACCTTCCTTCCCCCCCTCCCCACCCCCACGGGTTCCATTTCCTTCTTAATTTTAAGTTGGCGATTTTCCTTCAAACCATTATTGCACCTTTCTCAACATGTCTAACACTGCAATCGACATTGCAATTTCGATTAACGATCAAACTTTTTTCTTCTTCTTTTTTTTTCTTTTTCATCTCTTTTAACGCGGTAATTTGAAATTTCAAATTTTTTATCCTTTCAATAAAATTCTGTATATAGTTGTAAATCACGTTTCTCACGGGATTTTGGGTTTATATTGGAATTTTAATTTTTAATGTTGTAAATTTTTTTTTGTTTGGTTTTTTTATGTACTTTTTGCTTTTTTATTTTCATTTTATTTTATGGTGTTTTTTTATTTTTGTTTTATTTTATTTAGTAGTTGACTTAAAAAAAAATCGGTTGGTACTTTTTTGTTTTGTTTTATTATTTGTTAATAATAAAAAAAATCGGTTGGTACTTTTTTGTTTTGTTTTATTATTTGTTAATAATAAAAAAAAGTTTGTACTTTTTTGTTTTGTTTTATTATTTGTTAATAAAAAAAATTTGCATGTACTTTTTTATTTTCGTTTAGTTTTAGCTAAAACAGATGTAAATTTCACTATTTTAGAGAAATTTTTAGTTATTTTAGTTAAAACTTTCGCTAATTTAGAGAAACTTATCGATGTTCCAGGTAAAACTTTTTTTCTGTGAACATTTGGTTATGAATTTTATTAAAATTTTTTTAAATAATTTAATTCATTCAAAGGAATTTTATTAAAAATTTGAAAATAATTGAATTCTTTTAAAGAGAATTCAAAAAGTTTTATTAAAAATTTTGACAATAATTGAATTATTTCGAAAATTTTTTTTTAAATTTTTTGAATATAATTGAGTTTTTTACTAATTATAATTAATAACTTTACTATTTAATTTTATTAAAATTTTATTGAAATTATTGATAGAATATTAAATTCTTTTTAACAATGTTATTAGTTTGTAAATAATTAAATTCTTATGAAGAATTTCTTTAAGCTTTTTGAAAATATATTTTTTAAATAATATTAATTGAAAATTTTGAAAATAATTGAATTAAATAGAATTTTTTTCGCAGCTTTTTAAAATAATCGTGTCTGTTACTAAGTATAATTAGAAATTTGATTTTTGAATTTTATTAAAATTGTATTGAAAATAATTGAATTTCTGAGAAGAATTTTTTTGTTTATAAAAATAATTAAATTCATGCGAAGAATTTTACTATTTATTAAAATAATTCAATTGTTTTTAAGGATTCATTAAAATTTAAGAAAATAGTTGAATTCTTTCAAAGAATGTTGTCATTTATGAAAATAATTCAACTCTTGAAAAGAATTTTACAAAATAAAGAAAGTAAAAAAATGAATAAAAAAATAAAAAATAAATAAAAAATTGAGACTATATGTTGAACTAACATTCAAAGAAGAAAGAGAAAATATTTTCCAATTTCTAGAAAAACATTTTCCTTTGTAAAAGAATATTAGTCAAAGAAAAAATGTATAAGTAAAAATTTTTTCCCTGTTTTTTTACATATATATATATATATGTATATGTATAGTTGAATCTCTTAATATGAATGAAAAAGTTTAAATTAAAAAGGCAATTTAATATTAAAAAGCTTTCTTCCTGACAAACTTTTGAAAATAAATAATGACCGTGAGTGAAATTTCCCTCGACGATCTTAATAAGTTATTAATGAAAAAATGTAAATATTTTTTTTATAATTACTTGTGCGCAAGGGTTTTGTATGTATATATAGATAGATAAATAGATAGGTAGGTGGATAAAGAAAATGGAAAAAGAAAAGAAAAGGATGTACTTGATAAGGCTAAAGATATTTTCTTCATGGAAAAAAAAATTGCTGTAACTTCTATCCAAGGCGGATGAGATTTACGGAGAGAGTAATTAACGACAACGTTGACGGCTAGAGCTACAATGTTCTCGGATGTCTTGGAATAATATTAGCCTTGATAAAGCTGCCGACTATAAACATATATATATAGTGATGAACTTAATTATCTACAAAAAAGATGATTATATACATATTAAAAGAGCAGACTTTATCTACTTAAGAAATTTATTAAATATTCAATTTATTAATTATTTTGATGACTTAATTAATTTTCATTATGCGAGTTTTAGTTATTAATGTCAATTATTAATGATAGATAAAATTTGAATAGAGAGTGTATTAAATTTTTGATAAAATTATTATACATAAAATATGAATTCAATTTGATTAATTTAATTAATTTAATTATGTTTATTAAATTAATTTAATTAATTTAATTAAGTTTATTTAATTAATTTAATTAATTTAATTTATTTAATTACAGAACTAGCAGCAATTCGCGCTCTAAAACGAGCGGTTAACTTCTTTCTACCTTTTTGAAATAAAATTAGCAATTTAAAAAATAATAGAATTTAAAAATTTTCTAATTTAAATTTTTTTGATTAACAAAAATTCAATTTTGCAGAAATTACAAATAATTGCAGAAATTCAATTATTTTAAAAAAATAAAATAAAATTCTTCTTATAAAATTCAACTAAGTTCAAAATTTGAAAGAAATTCTCGTAAAAATTCCAATTATCTTTAAAAATAACAAAAATTGTTCTTTGAAATTAACAGGTAATAAATATTCTCTTTAATATATTGGTAATATTCTTTTGGAATATTTTAATAGTATTTTTTCGAATTAATACAAATATTCTTTGGAATATTTTTCTAATATATTTTTGAAAAATAAAATAATTGAATTGCTTCGAAGAATTTTATTATTTATGAAAATAATTGAATTTTCGCGAAGAATTTAAGCAAATTCTTAAAAAATAATTGAATTCTTTTTGAGAAATTTAATTGAAATTTTATTGAAAATACTTTAATTCTTTGGAAGAATTTTATTATTTATGAAAATAAATAGAATTATTACGATGAACTTTTTGAAAATCGTTATTAAATTTTTTAAAAGAATTTCACTGATTTTCTTTAAAATAATGTAGTTTTTTTTTTAATTTTAATTAAAAATTTTGAAAATAATTAAAATTTCCAAAAAAATTTATCAAAACTTTTGAGAATAATTGAATTTTTTAAAAAAAAATTTCATTACAATTTTGCTTTCCAGGAATTTTGTTAAAATTATATTGAAAATAATTGAATTCCCGAAATGAATTCTATTATTTATAGTTTAGTCTTTTAATGAAAAGAAGTGAAAAAAATTCTGATGATTTCTATTTGTCATTACATTTTTGAATTAATTATAAAATAAAAATAATTTTTTTTATGTTTTTTCTGTTTCTTGTTTTTAAATGCGGAAAAAAATATTAGTTGTATATTATAAAGAAAGGGGACCAAAAAAAGATAAAAAGAAATTCTTTCTCTTTCAAGGTGAGTAATCCGTAATTTTTCTTTTTCATTTTTTTCTTTTCGTCTTGGATGGTTAAATATTGTGTATAGTTAAAAAAAAAGAGTTTTGAAACAAAAGATTAAAAAAAAAGAAAAAAAAAATAGGAGACAACACAACGTTGGTAAAAATTGTGGAGTAAAATCACTTTCTGTATAATAGTGAAACGGTTTTTCAATTCTCTCTCTGTTCTTTTTCTTTTTTTTCCTCCTCTCTCCCAAATATTCTCTTGTCTTTTTTAGGTTCACGAGTTTTTATCTCACATTCCAATGCTTTATTCTTTTACAATTGCTTGAAAAGTCAATCGCAGTATACCTCTTCTGAATAAGAGTTATTGTTCGAATTTTCTGTTTATGATAGTTCCACTTTCGAAGAAGGCAAAAGATTTGTTAGCTGCAGTATGGCCTTTTAGATTTATTTTTCCCTCAATACATTATATTTTGAAACAATGTTTTCGAATTTTTGTTTTATTTCAATAAAAGTAAAAATATATTAATGATAATATAAAAGTAACAATTATTTATTTATTTTATTCGAATATTAACGGGACAATAATTAATAATGACAATAAGAATAACAGTAAGACTAATAATAAGACAATGATAATAACAATAATAATAAATAAATTGAATAATAAATTTTGGAGAAATAAATAAATATTTATTTTATTATAATAATAAAAATAATATTTCTTTTATTCAATTTATTACTATTTCATTTTTATTATTATTAATTTTACTACTTCTACTACTATTATTATTAAATTATTATTTATTTTATTGCCTACTATTACTAGTTTTATTATTATTAATTTAATTATTTTTATTTCTATTTTATAATTATTGTCATGAAATCAGTGTATTATAGGTATTCATTTGAATACAAATGTGAGGGATTTTAATTTTTTATGTCGTTGAATTTAAATTCTATTTGACAGAGAAGGAAATTTAAATTAAAGTTTTATTGACTTCATTGTATAAATGAAAAATAAATATATAAACTTTTTAAAAGTTTATATAAAAAATATATTATCTAATTTATTTTTAAAAGTTTATTTAAAAAATAGATGATATAATTCTTTTTTTAAAGTTTATTTCAAAGAATTGATGATTCACTGAAAAGTGATTGGAATATTTTAAATAATAAGAATTGCACAGTTCAAGTTTTGCGATCGTTTGTAAACGAAATTGGTTTCTTGGTGTGCACTTTTGCGGTGCAAACGTGGCTTTGTATGGTCGTTGGCGAAAATCGCATGAGAATGGTCTTAACGTTTGAATAGCCTGGTTTTTGCCGCATAGGCGACCTATAGACAGATCCTCCACCCGGCACCTTTTTTTTTTCCTGTGGTTCGCCTTATAAAATTTTTACCACTCTTGGATTTTCAGCTGAATTCAGTGCTGAAAAGGAAATTTATTTAAAAAATTATAAAATTGACAAAAAATATTCGATTCTAATAATAAAAATAACTTAAAATTTGAATTTGCAATAATGTTTGTATTTACTTTGAATAGTGACTTATTTTTTGCTTCGAATTACGAATTTGTAAATTCGAGGAAATTTCACTAATTAATTACAGTGGAAAAAAAATTTATTTGATTTATTTTATTTATATTAATTATTTATTACTTGACTATTATCATTTAAAAAAAGTAAAATAAGTAAAAAAAATAATAAACAAAATAAGTAATAAAAAAATATAGAAATAAATAATAGAGATAAATAAATAAATAATAAAAATAAATAGATAAATAATAAAAATAGGAATATAAATAAAATGGATCTTAAAGTAAGGGGGGAATAAAAAAAGACAGAATTTAATCATTTTTTTTTATATCAACACCTTTATTTCGCATTACGATGACGTATGTGTTTTTTTTCGTGTACGTGTGTGTATATGTACATAATTTTTTTTTCATTTATATATATATATATAGATAGATTTATTTTTTTATTTGACTTTGTAATTATTGTAGATACACGTAATATGGTCATCGTTTGCCTTTCTCTCCTTTTTATTAATTTATTTTTTAAAATTTACATCGGTTTTTTTTTCGATTCACTCCTTAACGAACAAAAAATCACACTTCGTACAATGAGGAGATTTGGAGCAATAACAGTTTCACTCAAGCACACAGTCTTTCATTGAATGTACACACGCGAAATAAAAGTTTCAGTTTTTTTCTTTCTAAAAATAAAAAAAAATTTTTATTCTTATTAAATAAAAAATACTTGGAAAATACTTTCGATTTAAATGAATAAAAAAAATTTGAATTCATTTTTCTCTTAAATAAAAATTTTAATTAACTTTATTAACTATTTAATACGTTTTTCTATTAATAAAAACCAAAGGCAGAATAATTGAAAATTACACTAATTTTTAAATAGAAAAAACATTAATATTTTTTAAAAATATTAAAATTATTAAAAATTTTGAAAATACTTAAAAAAAAATAATAAGAATAAAAGTATAAAAAATATAAAATATTTTAAAAATATAAAAATATAAAAAATATTTATAAATAATTTTTCTGAAAATATTATTCGAGGGAAATTAAAATTATTAAAAAAACGTATAAAAAAACCCTTTGGTATTTCGTGTGTGTGTTTTTTTTCATAGACGTTGCAGTCTTGGAATAACAATAAATATTTTCATACAAAATGAGTTATTTTTCTTTCTTCTTTGCTAAAATAAGTTTAGGTCCCGATGACAAGTCGCATGAGAATCGCTTCACGAGACGAGGAAATTATTATTTACTTGAAAACAGTCTCAAAAATTGTCGATACACTCGACTTTTTAGAAAAAAAAATATTGAGAGATTGTCAAAAAACGACTGACTAAATTCATCATTCACTCGAAAAAATTTTTGAATTTAAATGCACATTTTTAAATGCAATTATTTATTTTTATTCATTATTCCGTCAATTTCCAATTAAGAAATTTTGATTTTTTTTAAGGAGATTTTTTTTTTGTTTCTAAGGAAAGAAAGAAATTTTTTTGTACACGAAAAAAATTTTTGTTTAATTTGAAAATTCTTTTTTTGAAAAAAAATATTAAATAAATTTATACAAATTCAAAATTAAAAAGCTAAGTAAATTTTTTATTTATTTATTTAACAATATTATCGGACTAGATGCTTTTTGTGAATTTAAACAAATATTTAAAAATAACTATTTTTAATAAATATTAAAAAATATAGTAGAAAAAATATTTAAAAAAATGTTTTTAAAATAAAAAAAATTAATTTGAAAAAGATTTAAAAAAAAAAAAATTTTTTTTCATTCGAATGCACTTTAGTTTAGCATTCAAGTTTTTCAATATTGACGTTTTCAACAACTCATCTCATAGAAAGCTGATGGATTTGAAAAAATTATTTTACCAGAATAAACAATAATTATTTGTCGAACAGAATTTTTTTCTAGTGCATTTTTTTTTTCTCTTCCTTCTTTTCATGATTTTTGTTAGAAAAAAAAATCATATAAAAGTTTAAATATTTGGTACATTTAGAAGTTTAAAAATGTATTTAAAAAATTGAAAAAAACTTTTTACATTTAATTAAAAAATTTCTCCAGTGTAACTTCAATCGAAAAAGAAAAATTGCCTTTACACTGTAGAATTTTTTGTTCTCTAATTTACATTTAGAAAAAAAGAATATTTTTTAAAAATGTTTTTTAGGGTAAATTTACAGATCAAAATTTTTTTTTTTATCAAATTTTTTGTCTAATTTTAAAATCTAATTATTGGAAATATTTTTTTAGAAATACAAGAAAAAAAATGATATATGAAAGGGGAAAAAAATTTTTTTTTTGTCGCCTTGAAATCTAATATCACAGAATTACTATCATTTTGTCAAAAATTTAGCGACATTGACGTTTGAAAGAGACGAAATAATATTTTCCATGGCTCATGCTCGTAGAGAGAATTTAACGATGCCTAAAAATTGTTCGAGATTGGTTCGTACGCACTGGAAATATTTGATGAAAGAGAGTAAAAAAGGGGGATTCAAACGTCGAGAAAGAAAATTCGCAATCGTCAACGAGAGGATCGTGCCTAAAATTTCAGTTTATAGAATATAGGTGAAATTGTGTGAGGAGACAAAAAAAAAGAGTTTTTGTGGATATATTCACTTGGGTAAAAAATTTTCAGACTTGCGCCCGGAAATGAAAAAAAACTCTCTCTTTTTTCACTCTCAATAAACGTCTCCTCGCGATTCTCTCCTTTTTTTTTAATTAATTTCACTGCGTCGGTTCCACATTTATTTATATACACTTGTATAATATAAATATACACACATTCACACATACAGAAGGAAAACCGAATTTATAATATATTTTTTTTTATATTCGTATTTGCTTTTTTGTAATTCATCTTCAATATATAAATTTTTTATTGTTTTTTTTTTGTATATATTTTTAATTTTTTTTTTTTTTGCTTTATTTTTCATTCGCACAAAAAAAAACCCTCAATTCTTACGCAATTAGTCATTTTTGAAAAAATATCGCTGTACAATGGGAATATATTTTACAGTTTTCAAGTTTCTTATTTTTATTTTTTATTAAATTCCATCAAATATTATTGACCCCGTCGAGAAAGATTGAAAATCGACCAAGAGACGAATTCATCATTATTTCTTATTTGAAGAACAAAAAATTTATGTATAAAAATTTCGTGGGTAAAAAAGGGAAAGTTAAAAATTATTAAATAAAAGTTGGCACTCTTTAAAAATTCGATTCATTCGAAATTAAGTGGCAGTTTTTTGTCAGATATGTTTTTTTGTAACACATAATGATCAGCTGAAAAAGTTCTATAGAATTTTACTAGAATCATTCTATATGAATTCTAGTGAATATTTTAAAGAATTTCCCTAGAATAATTCTATAGAACTTCTACATGAATTCTACTATAGTGATTTTTAATTAGACAGAATTTAAATTTTTTGCTTTAATTTTTTACTTAAAAGTATAAATTAAATTTTTTCATAACTATAAAACATGAAGAAATCGATCACTCCGAGTCTACGACTCGGTTTTATCGATTTCTTCATATTTTATAATAATTAAAAATGGAAAATTGATAAAATCATTATTTTACATTATAAGAATATTTTACTTCTTCAAAATTATTTTTATCATTTCATTTCAATTCAATTATTTTTTAAAAGAATTTTTCACTAAAATTTTTCTTTACATCAATTAATTTTCAAAAAAGTTCTACAATTTTCAAAATCCATTTATTTACAATATTCAATTTTACAAATTTGAATTATTCGTAAATTCTTCAATTAAATATAAAAGTAGAAAATAAAAAACTTCAAATAATATTAAAAAAATTCAATTACACTTTTTAAAAAAAAATAATTTTAAAATTCAATTATTTCTAAAAATTCACGCTATATTGCTTTTAATATTCAATTATTATCTAAAATTTTAACTGAAATTCATTTTTAAATCAATTTTTATTAGAAAATTCTATTAGAATTTAATTATTTAAATACAAAAATAAATTTATTGAACAATTGAATTTTTCTTAAAATTCAAAATTCTCATAAAGAATTTTACTAAAATATTTTAAAATAATTGAATTCTTTCGATGATTTTTAATACATTTTTTAAGAATAATTACATTTTCCAAGAAATTCCAATAAAATTGTATTAAAAATAATTGAAATTCTGCATTGAGTTTTATTATTTATGAAAATAATTGAATTCCTAAGAACAACAAATTTTTAAATAATTAAATTCGTTTGACAAATTTTAATAAAATTTTTAATAAATATTACATTTATCGAGGAATTCGATTAAAGTTTAATAAAAATAATTGACATTCTGCGATGAGTTTTACATACTTATGAAAATAATTAAATTTCTATAAAAAGAATTTTATTACTTAGAAAAATAATTGAATCTCTGTAAAAAATTGTATAGTTTATGAAAATAATGAAATTATTACAAAGAAATTTATAATAAATTTTTAAATAATTAAATTCTTTGTAAATAATTGAATTCTATGTAAATAATTGAATTCTTTGTAAATAATTGAATTTCTGTGAAATTTTTATTATTTTATGAAAATAATAAAAATTGACAATCAATAAATTGAGGAAAATTTTTGAAAATAATTGAATTTTTGGGAAGCTTTTTATTAAAATTTTTAAAAATAATTGAATTTTGGAAAAAAAAATTTATTATTTATAAAAATAAAATAAAAATATTGCAAATAAATTTATAAAAAAAATTGTAATTTTCAAATTCATTTGTTTTTACATGTAATTCATTTTTAAATCAATTTTTATTAGAAAATTCTATACTAGAATTCAATTATTTAAATATAATAAATAATTTATTGTATATTTGAATGATTCTTAAAATTGAATTCTCATAAAGAAGTTTATCAACTAATTTTTGAATAATTGAATTCGCTTGACGAATTTTAAGAAAATTTTTAATAATAATTATACTTATCGAGGAATTTGATTAAAATTTTATTAAAAATAATTGAAATTCTGCGATGAGTTTTACTATATTTATAAAGATCATTAAATTCCTAAAAAGAATTTTATTATTTAGAAAAATAATTGAATTATTATATTGCGAAGAAATTTTGAAAAGATTTGTAAATAATTGAATTTTCGTAAAATTTTTATTATTTTATAAAAATAATAAATATTAACAATCATTAAATTGAGAAAAATTTTTGGGAAGAATTTTATTAAAATTTTTGAATTTTGGAGAAAAATTTTATTATTTATAAAAATAATTGAAATTTTGCCAAGAATTTTTAAAAAATTTTGAACATAATTGAATTTTTGCTGAGAATTTTATTACTTTTGAAAATAATTGAATTTTGCAATCATTTGTAATTTCTCTAAAATTTTCCAAATTATATCGCACAATTCACGAACTTTTTGTCCTTTTTTAATCAAATTACGAACTTTATATTTACAAACTTTTTTTAAAAAAACTGATTTTTACGGACTTGAATCCAATAATAATATAATGTTAAAAAAATTATTTTACGAAATTTATATTCTTTCTAATTAAAAATCATTAAAATTTAGTAGAATTCATGTAGAAATTCTATAAAATCATTCTAGTGAAATTTTACAGAATATTCACTAGAATTCATATAGAATGATTCTAGTGATATTCTATAGAACTTTTTCAGCTGGATGGCGAATTATGAATTCAAATCCCAGAGGGGGGAATTTATTTTTCTTTTGGCCCACTTTTGCATTTACCTGGTTGTGCAGAAAGGGAGTCATTTAATCTCTCACAATAGAATATATCTAATCTCGTTGCTTTTATTTACATTATTTACAATTTTCAATTTTTTTTTTATTTCAGTTTTTTCTTTGTCTACCGAAGGCAATGAGTTCGACCTCCGCAAATATTCAAGAGTGGATTGAAAATAGAAGTCGGAAATAAAAAAAAAAATTTTTTTTACTCGGGAAACGAATATCAAACGCGTAAAACTTGATAAAAATTGTGCGTTCATACGGTAAATTGAATACATTTTTATTAATCAAGAGCATTTGAATTTAATTTCTCCTTTTTTGGGGAGGGGAGGAAAAAGTTATGCTTTCTGCATAATTTTTTTTTTTTTTTTGAAATATTTTTTAGATTTCATCCACTCGAAGTTCGTTTTACTTTACTAATCAAAAAATTTTGTTTGATTAGTAGGCAAACGTCAATTTATTTCTAAAAATGAATTTCATTCCCGTGCAAACATTTTAGTTTATTAAAAATCGTTTTGGAAAAGAAATTTCCGTGGAACTTTAATAGATTTTAGTTAATTTCTTCTTGTAGAAATATTTTTTTAAAATCTACTGTGAAGAAAAATGTCGTCGAGTACGTTCCAGCGTATCTCGAAATTGTGAAAAAAGAAGTGTCACTGAATAATAATTAATTCACGGGATATTTAGAAGTTTTTTTCCAGGCCTTTTTTTTGAGAGGTTGTTAGGCATTTTTTTAATTATTCACTTTTTTGTTAATAAGTTTTTTTTTAAACGCGTAATCGATTCGACGCGACTATCAGACGTAGTATTCATTGACGTTGAGCGCGTCGGAATCCCGACCCTATACGCAACTTTCTTGAGTGGAAATTAATGGTGTACGAACCGTAACTACCTCCCTTGGATGATGTTGTTGCTTCCCGGAAATGGCCGATTCTTGGAGGACATTCGATCTAACTGGCGTGACACTGGTCAATGGTGTAATGGGAAAATCGATTTTCGGCGGCCTTGCATTGTGATCTATACAGGCGTAAACTGTCGCCTCTTTCGCGTAAGGCTTACCACCCACAATTACACCCAGACCACTTCCATAACCCGTGAGACTGCCGAGGGCGCCCACACTATTGATGCTCGATAATTTTGTCTCGGGCGCTGTCGACAGGGTCGTTGGTCTTGGCAGGCAAAGTTCCGCGTACGTCACCTCGCCACTTAACTGAAACAAAAATTTCATCAAGTTTTTTTCTTTTGATGCTTTTCTTTTTGGGAAATGAAGCGAAAGAGATTGAATTAAGCTGAGGATGTTGTTGTATCAAAGGTCGAAGGGGAAGGTTTATTATAGGTGGTTAAAGTTTGATGATGTTCAAGGAAACATTAAAAACTAAACGACGAGTTAAAAAGTCTTTAAGACATTATTCTATTCTTTAAGACTAATGTCTGAAAGATTTTTTAACTTTTATTTTTATTATTTTGTTTCTTTATTCTTCTATTTCTTTAATCTTTTAATTTTTTATTCTTCTATTTCTTTATTCTCTTATTTTTCTTTCTTTTATTTTTTAATCGGTTGTTTTTTGAAGTTACCGACAGTCGGTCTGTTACCGACTGATGAGAAGCAGTTACCGACAGAGGGAAATGGTCCCTTATAAGCGCCAGAGCGGACACTTTATTCTCATTCACGTTCTGGTGCTTGTGCTGAACGCATCTAAGTGGATTAATTGTTTCTTGATTTTTTACAATAAATTACAAGAAGTTGAGTAATTAAAATTTAGGTAATTTTTCAAAACATTCCGTAAATACAAGTTATGTAACCACAAACTGTCAAGTAATGGAATTATTCGAATAATAATTCAAGAATTGGTTTACATCAAGAAGGAAACAATGGGTTTTTATACTTTGATATTTAGAAACCGACAAATCTCTCTAGAAACGTTCTTAGAAAATAAAAAATAAAATTATATGAATTGAAATTAAGTTTAAAAATATTAGAAACAAAAAGATTGGAATTAAAACTACAAGTATTGAAATTAAACTAAGAATATTCGAATTAAAATTAGAAATATTAAAATAATAATTAAAAGTATAATAGAATTAAAATGAGAAATATTAAAATTGAAACTAAAAATATTGTAATTAAAACTAGAAAATTATGTTGAAATTGAAAATTTTGGATTTAAGAATAAAAATAGTTGTATTTAAATTAAACCTAAAATTATTAACATTAAAACTAAAATTATTAAACTTGTAACTAAAAATATTCGAATTAAAACTAAAAATATTTTAATTAAATTTTAAAATTTTAAAATTGAAACAAAAATTTTAGAATGAAAAATAAAATTTTTAAATTTAAGATTTAAAACCAAAAAAATTATTCTAATGAAATCTAAACATATAAAAATGAAATCTATAAATATTAAGATTAAAAATAAAAATTACCATTTTAGAAGTTTAAAACTAGAAGTATTAAAATTAAAACTACAAATATTTGTATTAAATTTTAAAATGTTTAAATTAAAACAGAAATTTTAGAATTAAAAATAAAATGTTTAAATTTAAGATTTAAAACTAGAAAAGTTGAACTTAAAATTATTTGGATGAAATCTAAAAATATCAAAATTAAATCTAGAAATATTTGGATTAAAAATAAAAATCATCGATTTAAAAGTTTAAAACTGGAAATATTAAAATTAAAACTAGTCTAAAAGTATTAAAACTTAATATGAAAATTTAAATTCGAAGATTAATGTAGAAACTAAGAATGTTCGAACTTAAATTAAAAGTAATAAAATTGAATTTTAAAAATATTCAAAGTTAAAATTAAATTATTAAAACTGAAAATAAACGTTATTTTGTGGTAAATCTAAAAATATTTAAAGATTTAAAATTAAAGATATTTTATTTAAAATTGCAAGAATTCAAAGTAAAACTAAAAGTACCTATTCGACTTTAAATTAGAAATATTAAAAGAAAAACTAGTCCAAAAATATTGAAACTTTATATCAAATTAAAATTAGAAGGTTAATATTGATACTAAAATTATTTGAATTAAATCTAAAAGTATTTACGGATTTTAATATAAAAATATTCTACTTCAAGCTATAGAAGCAAAAAAATTGAAACTAAATTTCTTTCTAATTAAAACTAGAAATATTAAAATTTAAATTAGTCGACAAATATTGAAACTTAATATGAAAATCAAAATTAGAAGCTCAATATTGAAACCAAAAACGCTCGAATTGAAATTAGAAGTATTAAAATTAATTTTTAAAATATTCAAAGTTAAATTAGAATCATGAAAATTAAAACTAAATTAATTTGAATTAAAGCTAAAAGTATTTACAAATTTAAAAATAATATTCGATTTGAAACTAGAATTATTAAAATTAAAACTAAAAGTATTCGAATTGAAACAAGAAAAAGAAATATAATAAAAAATAAAAATATTCGATTTGAAACTAGAATTATTAAAATTAAAACTAAAAGTATTCGAATTGAAACTAAAGATATTTAAATTACAATTAGAAATATTAGAATGAAAACTATAAATTTTGAAATTGGAACTAGAAGATAAATATTGAAACTGCATAAATGGAATTTTAAACTAGAAAATTTATGAAACTAAAAATATAAAAATTAAAACCGGAAGTGTAAAAATTAAACAAAAAATATTAAAATTATTTGCATTTAAATTAAAAGTATGAAATATTAAAATGTAAAACATTTAATTTAGAATCATTAAAACTTAAAAGTACTAAATGTATTCGAATTAAAACTAAACGTAACAAAATTAAGTTTAAATATTTAGAATTAAAAACAAAAATATTCGAATTAGAACCAGAAGTAGATTAAAATTAAAAATATTAAAATTGAAACTAAACTATCAGAATCAAAACTAAAACAAAATTTACATTTCTTTATTCATTAACGACTAATATAGAAAACTTTTGCAAAGAATACCAAATAAAAACTAAAAAGAAGTAGGTATCTATTTATTATTCATTAACTATTAATTTAAAAAACTTTCCGAGAATCGCGAATTTTTTTCCACTCTTTTTTTTTCTAGTGAAGCTCGACACTCTTCAAATTTTTTTTCCGGTTAATATTATTCTAGAAAACTTCATTGAACGGCGCCAGGGGAATTTTCACTTCCACTTTCTTCGCTTGGTGATACTGCAGTTCGTTCGGGTCATTGAATAAAAATAGATAAGTGGTATTGGGAATAGAGTTTGAGCTTCAGGCGAAGAATCGGAAATGGAAGCCGTTGGATTTTCGTAAAATTCCTCTTAACACATTTAAGAATCGATATGAATATTAAACTCTCTTTTTTTAAATGCCTATAACTGACTTTTCTCAATTGAGAACAAAAGTTTAAATTGAATAGAAATAATATAGAAGATACTTTTTTTTTCTTAAGGCAAAAAAAAAGTTTTAATGAGAATACTTTTTTTAATATTGGCAATTTTTTTTCAATTAGACAATATTGTAGGTATTTTTAATTTTATTTTCTTTTAAAGTAATTTATTGTGACTTTATATTTTTATTTAAGTGCTTTTTTATTGACTTGTTTTGGAAGTATTGAAAATAAAAAAAAATCTTATTAAAAAAATAGTAATAATAATAATTAAAATATATAAATATTATAATATTATAAATATTAAATAAAAATAAATAAAAAATAAATATATTCGATTGAAAACTAGAATTATTAAAATTAAAACTAAAAGTATTCGAATTGAAACTAGAGATAGAGACTGAGTAATAGAATTATCATTATAATAATTATAATTTTTATTATAAAAATATTAGGGTAGAGTGGGGTAAAAAAGCCACATTTTTACTTTTGATGTTGTAAAATCTGTATTTAAAATTTTTTTCTCAAATTTCCAATTGTTATTGAAAGTTTAGTTATTAAGCTTGAAAATTCTTGACGGAAATATTTTTTATCTCATGAAAGGACTAAGTTATAAGAGTTTTACGAAAGCACCGTAAGTGGCTTTTTTGCACCACCTGGTGGGGTGAAAAAGCCACCCTACGATTTTAGCAAAACATGTTATCAATTTAGGTATTTTTATAGTTTCCCTTTATTTATATGACAAATAGTCTTATTTGAAAAATATTCTAATAATTATGAAAGAGTTTTTAGCAAGCAAAATTGAAAATTATATTAAGTTTACCTGTTTTTCATTTGCACTGCCAATTTTTCGTACCTTTTTTAGAAGTTCTCTTTAAGTTTTACCACAGATAACATATTTCGTTGCAACCGTTTATTCATTGTTTATTTTTTAAATGCATTTTGAACTTCTTTTTCGTCGTGTTTAATTTATTTTATTAAATAAACACGAGAAATTTTGTAAAATAAGAAGGTTAGTTTAAATAGAAAACAAGTGAATTTCACAAAATATTTAATGGATTTTTTGCCCTGGCTTTTTTACACCCAAGACCAGTTATTAAAAAAAGCAAAAATAAATTGTTAATTCAGTTCAATTTCCAAAAATTAACATTGTATACGTTTTCGGTATACTTTTCTCCTTATGTACAAACATTTACTTTTATTATTCGTTCACTTAATCAAATTGTAATATGTTTGAAAAGTTCACCAAAATGTTTTCAAAAAAGCAACAAAAAATTAAAATTACAATAAAAACAATATTAATCTAGGTACAACATTCAAATTAGATTCAAAAGTTGCGTATTACCTAATAGTATTTATATTCTAAACAGCTGATAAATCGGCTTAATAGTTTTTAAATAAAACTCAAATGGCTTTTTTACACCATGGCTTTTTTACCCCACTCTACCCTATAATAATAAATATTTAATTTATTTCTTAACTCTGATTTTTTGAAAGGATTTTAAAAAATAAATAATTTTTTTTTATATTTAAAAATAATTTGGTTTATTTTCTCACCGGTAACGTGGGATAATTATTGTATTCGTTGTGCGTATAAGCAGGTAAGCTCTGCAGATGATTAGTTTGCTGGACTGGAAGTGAAGTTGCTGGAAGCCCATCTGGAGTATTTTGAGTGGCTAATGGAGTTCCCGCTGTAGACCCAGTTAGCTGATAATCCGAATCTATCAACAAAAATAACAATTTTATTTATTTTTATACTCTGCCCATAATATTTTATCCATTTCCGGAATTTTTTTCAAATTGAATTTTTTTTTTATTAAGTAGTCAGTGGTTTAATAAACACTATCCATTTTTTAAATAATTTTACTAATTATTTTTACTAATAATTATTAGTACAATATTATTATAAAGATAATAATGTAATGTAACTATGTAATTATTTTTGATGTCATTTATTTTTTTTAATGACTGAATTTGTGTTAAGAGGTCCTGGAAAAAATTCTGTCTCATCAGGAGCGTTGAACTTTGGATTTTTAAACAAATGAAGGCTTCACGCTCTTTTTTAATTACTATCTCAAGGACTTTTCTTTGTAGTAGAATATGAGGAGAGGAAAAAAAATTGTCGAAATAAAAAAAAAAGGAAAATTTGAACGAACCTTTGTTAGTGGGTACGACATCCGGATTTCTGTCATCAGCATCATAGAGGTCCTCAGAGCTTGGCACTGTGGCTTTTTTAAGAGGCAGATCGCCCGGTCTTTGAGCTCGTCTCTCGCTTCTGACTTTGAGGGCAGCCAATATCGTCACAGTGACCAACAGAAGCGCGGTCACAACCCCAATGAGTATTCCCAGTAATGGTGTTATCTCAAAGGGCACAGGTGTGCCTGTGAACAAAACGCGTACTGCTCTCGTGCAATAACTTCTTTTTATAATCGTATAAACAATTATTTTCTTTATTTTTCATTTATAACAGGACCGAAAGTTCTTTCTTAAAAAAATACAGTGAGAAAAAAAATATATTTCAAATTAAACATAATAATTTTGATTCAATACATAATAATAGTAAAACAATAATTTTATATTTTATTCAATAAAAATTACGTTTAATTCAATTATAAAATATTACTAGCAACAATTCGCGAGCTGGCTAACTTCTTACTACCTTTTTTTAAAA
Source organism: Leptopilina heterotoma (assembly GCF_015476425.1). Taxonomy (NCBI): domain Eukaryota; kingdom Metazoa; phylum Arthropoda; class Insecta; order Hymenoptera; family Figitidae; genus Leptopilina; species Leptopilina heterotoma. The sequence goes on along the minus strand of NW_025111191.1, from coordinate 3,219,120 downwards.
ATAAAATTAGCAATTATAAAAATAATAGAATTTAAAAATTTTCTAATTTAAATTTTTGTTGAAAACACTAAAAAGATTCAATTTTCGAGAAATAACAAATAATTGCAGAAATTCAATTATTTAAAAAAAAAATCAAATTCTTCCTATAAAATTCAACAATGTTCAAAATTTGAAAAAAATTCTTGTAAAAATCCCAATTATCTTTAAAAATAACAAAATTCTTCTGCAAAGTTCAATTATTTTCATAAATGTCAAAAAAATTCTTGTTCTAATTTCAATTATTTTCAAAAATAAAATGCATTTTTCTAATTTCAATGATTTTCAATATCTACTATTTTAATAAATTTTTTCAAAAGAATTCAATTATTTAAAACAAAATTTTAATAAAATTGTATGCAAACATTTAATTATTTTCATAAATAATAAAAATTTTACAGAAATTCAATTATTTTTATAAATAAAAAATAATACAAATTTTTTAAAGGAATTCAATTATTTTCATAAAAAATAATTTAAAATTCTAAAAAATAATAATTGAATTAAAATGATGAAAATAATTTTAATGAAGTTACAGTAACATTAAATTCTTATAATATAAAATAATAATTTTATCTCTCGGTCATCTTTAATTATTAGAAAACATGAAGAAATCGATCACTCCGAGTCTTCGACTCGGAGCAATCGGTATCTTCATGTTTTATAACAATATTTTTATAAGTTGTTTAATTTAAGAAAAGTTTGAATTTGAAATTTTTAAATGTCTTAATTCCTGTGGAAAATCCTGTTCCAAAAATAAGATTAAAAATAGGAATTGTGCAAATATTTTTCTTCTTTTTCTAAAACAGAATAATAATTTTGTTAAAAAAATTGTGATTCATAAACAAAAATAAATCAAAATAAATAAATTTTCTATTTCTTAATCACAGTTGTTTACCAATTTTCTAAATTTGTTTAGAAGTAAAGAACAAAAATCTGCGTAATTTTAATTTGACAATACATAATATTTAACAAAATTTTAGTCTTTCAATGAAAAGAAGTGAAAAAAATTCTGATGATTTCTATTTGTCATTACAATTTTGAAATAATTATAAAATAAAAATTTTCTTATTATATAAAATTATTATATAAATATTATATAAAATTATTATATAAATATTATATATAAATTATTATATGAATATTATATAAAATTATTATGTAAATGTTATATGAAATTATTATATAAAAATATAATACTACCACTTTTTTATTATTTCTATTTTATCTTATCGTGAATTCAAGTCGATTTGGACAAATTTTCCGAACCGGAATTTATGATTAGAATTTTTTAATCGGTAATTTCCGGAGGAGACAAAAAGTTGAATGAATAATTGAATTGATATTTAATTTGTACTTTATAAGTTAGTAATCGAGATTTTCCCTGTCAATGTGTTCACTTTTTGTGTTATCAAGATTTTCAGAGTTGTTTCGTTTGAGTGGTAATTAATATAAAATATTACTGAACGGAATATTCAATCGGAAATTTAATGTTCGCAGTTGCTAATTAGAATTGTACCTGTCTGGACGCGTTTATTTCTCGGAAATGAAAGATTTGTTCTTTTTAAACATGTTTCTATTTTTTATTTATTTTTTCGTAGTTTCTTTTATATTTTTACTTTTATTTTTATATTTTCTTATTATAATTTTTTTTTCATTTTAAAAAAAATAATTTTTTTGTACTACTTAATAGTAAATTTTGGTCTGACTTTTCTTTTAACATATTTTTAGTCCGATAGGAATATTAATTGAAGAAGCAGTAGTATAGGAGAATTTTAGTCAGACAGGTTAATTTAAATTACAGTAATTTTAGTGTAAGTTGTAAAATTTTATTTACGTCAGACAATATTTTTTTAAATTATATAATACTTTTTTAATTCTTTTAACTTTAATTATTTTTTAGACTAAAACATAATTTGAATAGGTAGTTTTAGCAAAAAGAAAGTTAAAAAGTAGAAAAATTATTTTTTTCAGTAGGAAAACTCTGTTATTTACAGACAAAACGTTTGAGATTGTTTTATTTTTTATTAAGTAGTAAAAGTCGGGTTTGGTCAGACAATTGGTATTTTTATATTTCAAATTCAGAAATGAGTAGTAAAAGTTTGTAATAGTCAGACAAAACGTTTGATTCTTTTTTTGTCTTTAAATAAGTAGTAAAAATCGGGTTTGGTCAGACAATTCGTATTTTTACATTTCTAATTATGAAATCAGTAGTAAATGTGCTGTTTCGTCAGACAACATTTTTCACTTAATTTTAATACTTTTTTCATACATTTAACTTTATTATTTCTAGGACAAAAAATTTTAATATTTTAAGTCTGCGAGATAGTTAAATTCTAAAATAATTTATTTTTTCAGTAGTAAAAGTTTGTTATAGTCAGACAATACGTTTTCTTCTTTTTTTATGATCAATTAAGTAGTAAAAATCGGTTATGCTCAGACAGTTGGTGATTTAATTTTATCAGACAAGATTTGCTTTTAATTTCAATACTTTTATCTTTAGTATTTCTAGGACAAAAAAATAATTTTTATATTTTCGGTTAGAGAAAACATTAAGTTGTAGAATAATTTAATTTTCCAGTAGTAAACGATTGTTATAGTCAGACAATACGTTTTCTTCTTTTTTATTATCAATTAAGTAGTAAAAATCTGTTTTCGGTCGGACAGTTGAGAATTGATACTTTTTTATTTACGAAATCAGTAGTAAACGTACAGTTGCGTCAGACAATATTTTTCTTTTAATTTTATTACTTTTGACTTTAGTGTTTTTGGGGACAAACAAATAATTTTAATATTTTAAGTCAGGGAAAAAGTTAAATTGTAAAATAACATTTTTTTCAGTAGTAAAAGTTTGTTATAATCAGACAAAACGTTTTCTACTTTTAATTATTAAAAAAATTTTTATTTCTTTTCTGTTTTGAAACCTTTGTCTTTTATTCTTAAAAATGAAAAAAATTAATTTAGCAGATAATATGAATATATTTTTTTCAAAGTTTTTCGTTTCTTTACCGAGTGTAACTGTAGTCTCTTGCTGGTAATTTTCATGGAAGGATTTAGAAATCTCGTCGTCGTCGTCGTCTGTTAGTGATTCATAAAGGGAATTGAGGGTAAAAGAGGGAAGCATGCAAACGAATGGACTCAGTAGCAGGGCGGCACTTTTATAAATAAGACCCTCGCTAATAGCATTTAATGAATATCGAGTTTCAAAAGGACATTAAATTCAGAATGTCTTTTAACTCTCGCTCTCTCTCTCTCTCTTTCTCTTTCTCTCCCTCCCCCTTCCCTATCTCTCTCACCTTCCATTTCTATTTATATATAATACATTCGTAACGTAAATATGCAAGTTACAATCTACTTTGAAACGATGAGAATCTAAAAATAAAAAAAAATGGAGAAAAGAGTAAAATTCACTCGACTTACAATCCAATTCGAGAATCTCTTTTCCATTACTGAAGTATCGAATACCTGCGACAGTTTAAAGTGCAAAATGTAGTAAGACATTTGACGATTCAATTCTCTAGAAAAGACTCTCTTTGTACCCCCTTTCTCTCTCTCTCTCTTTCTGTCAAGAAAGTTTATATTGTTTTTAGACTTAAAGTTTAAATAAAAATTTCATGCTTTATTTTATTTCAAACTTTGTTTTATTTCGTCTGGAATTACTAATTTTCTTTTTTTTTCTCTCTTTTCTCTCTTTCTCTTTCTCTCTTCCTTCATTACTCTCTTCTTCTCTCTTAAAAATAAACTTTTCGCCAGATCCTTTTTCTTTGTTTATGGTTCGTTAATTCGTATGAATTCACACGTAAAGTTTACATTTTTCCAATTAAATTATTTTTTGAGGTAGAATGAAATCATTCATATTCAGCATTCAATAACCGGGATTTTGATTTCACGGTAAACTTGAATTATTACAGAAAGAAAAATTTCACTTCGACTGATTGGATTTTATCCGACCACATATATACTAAATCTTTTTCTCTTTAGTTTCAATCAAAGTTTTTTCTTTTCAAAGAAAGTCCTTCCTTTAACTTGGCCTTGTAAAGAAAACAAAAGAAAAAAAAGAACAACATCAAAGAAAGCAGTGTTTAATTGAAAGTAGTTTCTTAATTTGTGTTTATGAGATTTTTTTTTATTTCACTTGAAAAAGGCGGAAAATATTTATTAAAATTGAATATTTTCAAACGTTGTAATATTTTTTAAAAGTCGATTTAACCTAAAGAAAAAAAAACTAAACAGGAAAAAATTAAAATATGAACAAAAAGAAAAAAAAAGAAATATGAAAAAAAAACTAAAGAAAAGACAAGAAGCGGTTGATAGTAAATATAAAAAGTATAATATAAATGAAAAAAAAAATATAAAACAGGAAAAAATACCAAAAAAGAAATAAATACAAAAAAGGAATAAATTTTTTAGCGTAAAAAATTTCAAATTTTTTTTCGTTGTCCTAATTGATTTTTAAAAAATAAAAATATTATTTCGTGAGAAAAATGGAGAGTGTAGGCGAGGAAAGGAAAACAAATGCAAAAAAAAAAAAAAAAAAAAAATGTTAGAAATAGGAGGCGGAAAATTGGATTAAATTTTTTTTCTACAGCGAATAAAGTGAGGATTTTTAGGCTGATACTCTGGCTTCTCGATGATGAAAGGACTAAAAGCAATTTCACTTGTAAATTTGTCGATACGCTTCGTCTGATACAATACACGTCAATGAATAGGATTAGGATTTCTATCGGTCCATTTAGTTCATTTTATCTTTATTCCCATATATAATTAAGTGTTATTACGAATCTCTGTATTTATCTCTAAATCTATCAAATTTCGTTATTTAATATTTAATTTAGATAAAAAAGGCAATATTTTTATTGTTATTTAATTTGTTATTTAATTTTTTATATACTTTTCATTTACTTTTATATTTATTTTTTATATTTATTTTATTATTTACTTTATTTACTTTTTATATTCTATTTGGAAATTTGAAGTGAAAATTAATTGAAAAGAAACACTTTTCGAATTTTTATGGGTATTAGTAGTAAAAGATTATTTTAGTCAGACGAATATTTTTTATAATTTTAATACTTTTTAAAATACTTTTAACTTCCATATATGTAAGACTGAGAAATTAAAAAATAATTTTAATATTTTTAGTCAAAGAGAAAGTTAAAGAGTATAGAAATTAATGTTTTCAGTAGTAAAAGTTTGTTATAGTCAGACAAAACGTTTCATAGTTTTTTAGTTTTTATTAAGTAGTAAACATCGTGTTTGGTCAGACAAATCGTATTTTTACTTTTTTAATTATGAAATCAGTAGTTAAAGTGCAGTTGCTTTGGACAAAATTTTTTTTTTATTTTTAATACTATTTTTTTATACTTCTAACTATAATATTTTTAAGACTCAAAAAATAGTTTTAATATTTTTAGTCAGGGAGTAAGTTAAGTAGTAGAGTAATTAAGTTTGTTGGCAGTAAAAGTTTGTAACAGTCAGACAAAACGTTTTCTACTTTTTTATAATCAATTAAGTAGTAAAAATCTGCTTCGGTCAGACAGTTAATAATTTAAATTTATTTAATTATATAATCAGTAGTAAAAGTGCATTTACGTCAGACAAGATTTTTTTTTTAATTTTAATACTTTCTGTGATAGTTTCAACTCTAATATTTTTAGGGGCCGTTCAAAAAATACGTAACGCTTTAGGGGGGAGGGGGGTCAAGCTATTTGTTACGGTCAGCAGAAAAAATGGCGCTAATGTATACAACATTGCGTTATATGGGGGGAAGGGGGGGTCCAAATTTCCGAAAAATAGCGTTACGTATTTTTTGAACGGCCCCTTAAGACTACAAACAATTTAAATATTTTTAGTCAAAAAGAAAGTTAATAAGTAAAGTAATAATACAGTTAATATTTTCAGTAGTAAAAGTTTGTTATAGTCAGGCAAAATTTTTTATACTTTTTCATTTTTATTTAAGTAGAGAAGATTGGGATTATATTTATATTATTTTTTTAAAGTAAGTAGAAGAAATTATTTTCAGTCAGACAATAGTTATTGAAACCATTTCAGTTAGACAAAAATATTAAAAAAAGAAGAAGAAAATAAATATTTTTCCTGAATCAGTAGTAAAAGTGAGTTTTAGTCAGACAAAACGATTTATTATTTCCCTTGTATTCTTAAAAATATTTTGCCAATTTTTTCTTACTCAGTTTTTTGTTTTTTACAATTTTGACTTTTCTAACTTCAAAAATTAAATTTTTAATTCTTTAATTATGGTAAATTACGAATTTAAAAAATAATACATAAATTCTTGATTAATTATTGATTGGCACTTTATGATATAATGATGATTGTTATCTAAATTCTTTTTTTAAATATTTAGTTATTAAAGCTTATTATTTGTTTAATTATTGTTTATGTTAATTTTTTATTCATTAAATCGTAGATTTCGAAAGGGGCTTAACTTTAAAAAACCGGTAGAGTCATTTTTAATTAACAATAAATTGGTAGTGAAATTTATTCAAATAAATTTATTTAAAGAAACTTTAATCGAATTCTGATGGGTATTAGTAGTAGAAGATGATTTTAGTCAGACAACATTATTTATAATATTTATAATATTGTTTATAATATTTATAATATTATTTTAATATGAGTCATTCCATTATATTTCGACTAAAGTCGTTGCTGACTAATTTTAAAAAATTATAATATTTTGCAGGAATGATGTTAAAGATATTAGGATCACCGAACAAAAAGAATTTTTTAAATATTTTTTATATTTATTGTAAAATAAGCATCTAAAGTATATGAAGTCGTAAAAACTGTCACATTTTCATCTATTAGAAAATATTAAAGAAAACACATAATTTACTATAAAAATGTAAAAAAGTTATAAGAATTTATTAAGAAAGAATTGTTTTATTATTATAAATTGATAGAAACAATTATTAATAAGAAATATTAAATAAAAAAGGATTTTTAAGTTCACCTGCCAAATAACCTAATTTTGCAAATTTCATTCACTAAATGTGAGAAAGAGAAATCATTAAATTAAATAAAACCTTATGAAATATAAAGTACCTGTGATTAACTTTTAGTTTTTCTTATCACTTTCTTCCTTTTTTCTTCATAAATGTTAAAAAATAAGCAATTAAAACTGGCACTTTGCTTATTTTCACGATTTTAAAATGCAAATAACTTCAGCCCAGAAAAATGAAAAATTACGAAAATTGGGCAATAATTATTTGATCACTAGATACACTCACTGGAAAAAGATTTTCTTTGGTCCCGAAGCTATTTTCCGAATTCATTAACTTTAAACTTTTTACTATTTTTATCAGGTTAATACATGTGTTTTTTAAAGGACGAAGTTAGCTCTTCTTGTTTAATCGTTTTGAACCAACTTCAGTTTTAAAAAAATCACATGTATTAACCTGATAGAAATAGTGAAAAGTTTAAAATTAATTATTTCGGAAAATAGCTTCGGGACCAAAGAAAATCTTTTTCCAGTGAGTGTATTTAGTGATCAAATAATTATTGTCCAATTTTCGTAATTTTTCATTTTTCTGGGCAGAAGTTATTTGCATTTTAAAATCGTGAAAATAAGCAAAGTGCCAGTTTTAATTGCTTATTTTTTAACATTTATGAAGAAAAAAGGAAGAAAGTGATAAGAAAAACTAAAAGTTAATCACAGGTTCTTTATATTTCATAAGGTTTTATTCAATTTAATGATTTCTCTTTCTCACATTTAGTGAATGAAATTTGCAAAATTAGGTTATTTGGCAGGTGAACTTTAAAATCCTTTTTTATTTAATATTTCTTATTAATAATTGTTTCTATCAATTTATAATAATAAAACAATTCATTCTTAATAAATTCTTATAACTTTTTTACATTTTTATAGTAAATTATGTGTTTTCTTTAATATTTTCTAATAGATGAAAATGTGACAGTTTTTACGACTTCATATACTTTAGATGCTTATTTTACAATAAATATAAAAAATATTTAAAAAATTCTTTTTGTTCGGTGATCCTAATATCTTTAACATCATTCCTGCAAAATATTATAATTTTTTAAAATTAGTCAGCAACGACTTTAGTCGAAATATAATGGAATGACTCTATTTAAATACTCGTCAGTCGTTTTAAATAATTTAATTTAAGATATTTTATGTAAGAAAGAAATTAACTCGGTCCTGTATATATATAAAGAAATTTTAAAAGATATTCTATAAATAAAATCAAGAAACATCACATACCAGTTTGTTTTTCGGCAACTTTGAGTGTAAAACCCTCGAGTAATGTTGATTCACTTCGTCCCTTGCCATTCATTGCGTATAGAACCATTTTCAAAACTTTTCCCGGCTCTAAACCCTTTACAGTAAGTGTGGCATTCTCTCTTGATGTGACGTTTGCTTGAAGTGCACCAGTTTGTTGATCGTACACCTCCAAAACGAAGCTTTGTTCTTGACCGCCATTAAAACCGGCGATACATTCAACAGAGAGGGAAACTGTTGTTTGATTCGTCAATGTGCAGTTATGTGGAGCGTCAGGCTTTCCTGTAATTAATTTACCCAAAATCTCACCTTACTTTCCGCATTGTCTCTCTCTCTCTCTTATTTGGTTACACATTTCACAAAGGGAATGGAGAAAATCAATTTGAATTCATCAATTCAATTTAAATTGAATTAGAAATTCATTTGATTAGATTTTTTTTTGCTCAAATAATCGAATTGAATATAATAATTTTACTTGAATAAAAAAATGGTGTCAAATCAATATAGTATAGGAATATATATATTATGAAGCATATGCCAGAGAAAATGAGGGCAGAACCCAAATAAAATATACATGAGTGCAATAACAATCAGACAAGCTCGCCACAATAATGACTGCAATATTTGTAGCTGTTACTCGATAACCAGTTGTTATAAACGATTTTATTATTCCCCATAAAAGATAAAGCCAACATAAAATATGAAAACTGAAGGCTTGATTTCAATACATTTGGAAAACGTATGCAAGCCAACGATGGACTTTTCCATTTGTCTCAAATTTATGGTCCAGAGAAATTGTTCGTTAAAATATTTCTATATGATTTTGTGCAAAATATTCGTAAAGTGGAGAAAAAAAAATGGAAATAAATAATGAATGATAATAATTCTTTTTTTTTTTAACGTACCAACGGGGATAATGTGAAAGACGCATGCTGTTTTTTGTTGTCCTTTTGTATTGCTCGCCCAACAGAAAACGGTTCCGTAATCCATTTCATTAACGGGCCTGTAAGTGAGGACACTTTGGGAATGACGAGTTGAATTTTGATAGCGAGCTTGTGGCACGTCGACCATTTCTTCGGTATTGTTGAATGTCCAACGGAAATTATTGGGCGGTGGGTATGCCTCTACTTTACAAATGACCTTTGCGTCTTCATGTCGTGCGACGCCGTACACCCATTGTTGTCCTGGCACGCAAATTGGCTTATCTGTAAGAGGAAAAAAGTTTTTTTTTTGTTATTTTAGTCTGACTTGTTGATTTAGACAAGTGGAATTTTAGGGTAAGTAGTAAAGGTAAAATTGCGTCAGACAATATTTTTTTCTTGGTAATTATAATTCTTGGTATTTTTAATGAACGGTACTTTTAATCGCAGGTATTATTAAGTAATTTTAATAAAAGGTAGGTACTTTTAATCAGAAAGAAAATTAAAAAGTAGAATAACTTATTTTACCAATAGTACAAGTCTGTTGGGTGTCTACTATTTTTGGTCAAAAAAATTCTCTGTTATTTCCCGGCATTGTCCTAATTTTCCCCTGTTTTTTTTCTCATCAAATTTAAATTTATTTGATTTCGAACATAAATAAATCTACAAATGGCTTTAAAAATTTTTATTAAAGTTTTTATGAATAATTAAACTCTTTTGACAAGTTTTTTTTAATTTTTTGAAAATAATGTTTTCTTAATAATTTTAATCAAAAATTTGGAAAATAATTGAATTGAACAAAGAATGTTTTCAATTTTTTAAAATAATCTTGTCTGTTCATAATTATAATGAAAAATTTGATTAATTCAATTTGTTTAAAATTTATTGATACTAATTGAATTTCAGCAAAGAATTTTACTATTTATAAAAGTAATTGAATCCTTCCAAAGAATGTTATTATTTATAAAAATAATTAAATGTTTGAGTAGAATTTTATAGAAATTTATGAAAATAATTGAATTCTTGTGAAGAATTCTTTTGAAAAATAATATTCAAAAGAATTCAGTAAATCTGAAGAATTTTGCTATTTATGGAAATAATTCAATTCTTGAGAAGAATTTTTTTTACAATTTCTAGAAATAATTGAATTCTTTCGACGAATTTTAATAAAATTCTTAAAAATAATTGCATATTTCGAGGAATTTGATTAAAATTGTATTAAAAATAATTGAAATTCTGCAATGAGTTTTACTATTTATGAAAATAACTGAATATATTGCGAATAACTTTTAAAAAATAAAATTATAATTACGGTGACTAACTTCCCTTGATTATTTTCGAAAAATTTAAATAAAATTCTTTAAAAGAATTTTATTATTTTTAATAGAATGTAAAGAAATTACAATTATTTCAAAAATTTTCAATTATTTGATTATAAAAATTCACTTATCTTGAAATGACAGAATTAAAAAATTTCAAAAATCTTATTTTTCAGAATTTTCAAAAAAACTTTGCAAAAATTCAATTTTTATTAAAAAATTTTAAATGTGTTTTCTTTAAAATTAACTAATAAAAATTTTAATTAAAAATTTTTAATCTTCGCACTAAGAAACATGAATACGTTAGAATGTGACTCTTTATAAAATCCAATTATTTATCAATTATAAAATTAAAATACTGGGAAAATTCGATTTGTTAAAAAGTTTTTAATAAAATTCTTTAACAAATTTAATTGTTTTCAGTTGAATTTCACAAAATTTCTAATAATTCGATAATTTTAAAAAAAATTTATTTACATACTATATTTAAGTCAGTGACTGATTTTTTACTATCAAATTAATTATTTTTAACTAATTCAAATTTAGAGTATAAATATCTATAAAAATTGAAGCAAAAAGGGATTTTTTAAAAACAAATTAAAATAATAAACGTTTTATGCTTTTTTGTACTTAATTAAGAAGTAAATATCGGTTCCAGACAGAGCAATATTGAATTTAACTTTGCTAATTATGAAATCAGTAGTAAAAGTCCAGTTGCGTCAGACAAAATTTTTCATTTAATTTTAATACTTTCTGAGATATTTTCAAAATTAATATTTTTCAGACTAAAAAATTATTTTTAGAGGTAATTTTATACAAAAAGATGAGTAAAAAGTAGAGTAATTAATTTTTTCAGTAGTAAAAGTTTGTTATAGTCAGACAAAACGTTTAACAGTTTTTTAATTTTAATTAAGTAGTAAATATCGAGTTTGGTCAGAAAATTAGTATTTTTACACTTTTAATTATAAAATAAGTAGTAAAAGTGCAGTTGAGTCAGACAACATTTTTCTTTGAATATTAATACGTTTTTAATGCTTTTAACTACAATATTTTTAAGACTAAAAAATAATTTTAATATTTTTAGTCAGAGAGTAAGTTAAATAGTGATTTAAATAGTAGAGTAATTAAGTTTGTTAGTAGTAAAAACTTGTTATAGTCAGACAAAACGTTTTCTACTTTTTATAATGAATTAAGTAGTAAAAATCGGGTTTGGTCAGACAATTAATATTTTTACATTTCTAATTATGAAACCAGTAGTAAAAGTGCAGTTGTGTCAGACATTCTTCTTTTAATTTTAATACTTTTTTAAATACTTTTAACTGTTATATTTTTAACACTAAAAAAATTCTGAGAGAATAACTATTTTAGAAAAATCTTTTTAAATTTCCATGTGATTTTTAATCAAGCTGATTGGTAGACGGGAAAGAAATTACAAAATGAATTTTCGTAACAAAAAAAAGCGACTGTATAAAATAATACGGAAAAAAAATAAATATACATAGCAACAACAAGGGAAGGAAAATCTGATGCAGATTCATTGAAAGTGTAATTGTACTCGCATTGTTCCTTCTTTCTCTGCTCATTTTCCTCATGTGCAAACAGACGTTGCAATTGTGGTACGAGTAACAAAAGGGCTAATTTTTACAGCGGCAAAGAAATGAGTAAAAAAAAAGTTGACAAAAAAAAAAGAAAAGTTGACAGAGAGAAAGAGAAAGAGAGAAAAAAATAGAGACCGAAGGAAAGACTTGTCGAACAAATGTATACAGAGAGTCGAAAAAAAAGTGTGCGAGAGTTTACTAGAATTTATATTAAAAAAAAAGAGGAGATGAACCTTGGTCATTTTAAATCGTAACGGATCGATTATTTTCTCTCTCTCTCTCTCTTTGCTAATAATTTTATTTTTCAAATAGTTTCAAAAGTTGAACGAAAAAAAAAATTCTCTAATTCTATTTCCGAAACCAAAATCGGCTTTTCGTTCGAAACACGTATATTATTTTATTAACTCTTGATATTTAAGTTGATAAAGAGTTGAATTATGCTCTCGATGTAATTATTAGTTTCATGGAAAATGTTTTTCCATCACTCGCCTTTAGTTATTAACAGTGATTAAAACTTGGAAAAGCAGAAACTCGTTTTAACGAAAAGTTCATTTTACATTGGCTGTTCACTTGAATAGTTTATATTTTTTTTTTGCAAGAAGTTTTTACACGCGATATATATCATACTCTGTTATTATAATAGAACTCATTACAATATATATTGTAATAAAGGTGCAATATAACACAGGGCTATTATAATAATGAGAAAAAAAAATTTCATTTTTATATTTAAACATTTTTTGTTAATCAACATTAAGAAAATTATACTATCAAGCAATATTTGTCCGTTAATTGTAAATATAAATAGTTCTACATGTAAGAACTTCAAATACAAAGAATAATTTTCTTAATAAATAATTTTTAAATACTAAAATTGAAATATAATTAAAATAATTTTTAAAAAATTCTATCATCAGAATATACACTCGGAAGGGAGGAATTTACATTTATCTTTTAAAAATTAGAACCTTATTTAATTATAAATTAATTTTCCTTCTTTTTTTAATTAATAGAAGAAAGCATAAAGTATTGAATGAATATGTATTTGGACTTACACATTATTTTGATCTCGATACTCTGACTGTAGCCATCGCCCTCGACATTGCTGGCCACGCAGGAATAGTTTCCGGTTTGAGAACGATTTACGTGTCTCAATACAAGATTGTACTGTTGAACAATGACTCCATTTTTCACGTCATTCTGTATCACGTTGCCCTGAAATAATAGAAAAAATTTCATAATAGGTAATTAAATTATTAAGGAAAAGTCAGTAGTATCAATGTGGTTGCGTCAGACACAATATTAATTTTAACAGTAGATGAGTATTTTTATTATGATGAAAAGTGTAGAATTTAGTGAAATTTTTTCAATCAGTAGTAAAAGAGAATTTCAGTCAGCAATTTTGATTTAAACAACTATAATTTTATTGTAAGTAGTAAAAGTATGTTTGCGTCAGACACTATTTTTCTTGGTAATTTTAATTAGGTCACTTTAATTAATTGTACTTTAAATTCAGTAATTTTAATAAAAAGTTCTTTTAATTAGAAGAAAAGTTCAGAAGTAGAGTAACTTATGAAAAGAGTAACTTATGTTTCTAGTAGAAAAAGTTTGTTATTGTCAGACAAATGTTTTATACTTTCTTTGTCGACTAATTAAAATTACTAAAAAAATCATTTTAATGTTTATTTTTAAACAGAAATAAAGTTAAAAAAGTAGAGAAATCAATTTTTTCAGTAGTAAAAGTTTATTATAGTCAGACAAAAACGTTGTATAATTTTAATTTTTAAATAAGTAATAAACATTAGAATTTTGTAAGACAAATAAGTTTTTAACTTTTCTAATTATGAAATCAGTAGTAAAAGTGCAGTTGTGTCAGACATTTCTTTTAAATTTTATATTTTTTTACATACTTTTAACTTTAATATTTTTCAGACTAAAAAATAATTTTAAAAGGTATTTTTATTACAGAAAAAAAGTTAAAAAGTAGGTAAATTATTTTTTTCAGTAGGAAAAGTCTGTTATCTCCAGACAAAACTTTTGACATTGTTTTTTTTTTTAATTAAGTAGTACAAATCGGGTTTGGTCAGACAAATTGTATTTTTACATTTTAAATTCAGAAATCAGTAGTAAAAGATTGTAATAGTCAGACAAAACGTTTGTTCCTTTTTATTTTTAAATAAGTAGTAAAAATCGTGTTCGGTCAGACAATATGTATTTTTACATTTCTAATTATTAAATCAGTAGTAAATGTGCTGTTGTGTCAGACATTTTTCTCTTAATTTTCACATTTTTTACAAACTTTTAAATTTAATATTTTTTAGACTACAAAATTATTTTAATTGCTATTTTTAGAAATAAGAAAGTTAAAGAGTAGGGAAAATAATTTTTTTAGTAGTAAAAATTTGTTATAGTCAGGCAATAAGTGTTCTACTTTTTTATAATCAATTAAGTAGTAAAAATCGGTTATGCTCAGACAGTGGGTGATTTAATCTTATTTAATTAAGAAATCAGTAGGAAAAGTGAATTTACGTCAGACAAAATTTTCCTTTAGGTTCAATACTTTTATCTTTAGTATCTTTAGAACAAAAAAATAATTTTAATATTTTCGTTCAGAGAAATCATTAAATTGTAGAATAATTTTTTTTCAGTAGTAAAAGTCTGTTATAGTCAGACAAAACGTTTTCTACTTTTAATTATCAAAAAAAAAAATTTCTTTCTTTTCTGTTTTGAAACCTTTTTCTTTTATTCTTAAAAATGAAAAAAGTAATTTAGCAGATAATATGAATATATTTTTTTGCAAAAGTTTTTCGTTTCTTTGGCGAGTATAACTAATACTTTCTTTAATATTTTTAAGACTAAAAAATAATTTTACTATTTTTAGTCAAAGAGAAAGATAAAAAGTAGAGTAATTAATTTTTTTCAGTAGTAAAAGTTTGTTATAGTCAGACAAAATGTGTCGTACATTTTATTTTCAAATTAAGTTAGTAAAAATAGGGATTCGGTCTGACAATTGTGATTTTTACTTTTCTAATTATGGAAATCAGTAGTAGAAGTCGAGTTGGGTCGGACGCAATTTTTTCACATTAGTAAAAAAAATTACAGTCTGATAAAAAAGTGTTGTACGTTTTGAGTTTTGTACTTAGTTGTAAAAAAAGCAGTTTTAGTCAGACAATGATATAAATTCCTTTAATTACAAGAATTAGTAGTCGAAGTGCGTTTTAGTCAGACGAGACGTTTTGTATATTCTTCTTTTTAAATTAATCCAAATAACAATAAAAAATATGTTACTAAACGGAAATTGAATAAAGAACTCTAATTAATAATAGCAACGTTCTAAATTGAAAATTTTTCCATTTCCCCTCACAAAGATTTTTTTTTTTTTTGACGTACACACGTCAAAATATAAATATATTATAAGGTCAGATTTATATTCGCTTCGTTATGTACACGGAGAGAAATCTGTTAGGATTAATGCTCGAAACTTTTCATATACTTTTTCCATCGATTCTTTGATGCTAAAATCCTAATAGAGAGCCTATTTATTGCTCGAGTCCGCCTGAATATTAGGCGGAGTCGACTGATATTCAGGCGGACCTCTTCTACTTTTCGCTAGTAAGTGCTTATGCTATATTCATAACCTCTACTCTATGCATTATTTGCAACAGATTTCTCTCCGTGTAGAATTTTTTTTTTAATAAAACATCATGAAGACTGATGTAGAAAAGAATAAAGTTAAAATAAAAAAAAAATTGAAAGTATTTGCGTTACTCATGGTAAATAGATAGATGAAATACGTAGTGGAATGAGTGGAGTTTGAAATTCCAAAAAGGAATGGTAATGTTCTTGTAAAAGTGAAGTTTTTTTTTTTTTTTTGCTCAGAAGGAAAAGTAGTCGAAAGTATAGTGAACGCACAAAGATGCTTTTTCTCTTAGAGTAGAAATGTCGAAGGAATGTATTCTTATGGGAGGAAAAGAAGAAATGAATATTTGTCAGAGAAAAAGGGGCTAAGTTCATGGGATGGTGGAAGGGATGGGAAAAAGGAAACGTTTGTTACGAACATTCTATTACGAGGTATGACGGGACTTATGAAACAAGATCTATATACCATGAGAAAATGTTCGGTATTGAGTGAAGCTAAAAGCTTCACAAATGAGAAGGAACGTTAGGTGTTTCTTTCTTGTTTATAAATACAGTATAAGAAATTTTAATAGCGACAAACAATTCTATATTTATTTACCAAACGGAAATAAATAAATTTAGGAAATGTAAATTTAAATAAATTTTTAGAAACGTAAATAGATAAATTTACGAAACGTAAATAAATAAATTTACCAAACGAAAATAAATAAACTTACGAAAGGTAAATATATAAATTTTCGAAACGTAAATTTGCAAATATTTACCAAGCGATTAACTCACATCGTTGTAGTTTTGTAAATTTACTTTGATTTACATTAAAACGGCAGAAATGTTTAGTACTAGTGGAAAAATTCAAAAAACAAAATTAAATTATTTGGTTAAATAACAAAAAACATTTATTATTACTTACATTGTGTTTCCAAATGACTTTATAAGCCCAAGGGTTAGCATGAACCTTGCACTCAAAATAGACATCATCACCTTCTTCAATGTCATCTGGATTTAATTTCGAACCCAGTTCAAGATGTAAAATTGGAATAACTGAAATAAAAATATATTTACAAATTAGAACTCTTTTCTATATACATTCGTAAGATATGTAAAGATATGATATCTTTTCTATATAATTAGAAAAAATTTATTAATAACAAAAATAATTCAAAAGTGGAAAAAATATATTAATAATAAAAGTAATTTTACAGTAGAAGAATTTAATAATGATAACAATAATTCTAATATAGAAAAAATGTATTAATAATTTAATATACAAATTAATTCTAAAGTAGAAAAAAAATTTATTTAAAATAAAAATAATTCCAAAGGAGTAAAAAATTCGAATGTAACAAAATTAGTAACCTTAAATAATTAACTAGAGTTAAAATTAATTTTCAAGAACTGACCGAAATATTTTAAATATATTTTTTAATGATAAAAAAAAATTCTTGAATCATTAAATTATTTAATTAAATTCCAGACGTATTAAAAAATTGAAAAAAAAAAATTTTTTAGTCTATATTTAATAACGTTGAAATATTTTAATAATATTTTAAATAATTTCTGACAAAAAAAATTATATTATTTCTTCTAATATTATAGACAATGTTCATGAAACAAATATGTACTTTCTTCGTTATTTCATTTCATCTTACTCGTTATTTTTTTTTATTCCTTTTTTTAAATAAAATCTAAAAACTCCCAACAATATATAAAGTTGAAATCGAGCATTTTATATATAACTTTTTCTTTATAAAGTGTCAAACTTTTGTTGAACTATTTTCCGGACTATTTTCAATTTATCTGAAAGGAAATATTTAAATATTTCACATTCAATTTCCTAAAAATATTTTCTCGATATTTTTCTAGTTTCTTCTTTATATTTTTTAAATATTTATATAGAAATCCTATAAATGAAAATTCGATAATATATGGAAAATAAAAATTAGTAAAAAATGACTTTTCCCTGATTCCCTGTGAAATTTTTATTATTTAGGAAAATAATTTAATGTTTGCTTAGAATTTTATCAACATTTTTTTTTAAATAATGGAATTCTTTTGAAAATTTTTATTAAAATAGTAGAAATTGAAAATCCTTGAATTGAGGAAAATAATTGAAATTTTGCAAAGAATTAATATTAAAATTTTTGAAAATAATTGCATTTTGGAGAAGAATTTTATTACTTTTGAAAATAATTGAATTTCTGCAATCATTTGTAACTTCTACAAATTATTATTATTTTTTAAGTAGTAGAAGTAAATTGTTAGTCAGCCGCATTTTAAAAAATAATTATTATTCTTAGAATAATTCTTACTATTATTAGGTATTTTTTCAGTAGTAGAAGTAAATCATTAGTTAGACGTTTTTTTTTAATTATTATTCTAATTATTATTCTAATTATTATTAATATTGCATTTTCGTCTCAGTAGTAAATGTAAACTATTAGTCAGACGAATTTTATTTTTATTACCTTTATTATTATTACTCTTTCTTTTATTATTTTATTTTCGTCTCAGCAGTAGAAGTAAATTGTTAGTCAGACGTATTTTTTAAAATTATTATTATACTTGCAATTATTATTATTATTTTTATCATTTTCTCAGTAGTAAAAGTAAATTATTAGTCAGACGTTTTTTTAATTATTACTGTAATTATTAGTTTATTAAATTTTCGCCTCAGTAACAGAATTAAATTATTAGTCGGATGAATTTTATTATTATTACTTTTATTGTTTTATTTCCGTCTAAGTAGTAAAAGTAAATTATTGGTCAGACATTTTTTAAAATTATTATTATTCTTCCAATTATTATCTTTTCAGTAGTATAAGTAAATTATTAGTCAGACGTAGGTATTTATAAATTATTATTTATTTTTAATTATTATTTTCATGTAAAAATATTAAAAATGCGAGAAAAAATTAATAAAACACACTTTTTCAATTTCAATGTAAAGAAAATATTTCTTTTTACAAAGAAAAAAAGTAATTTAATTAATAAATAAAAAAAAGACAGAGAATTCTAATCTGTTTTGGCGCTTTAGATTGAAAGCATCAAAACACACGGAGTGTTTCAGAAGAGAGAGAGAGTGAAAAAAAAATTCCTCTCAAAACCTCTGAATATGTAGCCCTCGAAATTGGAGTGCGTGGCCGCTCATATATATAAATCGCGAAAGTCGGTTCGTGTTCTATTTTACTCCTCCCCCCCTCCCCTTCTCTACCTGCCATCCCCCCACCACTCTCTTTTTCCCGTTGACGTCTCGTTATTGCGATTACATTCGCGTTTGCGCTTGTATAATCTATATCAATGGTTTCATACCAAAAAAAAAAAAAAAAAAAAAAACCTAGAACCAGGCTATTAATCCGGTCAGTAGATATATTTCGAAGAGCGATTCATTTCACTCAGTCCTATCAATATCAATCAAAAAATAAAAAAAAAAAAAAATAGAAAAAAAAGAAAGAAAATAACATGGAGAGAAAAAATAGTTCAAAAACTCACAAAAAACGTTTAATTTCCAAGAGTCTTCCTCAGCTCCATTATGAACTTTTGAATTGGTTGCGCGACACGTGAGAACCTTGTCGTGGTCCAGTAAAGTTGGCTTGAAAGTTAATATTGAGGTGGTCAAGTTTCCATCGTCCGAAATCTGAAACAGAATGGAAAATGGAGATTTGATATTAATTTTCTTTTTCTATTTTTGACAAAATTATTTAAATTTTGGTATATTGGTTTTATTCTTTGGAGTATTTTGGTGATATTTTTCTTGGAATATTCTGATATTTTTTAACATTTTCTTGGATATTCCACCAATGTTCTTTGTAATATTTCACTAATTTTGAAATATTTCACCAATAGTTTTTTGGATTGTTCAAAAAAAGTTTTTTTGGAATATTTTTCTAATACTTTCTTGGAATATTTTACTAATATTTTTTTGGAAATAATACAACTATTCTGTGGAATGTTATACTATCACATTTTTAATATTCATTGGAATATTTTGATAGTATTTTTTCGAATAAATGCAAATATTCTTTGGAATATTTTTCTAAATACATTTTGGAATAATACTAAATATTGGAATTTGGAATAATACTAATATTAATAATAATTACTATTAATAATACTACTAATATTCTTTTGAATATATTGATAATATTTTCTGGAATATATTATTAAAATTTTTTACAATGAAAGTAATTATTTTTTAAAATTTGTTTTTCAATGTTATTTTGAAATACTTTACTCAAACTACTACTAATAATAATAATAATTCTTCAAATAATTGAATTTTTGCGAAGAATTTTAGCAAATTTTTAAGAATAATTGAATTCTTTTGAGAAATTTAATTGTAATTTTATTGAAAATACTTAAATTCTTTCGAAGAATTTTATTATTTACGAAAATAATTAAAATCTTGATAAGAATTTTAAAAAACTTTTTGAAAATAATTGGAATTTTCCGAGGAATTTATAATTAAAATAATATTGAAAATATTTAAATTCTCATAAAGAGCTTAATTAAAATTTTTCAAAACAATTTGAATTTTTGAGAAAAATTCTATCAAATTATTCAAAATAATTGAATTCTATTAAGAAATTTTATTGAAAATAATTGAATTGCTTCAAAGAATTTCATTATTTATATGAAAATAATTGAATTTTTACGATGAATTTTAGCAAATTTTTAAGAATAATTGAATGAATTTTACTATTTATAAAAATAATTGAAATGTTTCGAAGAATTTATTAAAATTTTAAGAAATAATTAAATTGTTATGAAGAATTTTATAGAAATATTTGATAATAATGAAATTTTTTTGAGAAATTCAATTAAAGTCGTTTCGAAAATAATTGAATTTCTTTAAAGGATTTTATTAAAATTAAGCATATTCAAAATAATTGAATTTCTTTAAAGAATTTTATTATTTTTTGAAAATAATTGAATTCTTTCAATTTTTTTGGCGAATATATTTAAAAATTGCATTGAAAGTATGTAATTTAATTTTTATATAGGATTTTTTAAAAAATATTTTTAGAATAATTAAATTATTTTTAGAGAATTTTAAATTCTTGTTGTAATTGAATTTTATGGAAATTTTTGAAAATAATTAAATTCTCTTATGTAATTTTATTTAAACTTGATTAAAAATAATTTAATTCCTGCAAAGAATTTTAGTATTTATAAAAATAGTTGAATTGTTTCGAAGAATTTCATAAAATTTTAGGAAATAATTGAAATTTTTCGGAAATATTTAAAAATATTTGAATTCATCCGAGGAATTCAATTAGAATTATTTTAATAATAATTGAATTCCTGCAAAGGATTTTACTATTTATAAAAATAATTGAATTATTGCGAAGAAATTTTACTATTTATAAAAATAATTGAATTTTTTCGAAGGATTTATTAAAATTTGAGAAAAAAAAATTGAATTTATTCGAAATGTGTTAAAATTTTTTTTAATAATTGAATTCTTCGGAGGAATTTAATTAAAATTGTTTTGAAAATCATTGATGTGTGAAATTTTATTAAAATTTTTGAAAATATGAACAGTAATAATTAATTTTGTACTTATTAGGTGAATATTATTTTTTGATATTTAATAGTAATAATTAGTTAATAGTTAATAGTATTGATTAGTGAATATTTAGTGGTAATATTTATAGTTGATATTTATCAGTAATAATTAGATTAAAGTAAATACTAAATATTATTGATTAGTGAATATTTAGTGGTATTAATTAGTCGATATTTAATAGTAATATTAAAAGGAACAATAATTAATTAAAAAAGCGTTTGTCGAGCGTAAATTGAGAGTGACTGCAGGTTCAGCGAGAATGTAGCCCCCTTGTGCCTGATGACATTGCCTTTAAGCCATTGGTCGAACATTTTGCACTTCGCGAACGCGCTCCAATTACTGTTTTCCGCTCCCAAGCTGACGATAAACGTCTCCAATCCAATGGGTGGTTGGGCTAGTCATTAAGACTCGGCACCCAGATTAGCGCCAATTTAAACTAAGCTATAATGCGCCAAGTTCCCTCGCTACACAGGACTCCTTATAGACTCAATTAGGTCCATGGGTATGAGTAAAATCATCGCTATGTACCTTTTTCCCTTATACCAAGAACAGTATAACTGCACATGAATATGGCTAATTAAATCGTTAAATTGAATTATAATAACTACCAAAAATAAATATGTCTTTAGAAATAGGATTAAAGCAAATTTTCTTTTCATAAAATAAACTAATCTTTTGCAATAGTAATTTTTTTTTCTTTTTTAGTTTTCTTCAGTTTATTTCTTTCTGTAATGAAGAGAAGAGGAAAAAAAACTCAAAGACTAATTTTTGTAATTTCCACTATTGAATAATGAACACGATAAAAGTTCAAAGTTTAATAATAGGTTTAATACTATAGTAACTTTTCAGTATTCTCGATCAAAAATTAGTATTGGATTTTTTTCTTTCTCTTTTTTTTTTTGAAAAAAGTAATAAAAAGAATATATTTCTTTGCGAATTGGAGAGACTTTGATGAAACTTTGTTCGGGCGTTTCTTACGTTAATATCCTAAAAGTTCCAATCAAAATTGGAAAAGTTTGAAGACCCTTTTATCTCTCATGATGGTGTTTATCACAGATAAAGAAAAAAAGAAAGAAAAGGAATCCTTGAATAGAGGGTACTTGATGTCGATGTTGATGGCTGAACTGGGATTTTTTTTCTACTTCTTCTTTCATTAATATTAGATTGAAATAAACGTAACTCGAATTATACAAGTTCATATCGGTATTTGCATCGTTGTCATTAGTGTTTCACTCAGACACGCCATACTGCAATTATATAGGATAAAAGTGATGGTTTCGTGATTACTTCATCACACTCAATCTCTATACACTTTCATTTCTCGTCAAATTTATATGATTTATTTTTCAATTCGTTTTCTTTCAATATTGTGTTTTTGATTTTGATTTTCATAATAATACTGTTATAATTATTGATAATAATGCCAATAATAATTATCAATAATAATGCTAATAATAATTTTTAAATGTAATTAACTATAATAATCTGATAATTCTGGCATTCATTCATTCTGTCAGCAGTTTGAAGTTAGTTTTTGTGTATGCTTTTTTTTTCTTTAAAAAATATTGTTTGACAAATCGAAAATATTGTTACTGTAACTTTTTCAAAATTATTTTCATCATTTTAGTTCAATTATTGTATTCTAGAATTTTTTTACTAAAATTCTTCTCTAAATCAATTATTTTTAATAATTTTTCGACAAAGTTCTATGAGAATTTTTAAATGCATTTGTTTACAATTAAATTTTACGAAATTTCGATTATTCAGAAATTCATCAATTAAATAATTTTGTTTACGCAATTTTTTTTGTAACAATATTTGAAAGCATTTATCAAATATAGGCTTTTTTCATCAAATTAGAGCTACTTTTTATTAAAGAAGAGCTTTTCCCGAAACACGGAGGTACTTAGAACTTTTTTATAATTTGCTTCTGATTCAGAAAAAATTTGTATCTTGAAAATCGACGATGGTCTTGACAATTTTTGGAAGCAATTATCAAATTTTTTTTTTTTTTTTATCAATTTAGAGCTTTTTTTTTATTAAAGAAGAGCTTTTTTCGAAACACAGAGGCACTCAGAAATTTTTTAGTTTTTATTACCGATTCAGAAAAAATTTGTGTCTTGAAAAACAACGCTGATTAAATAATAAAAAATTTCAATAATTTCAAAAAAAAAAATTCAATTAAACTTTTTCAAAAAAATTAATTCTACAGAATTGTCAGTTAAAAGTATAAAAAATTCATATTTTCAAAGATTTTAATTTGAAATCCTTTCAAAATTCAATTATTTTTAAAAATCCACGCTCTAATGCTTTTAGTATTCAATTGTAATCTAAAATTTTAACTGAAATTAATTTTTAAAAATAAATTCTTATTAGAAAAGTTAATGAGAATTTAATTATTCAAATACAAAAATAAACAATTTATTGAATAACTGAATGTTTTTTTTAAATTTAATTTTAAGAATTTTATCAACAAATTTTTAAATAATTGAATTCTTTGATCAAAATTTAATAAAATTTTTAAGAATAATAACATTTCTCAAGGAATTCGATTGAAATTGCATTAAAAATAATTAAAGTTCTGCTATGAGTTTTATAATTTATGAAAATAATTAAACTACTAAAAAAATGTAGGTATTATTTATGAAAATAATTGAATTTTTCATAAATTGTATTATTTATGAAAATTATTGAAATATTGCGAAGAAATTTATAAAAAAAAAAATTGGTAATTGAATTCCTGTGAAATTTTTATTATTTTTTAAAATAATTAAATGTTTGCGTAGAATTTCATAAAAATTTCTAAATAAATAAAAAATACTAAATAATGAATAATTGAATTCTTTAGGAAAATTTTATTAAAATAGTAGATATTGAAAATCATTGAACTGAGGAAAATTTTTAAAAATAATTTAAATTTTGACAAGAATTTTATTAAAATTTTTGAAAATAATTGAATTTTTTAGAAGAATTTTATTATTTATAAAGTTAATTAAAATTTTGACGAGAATTTAAAAAAATTTTTGAACATAATTGAATTTCTGCGTAGAATTTTATTACTTTTGAAAATAATTGAATGTCAATTATTTGACAAGTTTAGAACAAATTTAGGACAATTTTAGGTCACTTTTAAAACAACTTTAGAATAATTTTAGGTCAGTTTTAGAACAAGTTCAGAATAATTTTAGGTCAATTTTAGGTCACTTTTAAAACAACTTTAGAATAATTTTAGGTGAATTTTTGTGACAAGTTTCGACCAATTTTAGGTCAGTTTTAGAACAAGTTTAAAATAATTTTATGTCAATTTTAGGACAAGTTTAAAACAATTTTAAGCCAAACAATTTTGTCCTTCAAGGACAATTTTTGTTAAAAGATATAAATTATCCATAATAATCAAAACTATTAAATTTGTCTATTGTTTGACATTCATTGTTCAGTGGAAATGATCCTACAGTCTAATTTATAAATTGTTTTCATTCACAAGAAGGTGAATTTTCCGACTTTCTTGTATAGTGTTCCATTTTACTTGATTTCTCATTGTTTCTTCTTATTCGTTTCATTTCAAAGTTGATATAGCAATGTTAGTGTGTGAGTGTGTCTGTCTCTCTCTCTCTCTCTATGTGTGAGTGTGTAGTGGGAAAACTCATTGGTCTCGAGGCCCATCGATCGACCTCAAGAGGTCTCAGGTTCCTCCTCAAGAAGCTTCCTACATCCTGACGAACGACTTCCGCCCGGAAGCGGGAATTCCTTCACGGACTCCAGTAAATTCGCGCGCTCGGAACGCTGGAAATTAAAACTCACCCTTATACTGCCTCGAGTTAATTACTTCTTACTTTAAGAACTGCATTTTATTTTCCTTTCATTGACACGCTATTTGCGGACAAAAGAAGTTCGGAATACTCACGGGTTTCAACCGTTAATTGCTGTGCCATTGTTTACTTATGTATTTGCAAGGGTTCAAGAAAAAATGCAGTTAATATAACCGAGAGTAAATGGATTTATTTTTTGTCTCTCTCACTCTCTCTCTCTCTTATTCTTTTCTCTTTAAATCTCAAGATTTTATTTTTAAATTGTAAAATACAATTTTCTACTAGTCTTGAACAATTTGCGTTTTGTTTTATATGAAAAGTCATTTTCCACTTATAACAGGAGAAGTATTAGACGTCTCTGACAAAGAATTAAAATCAGTTGTAAATTGAATTTATGTAAACTTTAAAAGGAGATTGATTTTGATTTTCAAACTGGCGCTTTGGAAAGTTTCTCTTCCCCCCTCTCTCTCTCTCTCTCTCTCTCTCTCTCTTATTCTCTTACTCTCTTGCTCAAGAAATATTTTAATGAGATTTTACTTTGTGATGTTGAAAATGTATTTCTTGTTTTGAAATAATTCATTGCTAAAGGCAGAGATTGTGGACAATATAATACGGAATTAATGGAAACAATATCATTAAAACTTTTTAATTTTTAGAAAACAGTTGCATTATATTGAAATTGTTTCTTATGTTCATCATTAAAATAATAGAAAATTCCACCTTTCAAAAAAAAACAAAAAAAAAATACTGACAATACTCTCTAAACTTGGATTAGTAAAAATGTTTACTAATTTGAATTAGTAAATGATTTTTTGCTTTTGAATTAGTAAATTTTACTAATAAATACTAAGTTTTGCTAATTTTTTAGTCAAATTTACTAATTCAAAAGCAAAAAAAGTTAGTCACTAATTCTAATTAGTAAACATTTTTATTTTTTACTAATTGAAATTTGGAGAATACGGCATATTTTTTTGTGAATTGTTTATTCATTACTGTTGTATACTTAAGGAATATTTTTATATTCCGGTATGGAATATTCCAATAACTTTTCGGAATATCCAAAAATCCCTAAGAAATATTCGATTTCTCTGTCAAATTATTCAAATATTCAAAAGTAGTATTTTAATATTCTTAAGAAATTTTCTACTATCCTTAAGAAGTATTTTAATATTCCTAAGGAATATTCTACTATCCTCAAGGAGAATTTTAATATTCTTTACACTATCTGACTATCATACTATTCTTGTTTATTAATTTCAAAAAATAAATTATTTTTATAAATAGTAAAATTTTTTGCAAAAATTCAATTATTTTTTTAAATAGTAAAATTTTTTACAAAAATTCAATTAATTTTAAACAAAATTTTAATAGAATTTCACAAACAAATACAATTATTTTCTGAAACTTTAATAAATCCTTCG
Organism: Leptopilina heterotoma; assembly: GCF_015476425.1. NCBI lineage: Eukaryota > Metazoa > Arthropoda > Insecta > Hymenoptera > Figitidae > Leptopilina > Leptopilina heterotoma. The sequence continues at coordinate 3,192,549 of NW_025111191.1, read as the reverse complement.
AAACAATTCAATTATTTTTTTAAATAGTTAAATCTTTACAAAAATTCAATTAATTTTAATAAATTTACTAAAATTTTCAATTTTACGATTTTTCTCTTAATTCGTTCTAAAATTTTTCAAAAGAATTCAAATATTTTCTAAAATAACTTTTTCGAAACAATTAAATTATTTTTAAATACAATTTTAATAAAATTTCAGGAACAAATTCAATTTTAAAAACATTTTTAATAATATTTTTCGAAAAAATTCAATTATTTTCTAAAATTTTGTAATAAATCCTTCGAAACAATTCAATTATTTTTTTTAATAGTAAAATCTTTACAAAAATTCAATTATTTTCAAAAAAAAAATTCATGAAAGAATTTAATATTTAAAAAAAAAATTTTAATAATAGGTATTTTTCTTTTAAAATTAATTCTTTTCTAAAATTTTATTAAATCCTTTGAAACAATTCAATTATATTTATAAATTGAAAAATTCTTTTCAAAAATTGAATTATTTTCGAAAAAATTCCACGAAAGAATTGAATTATTTACTAGAATTTCATAATAAATGCTTCGAAACAATTCAATTATTTTTTTAAATACTGAAATATTTGCAAAAATTCAATTATTTTCAAAAAAAAATTTTATGAAAGAATTTAATTTAAAAAAAAATTTTAATAATATTTTTCATTTAAAATTAATTATTTTCTTAAATTTTATTAAATCCTTTGAAACAATTCAATTATAATTATAAAATGAAAAATTCTTTGCAAAAATTGAATTATTTTCAAAAAAATTCCACGAAAGAATTGAATTATTTTCTAGAATTTTATAATAAATGCTTCGAAACAATTCAATTATTTTATTAAATAGGTACTGAAATATTTGCAAAAATTCAATTATTTTCAAAAAAAAAATTCATGAAAGAAGTCAATCATTTTCAAAAAAATACCACGAAAGAATTCAATTATTTTCTAAAATTTTATAATGAATCCTTCAAAACAATTAAATTACTTTTTTAAATAGTAAAATCTTTGCAAAAATTTAATTATTTTAAAAATAAAAATTCATGAAAGAATTCAATTTTAAAAATAATTTTTAATAATATTTAAAAAAAAATTTTTAAATAGTAAAATTCTTTGAAAAAATTCAATTATATTTATAAATAGTAAAATTCGCTGTAAAAATCCAATTATTTTCAATCTAATTTTAATAAAATTTTATGAAAGAATTCAATTTTTGTCTAACTTTCAATAACATTTTTCGAAAAATTCAATTATTTTCTACAATTTTAATAATTCTTTCGAAACAATTCAATTATTGTGATAAATAGTAAAATTCTTTGCAAGAATTCAATTATTAAAAATTGAAAACTTGAAAGAAATTGTTCACAACATTCAATTATTTTTCTAAATAATACAATTCTTCGAAGAAATTTTATTATTATCGAATTATTCGATAAAATTCTTTGCAACAATTCGATGATTTTCAATACAATAATTTTGAAATCGAAAATATTTAAAAAGAAAAATTATTGAAAAAGTAACGTGAAACAAAAAAGAAAACAACTAACTTTAAATTGCGAACAGATTACCAGAATACGATTATTATTATACATTTTACTTGGTAAACATTTATTTAACTAATTGTTTGGACAATTACAAAAACTTTTATTTTGCTGAACTTTTTGCATCAAAAATATTTTTGTTAGGATATTTTAATACCCCTAAGAAATATTCCAATATACATTCCCTAAAAAAAATAAATTTTTTTCCTCACAATATCCCAGCATAATATTTTTTTTCTCTCCAATTAGAATGATATCGATATCTTTCTAATTAGAGAGAGAGAGAGAGAGAGAGAGAGAGAGAAAATGTTACGTCCTTTTTGCTTTTTCAATCATTATACACATATAATCGAGGGCACACACGGCATTAGTTTGAAAATCAACTCAGGTCCTGTACGAGCAACAAAATAATGTCATTCAACCGTCATCCTTTCGATAACGTATTACTATACGTCCAGGCAAAATCCATGAGGCATTTATCCCGCAGTGAAACGCTTTAAAATTATCGGTGACGTGAGTTACGTTGGTGAAGGGGGTCCACAAGAGAAATTGATCATCGACAGGCACGTGTCATCTATATATACACACGCGCAACATCAAGCTCGCTATTTTAGTCCGGAATTTGAGGATCGCTAATAATTATCCGGTTTCGAGAGAATTTAACGTTTGATGTGTATATCTGTGAGTGTATACATATATATATATGTATCGTTTTGAGTGTAGAGAAATTCGCAAACGAATGGCTAAATATGGTTGGTGAATATAAGTATGTATGGTGAATGACCATAAAATGAAACAGATTCATGATATTTAGTATACATAAGCAAAATTTATTTGTTTCTATGTATATAAATTTATATGCAAAACTAATAGTATTCCAAATAGTATTATATTGTGTGGTGATAATATGGATAACGAGGAATATTAAAATATTCCTTAAGGATATTTAAAGAATATTTCTTGAGGATAGAATATTCCTTGGGAATTTTGGAATTTTAAGTCACAATTTTAAGGGAATATTCCTTACTTCTATTAAAATATTCCTCAAGGATGGTATAATATTCAATAGAGGTATTCAAATATTTCTTAAGGACATTCAAATATTCCTTAAGAATATTTGAATAATTAGTAATATTTGAGTAATTGTTATATAGTAAGAAAATTCCATTGGAATATTACTTTTTAAGTTTTCAGTTAATAAAATTATGTAATAGAATTTATTATTTGTTTTCATTATTTATTTTTTTGATTATATTTCTAATATAAATTATTTTCTTTTCTTTTGTTTCAGGTGAGTTAAACAACATAATTATTTTTCCTGTCGAATTCATTTCGTAAGTAAATAGATATTCAAGAAATGTATAAATTCTTATATTTATAAGTAAAATATAATTATATCAAAGGAATAATTTTAAAATTCTGATTCGTTTATTCATAGTAAAATATCAGCTCTGCAATATTTCCGCATGGAATTGATAATTAATTAAATTGAAAGAAAATATCGAAAATATTTGTTAAATATTTATAAGCGATATAAACTAATTTATACTGTCATTAATTTTTTTTTTCGTAATTACCCCGATAGCACGGAATATTCCTTTCACATTTTAAAAATTCAATTCCCTTTTTTTAAAAATTAAATTCCTGTTTTTGAAAATTAAATTACTCTTCTCGAAAATTAAATTCCCGCTTTTGAAAATTAAATTCTCTTTTATTAAAAATTAAAATTCCCTTTTTAAAAATTAAATTTCCCTGTTTAAGAATTAAATTCCCTTCTTAAAAATTAATATCCTTGCTCTAACTGAATCCCCTTTTTGAAAGTTAAAATCACCTTATTAAAAATTAAATTCCCGCTTTTGAAAATTAAATTCTCCTTTTTAAGAATTAAATGTCCTTTGTCAAAAAATTAATATCCCTTTTTTAAAAATTAAAATCACCCTTTTAAAAATTAAATTCTCCATTTTCAGCTAAAATTACGACAAAAAAAAACCTCTTCGCTTCCTGATATAATGATATATAGATTATATTTAAAAAAAATATTTGATAAATTTCTGTACTTTATAAACATGCATAAATGTATGTATGTAGTACATATTCGAGGCAGTGCGAGCGATCGCCACAAATAACAATCCCATTGGCGATGGCGTGCAAGGATCGTTTTGACATGAAACCGGACGATATCTGGTTGTACGTCATAATATCCGTGGCCACGAATATGAAGTTGGAACACGAAATTCTGTGAAATCGGATGAAACCGATGGACGACATAGAGAAGAGTGACTGGGAAATGACTATACTCCTCTAACTCAACTCTCACTCCTCCTCCCTCGCCCCTTGTCCCACTATCCTGTTACCCCTCTTCAATTTTGTCCCCGAACCAAAATTTATAGCACCGAATTCAAACCAATTTTCCCATTTGAATCCAAATTTCAATTTCTGACACAAACTTGTCTCGTTAATATATATATATATATTTATACACACGTATACATAGATCGAAAGTTCAGATGTTGATTTTATCTATGAATTCAGTTCCGAACAATTTGTTTCGTTTAGGAATTTACATTCATTTCCTGATAATATGGATATATATATATATATATATATATATATATATATATATATATATATATATATAAATATTGTGAAGAAATTTTTTCGATATTTTGAATTTGATAGGGGGAATAATTTCACAGATGTAGTGACAAATTTTTATCTGGAAAAAATATTTTTATGTGAATTACTTTTTAAATGTGTAGGGAAGTGTTTAAAAAAAAAATAATATTGGAATATTTTGGAATTTTCTACTACAGGGTTGCGACAAAAAATTAATTTTGTTTTTCCCTGCCTTTCCCCTGATTTCCAAACTTTTACCTGACTGATTTTGTCTTTTTCCCTGACCCTAAAGAATATTCTGATTCACTCTAAAAATTATTAGACACTCAAAAGAAAACATTCTATTACATTTACTTACGAATTTCTTAAATTGTAAAATTATTCGCAAACATCAATAACTAATTAATTATTTAATTAATTATTTTTCCATAGGAATTAAAATTCTTCAAAACATTCAAATTCAAACATTTTTAAAATTCAACAATTTTTAAGAATATTATTATAAAACATGAAGATATCAATTACAACGAGTCTTCGACTCGGAGTAATTGATATCTTCATGTTTTATAAAAATTTAAATATCTATAAAATTTTTAAAGAGAAAATTCAATTATTTACGAAAATTATAATAAAATTAGTTGCAAGAATTTAATTATTTTCATAAATAATAAAATTCTTCACATGGTTTCAATTATTTTTAATACAATTTTATATAAATTTCTCGAAAAATGAAATTATATTCAAAAATTTTTTGTAAGAATTAAATTACATTTCACAAATAATGAAATTCTTCGATGAAATTAAAAAATTTTCAATATTTACTATTTTAATAAAAGTTCTCAAAAGAAATTAATTATTTAAATAAAATATTAAAAAAATTCGTTGCAGAAATTCAATTATTTTTACAAGTAATAAAATTTTTCACATGAATTCAATTTTTTTAAAAAAAATTGATAAAATTCGTTGTAAGAATTCCATTATTTTCATATATTATAAAATTTTTCTGAGAATTTCAATTATTTATAATACAATTTAAAGAAAATTCCTAGAAAAATAAAATTATTTTCTTTAATTTTTTGCAAGAATTTAATTACATTTCACGAATATAATGAAATTCTTCGTTGAAATTCAAATATTTTCAAAATGTACTATTTTAATAAAAGATCTCAAAAGAATTCAATTATTTTAAAAAAATGTAATAAAATTCGTTGCAGGAATTCAATTATTTTCATAAATAATAAGATTCTTTACATTATTTCAATTGTTTAAAAAAAATTTGAAAAAATTCATTGCAAGAATTCAATTACTTTCATAAATTAATAAAATTCTTCACAAGATTTCAATTATTTTTAATACAATTTTAAGTAAATTCTTCGAAAATGTAATTATTTTCAAAAATTTTATTAAAATTCTTCGAAAGAATTCAATTATAAATTATTTTTAAAAATTCATGTTATAATGCTTTTAATTTAATATTCAATTATTATCTAAAATTTTAACTGATATTTATTTTTAAATCAATTTTTATTGGGAAATTCTACGAGAATTTAATTATTTATATAGAAAAATAAATAATTTATTGAATAAATGAATGTTTCTCGAAATTGAATTATCATAAAGAATTTTATCAACAATATTGAATTTTTTCGAGGAATTTTATTAAAATTTTCAAAAATAATTAAATTTTTCGAGAAATTCAATTAAAATTGTATTAAAAATAATTGAAATTTTATGATGAGTTTTATTATTCATGAAAATAATTTAATTTTTGTTTCCTTTTTAAAAATTAAATTCCTTTTTTAAAAATTAAAATCCCTTTTCTAACTAAATCCCCTCTTTAAAAATTAAATTCCCCTTTTTAAGAATTAAATTTACCTTTTTTAAAAATTAAAATTTCCTTTCTAAAAATTAAATTTCTATTTTTGAAAATTAAATTACTCCTTTTGAAAATTAAATTCCCCTTTTTAAGAATTAAATTCTTAATTTCCTTTTTTAAAAATTAAAATTCTTTTTTTAAAAATTAAATTCCTGTTTTTAAAAATAATTTATTGAATAAATGAATGTTTCTCGAAATTAAATTATTTTAAAGAATTTTATCAACAAAATTGAATTTTTTTGAGGAATTCAATTAAAATTGTATTTAAAATAATTGAAATTCTATGATGAGTATTATTATTTATGAAAATAATTTAAGGTTTGCTTAGAATTTTATCAACATTTTTTCTTTAAATAATTGAATTCTTTTAAAAAATTTTATTAAAATAGTAGATATTGAAAATCATTGAATTGAGGAAAATTTTTTGAAAATAATTGAAATTTTGCAAAGAATTTTATTAAAATTTTTGAAAATCATTGAAATTCGGAGGAGAATTTTATTATTTTTAAAGATAATTGAATTGGAATTTTGAAGAAGTTACAAATGATTAATTAATTAATTACAAATGATTAATTCAATTATTTTCAACAGTAATAAAATTTTCGACAGAAGAATATTCTTAAGGAATATCCTACTACTGGAATATTCTACTGCTTAAGGAATATTTTGTTAAAACTCTCTCAGAATATTCTAATATTCATAAGAAATATTATAATATCCTTAAGAAACATTCTACCATCCTTGAAGAATATTCTAATAGATGTAATATTCCATTAATATTGTGACTTACGACTGTAATATCTTCAAGGAATATTTTATTATTCTTGAGGTATATTCCAATTTACGTAAGGAATATTCTGTTTATATTCTGGCGGATATTTTAATATCCTTATGGAATATCTTACTGTCCTTGAGGAATATTTCAATCTTTGTAAGGAATATTCCATTAATATTCTGGTAGATATTCTACTGTCTGAAAAGAATTATCTATCTGAAAGAATATTTTAATACTCGTAAGGAATATTTTAATATCACTAAGGAATACTTTAATATTTTGAAGGAATATTTTAATATCCCTAAGGAATATTCTATATGTAGAATATTCCTAATGATATTTAAAAATTCTTTAAAGATATTTAGTAAAATATTTTACTATTGCTTAGGAAAATTTTAGTATCAGTAAGAGTATTTTAATGGAATATTTTAAAGGAGAGAATATTTTAATATTAGTAAAAAATATTACTGCACAATAAAACAAAGGGATATTACTTAAATATTTCTATAGTAGAAATTATAAATATAATATTTATTTATGTATTTATTTTCTTTTTTCAAACATACGAGCAAAGCCTTAAATATTGAGTAAATATTCCAAAGATCGAAAGTCGGAATATTCCAGAAAGAACAATTTTACACATTAATGAAATTAGTTTTCAAAAAGTATGTTTTCAAATAAAAATAGTAATTACTTGAATAGAGATGTAATGTATGTGGAAAACAGAAAAAAAGGCAAAGGTGAATAATTAAGGTTAATTTTAATTTTCAAATTAATTAGAATGAGTATTGGCCTCTTTCTTTTTTTTTGTAAATTCATTACTTAATGGGAATTCAATTTACTAAAGGCACTCACTCTTCTTTTATACTTGAATCCTGACCTCACCACAGTTTTCTTTTCTCGTCGTCGTTCTTTTTTCCCTTGTCTCCTACTTTTAATCTTACTACTCGTTTCTTTTCACTTTTGTAAGCGTTATTTTTTTAACACTTTTTTATTTTCTCTCCCTCTTTCATTCTCTCTCTCTCTCTCCCTCTCTTAATACAGAAAAAGAGAGTGAAATATAAAAAAAAAAGCTCTTCTCTTACCTTTTCCGTGTAATTCTCGAGACTTTTGCCATCCAAGAACCAGGTGAGTTTTGCCGCAGGTCTTGAACCAACAGTCATACAGGTGATATCGTATTTCCGGTCAGCGCTAAGAGGTGCGTGTTCACTGCTGAGAATTGTCACGGTCAGTGGTCGTACTAAAAGAACAGAAGGAGATGGGAAAATTTAGTAAATAAATAAAGAAACATTAATGATTACGAGTTGTTGAACTTTTTATTTTTTAAGTACCTCAGGCGTGTAACTACCCTTTAAGATAAGCTCTCTCTCTCTCACTCGCTTCTTTTTTTTTGTTTTTTTTGTTTTTGTTTTTGTTTTCTTTTATATCGTTAAGTACTCTCGCGGCATGGACGTAAGAATTCAATGGAAGACAGGAAACAAATTATGTTTTCTCTCTCTCTCTCTCTCTCTCTCTTTCTCTTTAAAGTTTCTTTTGAAAACTTTTCACTTTAATGCTGATTATAAAGGATTGTAATTTCTTCTCGAGTTATTAAATTATTTTTCCGTAACTGGCGTCAGTTATACAAGTATACCAACGTGACAGGGCAAATTAAACAAAGTGTCGTGAAAATTGTCGACGTTATTTCTTGTTCTAATCACGTGTTCGTGGGTATTTTTCTATTTCTTATCCCTTGGTTATTTGGTACAAAATTCGAATAGTAGTAAATATTCCGAATTCGAAATATTCCTTTAGTGAAATATTCAATTATGGGAAAATTGGAATTTTTCCTTGAAAAAGTGTTCAAATATTCCAAAGATCGGAATAACGCAATTTTCATAATTTTCATAATCATTTCTATTTCTTAATTACAATTGTTTTAATAAAATTCCAAGTTTTTTTTTAAATAAAGGAAAATAAATGTTTATAAATTCTATTTGTCAATTATAAATTTTAATTGAAAATGAAATTGAAACTTTTTGAATTTTTGAAAAAGTTGTCTAAGAATTATAAATCTATTTTTTTACAATTTAATATTTCAATTTTACAAAAATTTCGATTATTAGAAAATTCTGCAATTAAATATACATAGAAAATAAAAACTTGAAATAATTTAAAAATAAAATCAGTTAAAATTTTTCCAAAAAAAATTAATTCTACAGAATTATCAGTATGAAAAATTCAAATTTTCGCAAAGATTTTAATTTGAAATATTTTTAAAATTCAATTATTTCTAAAAATTCACGCTATAATGCTTTTAATATTCAATTATAATATAAAATTTTAACTGAAATTCATTTTTATATCAATTTTTATTAAAAACTTCAATGAGCATTCAATTATTTAAATACAAAAATAAATAATTCATCGAATAATTGAATGTTTCTTAAAATTTAATTCTCATAAGGAATTTTGTAAATAAATTTTTAAATAATTTAATTCTTTTAAGAGTTTTTTAATAAAATTCTAAAGAATAGTTATTTTATTACTTTTGAAAATAATTGAATTTCTGCAATCATTTGTAACTTCTACAAATTATTATTATTTTTTAAGTAGTAGAAGTAAATTGTTAGTCAGCCGCATTTTTAAAAATAATTATTATTCTTACAATAATTCTTACTATTATTAGGTATTTTTTCAGTAGTAGAAGTAAATCATTAGTCAGACGTTTTTTTTAATTATTATTCTAATTATTATTCTAATTATTATTAGTATTGCATTTTCGTCTCAGTAGTAAATGTAAACTATTAGTCAGACGAATTTTATTTTTATTATCTTTATTATTATTACTCTTACTTTTATTATTTTATTTTCGTCTCAGCAGTAGAAGTAAATTGTTAGTCAGACATATTTTTTAAAATTATTATTATACTTGCAATTATTATTATTATTTTTATCATTTTCTCAGTAGTAAAAGTAAATTATTAGTCAAACGTTTTTTTAATTATTACTGTAATTATTAGTTTATTATATTTTCGCCTCAGTAACAGAATTAAATTATTAGTCGGATGAATTTTATTATTATTACTTTTATTGTTTTATTTCCGTCTAAGTAGTAAAAGTAAATTATTGGTCAGACATTTTTAAAAATTATTATCCTTATTATTCTTGTTATTATTATTAATATTATCATCTTCTCAGTAGTACAAATAAATTGTTATTCACCCGAGTCGAAATTTAGACCCTACTTAGCCTCTGAAAATGTAGGGCTTATTCAGGTTTAGCAGTCGTAAAGTAGGGTCTGATTTCAATACAATTTTTAAAAACTAGACCCTCCTTTGACTCCCAAAGTAGGCTGAAATTTGCCAATCTTCCATTTGGAGAAGCAAAGGAGGGTCTACTTCTAAGAAACCTATACCGTACTTTTAAACCTCGTAGACCCTACTTTCATACTCCTAGACCCTACAATTAGAAAAAGAAAAATTTGAAGATTTGCTCAGATTCAAATGAAGCACTTGGGATGAGTAAAAGTGGAATTTTATGTGTTTTATAGCGTCTATATACACGAAGTGTATATAGACGCTATAAAACACATCAGTATTTATGAATTTGGAGTACTTTTTGCATTTGCAGTGTTTCAAGTAATGCATTAAAAAATAATTTAAAATTTTCTTTTAGAATGTAGGGTCTAGGAGTATGAAAGTAGGGTCTACGAGGTTTAAAAGTACGGTATAGGTTTCTTAGAAGTAGACCCTCCTTTGCTGCTCCAAATGGAAGATTGGCAAATTTCCGCCTATTTTGGGAGTCAAAGTAGGGTCTAATCGTATTAGAATTAGACCCTACTTTACTACTCCTAACACTCAATAGACCCTGAAAATTCAGGGTGAAAGTAGGGCTTAAATTTCGACTCGGGCAGAAACATTTTTAAAAATTATTATTATTCCAATTATTATCTTTTCAGTAGTATAAGTAAATGATTAATCAGACGTATTTATAAATTATTATTTATTTTTAATTATTATTTTGATATAAAAATATTAAAAATGCGAGAAAAAAATTAATAAAACACACTTTTGAAAATAATTCAATTTCTGCAATTATTTTTAATTTCTCCAAAATTCAATTTTTTTAGTGTTTTTATCTAAAATTCATTTTCAAATCAATTTTTATTAGAAAATTCTACGAGAATTTAATTATTTAAATTCAAAAATAAATAATTTATTAAATAATTGAATTCTTTGTACTAAGTGTAATAGAATTTTTAAGAATAATCGAATTCTTTTAAAAAAATTCAATTAAAATTATACTGAAAATAATGAAAATACTGTAGTGAGTTTTTATATTTACGAAAATAATTGAATTTCTAAGAATAATTTTATTATTTATGAAAATAATTGAATTCCTGCGAAATTTTTATTATTTTTTGAAAATAATTAAATGTTTTTGTAGAATTTTATTAAAATTTTGTATAAATAATTGAATTCTTTTGGAAAATTTTATAAAATTGGTTTATGTTGAAAATAATTGAATTTAGGAACATTTTTGAAAATAATTGAATTTGAGAGAAGAATTTTATTTTTATAAAGATAATTAGATAAATAATTTATTAAATAATTAAATTCTTTTGAGAAGTTCAATTAAAATTGTACTATGATAATAATTGAAATCTTGTAATGAGTCTTATTATTTACGAAAATAATTGAATATTTAAGAATAATTTTATTATTTGTGAAAATAATTGAATTATTATGAAGAATGAATTCTAAATTATTTTTATTTTATATTTAATTCAAAATTGTAATGACAAATAGGGTAACTGCACCAATTGCCGAGGGTGCTCCAATTGTCGAGGATAATAATTTTCTTTTTTAGATAAATAGTATAATATATAATATTTAAGAACAAAAAAAATTTCTAAATAATCTTTGTATTTTCAACTGTATATTTATATATACAAATATCGTAGCGATTCTACTAAAATAATTATTTAATTAATATTATAATTCACTGCTGTGAAATTTACACGAATCTCCATTTTCTTAATACTTCAGGTTGATTAAAACAGATTTTTAGAAATGCAAATTAAACGTATTTATAATGACTTTTTGTGTACAAAATTATTATTATAATTTTGTACACGAACTAAATTAATTTTGTATGCATGTTTTTTTGTTAAAAAAAAATATTTAATATTTTTTAAAAGCAAATCATCGGTATTTGGTTCCTTTTTTTTGACAGATCCATTTTTCGAGGTAATGACTCGAAAATTGGTGTAGTCACTTTTTTCGCTGATGCACCATTTATCGATGGTTAAGTGTTTATTTACTAAACGTCAAACATAAATGCCAAACATTTATAGGTACAGAGAAAAAGAAAAAAAATGCTCCAAAAATTTACAACCAACAGAAAATAATCAACCAAAAAAACGAGGAAGACCGAAAAAAAATTAATAAAAGAATGCATTATTTAAAACTAAAAAATTTTGTACTATAGTTTAATTATAATTAACCATTATATTTACAGTTCGTAGGTAATAAAAGTTTATTTTATTCGTTTACAAATTTAATGTGACTTAAATTAATTTATTTTTTCAATTAATGTCTGATTAACAAAATTGATTAAATTTAATTAACTTATATTTATAAAAGTTTAAAAAACAGTTAAATAATTTTCTGTCCTGTATCATCTACTATAAAAATGTTTTATATCGATATTATAAATTATTCAATTATAGTTAAATAAATATATTTGTTTTCTGGTAATGTTCTATAATATTTTTATCGAAAAAATAAATATCTACTCGATTTTCTAATATCTGTACAGGTTAATTGTTAGGTTATATTGGGTTATATGTTTAAAAATGTCATACCCTCGACAATTGGAACAGACCCTCGAGAAATTAGCACAAGACCATCGAAAAATGGTGCTTTTGCTCGATTGACTTTTAAATATATTTTTTGCTTAACAATTTAGTTTATATTAAAACAATAAATATGAATATTAAACATTATTAGATCCTTCGTCCAAATATACAAAAATCAAATTTTAAAGTGCATTTACTTCCGAGAAAAAAAATGTCAAAGTCACATGTTGCCTAAAACCCTCGACAATTGGTACAGTTACCCTAGAAAGAATCAGAATTTTTTTTTACTTTTTTTCATTAAAAGACTAAAATTTTTTTAAATTTTATGTTTTGTCAAATTGAAATTATGCAGATTTCTGTTCTTCACTTCTAAGCAAAATTAGAAAATTGTTAAACAACTGTGATTAAGAAATAGATAATTTATTTATTTTGCATTATTTTTGTTTATGAATCACAATTTTTTTAACAAAATTATTATTTTGTTTTAGAAAAAGAAGAAAAACATTTGCACACTTTCTATTTTTAATCTTATTTTTGGAACAGGATTTTCCACAGGAATTAAGATATTCAAAAATATTGAAAATCATTGAAATTAGAAAAATGCATTTTATTTTTGACAATAATTGAAATTAGGACAAGAATTTTTTTGAACATTTATAAAAAGAATTTAACTTTAGAGAAGAATTTTGTTATTTTTAAAAATAATTGGGATTTTTACGAGAATTTTTTTTCGAATTTTGCACATAGTTGAATTTTATATGAAGAATATTATTTGTTTTGAAAATAATTGAATTTCTCCAATTATTTGTAATTTCTCCAAAAGTGAATTTTTTTAGTGTTTTCAACAAAAATTTAAATTAGAAAATTTTTAAATTCCATTATTTTTAAAATTGCTAATTTTATTTAAAAAAGTAAGTAAGAAGTTAACTGCGAATTGTTGCTAGTTAATTATATGTATTCAGAAAATCAAATTTAATTACAAATGATTAGAAAAATGAAGTAAAATTTTTTTTAGATTCGAGAGAAGGGAAAAATTACTAAATAAATCCTTTCGAATTGAAGTATGGAACTTGAAGAAAAAAAAAATGTCAGTAATATTCGATGAGCGTTGAATTTAAAATTATTTCTTTTTTCGTCACAGTGTGACGTGAAATTTAAGGAAACAGTAGCTGAAGGTGAAAATTTTTCATTCCCGAGCCAAAAGTTTTCCGAGTCCTGAAAGTTTAATTTCAGGGACTGGTAAAGGTTCAGAATCGACGCTGGTTGAATAGAAAATCTCTTGGATTCATCTTACTTTCTCTCCCTTTATTCCTCACTCCTCTCTCACTCTCACCCCTTTTTTTATACTTCTCTCAAGCCCAATTTCCTCGTCTTTTTTTTCTCCCTCTCTCTATCTTTTCTCATTCCATCTGTTTTCCACTCTTTTTCCGTCAAGAAAACCATTCGTTTTCCAAGTTGGCGATAGCGATTATACTTCCTTAACCAAGCGAACTTTGCGCTTCCTAACAGGAAAGAGAGAAAACTCAATGAACCATTCCAATTGTAGCTTCAACTTGAAGACAACCAAATTAGTTTCCGACCTCATTTCGACGTTTAATCATTTTTTAAATCAGGAACTAATTAACTTTGTTTTACGCTTTTTGCATTTCAATTGGAAACTTATTACATCGCACAAAAAAAAAAAAAATTACTTTATTGTCATTGCAGAATTTTCTTATTTTTCGATTTTCTTCAAAGAATGAAAGAAGAAAAAACTTAATTTTTTCCAATTTGTAAAAATTAGTTTTTAATTTTTGAAATTTAGAATTTTTTAAATATTTTTCACTTTTCTTTCACTTATTTTTTTTTATCATTTTCATCTTTTTTTATCCTCTTTTTGAAGTCTTCAGTAAATCTTAACGAAGTATCGTCAATTTTGCCTTCATTTTTAATTTCAAACGACAAAAAAAAAATTTATTTCTATAGAAACAATGAGAAATATATTTGCCTAGATTTAATTAAATTCTTTCTTGTCTTTTTCTAAATATTTCCCAGCAGTGCTTTTGCAAAAAAAAAAGATGAAAAAATCTCGACAAAATCTCGTTAGCAGAAAGCACGCGTAATTATTATTCATTAAACTCCCTGTTTCGCTGCATTTTTTTAAGCAAAAATAAACTGTCATGAGCTTTCTTGAGTAGCGTCGGTAATGGGACGTTTCTGAAGAGGACGCCGGGTGTATACTACCAAAGTTGTTTATTTTAATTAGGAAGGGCTTTTTTCGTCAAAAAAAAAACACCTGTCAAATTCTTGGTTTCACTATTTTTTTACTATTTTTTTATTTTACTATTCTTACTATTTTACTATTCTCACTATTTTACTTTTTTTTTTTACTATTTTACTATTTTTAATATTCTTACTATTTTACTATTTTTATTATTTTACTATTCTTACTATTTTTACTAATTCAAATTTAACGAATTTTAAAAAGTATTTTTATTTTACTATTTAAAACTATTTTTACTAAATTTTAATTTCCTACATTTTTTTTGTATCAAGTTTTTTCGTTTGGCAAAAACAAAAAAAAAGTTCTAGTCGAGCAACAAGTTACTCAAAGAGGGTTTTCTTCGTTAACAGTTTCTAATCGAAAACTTGCTTTAATCGACGAGATTTAACAGTCTCATGTATATATATATATATAGTTTTTTGATTTTATGGTTTCAAAAACCAATATTCTCTCGATTATTCAAGTAATTGTTGCAAAACTTCAAAGTCTACTATTATATGGGCCTTAGAATTTCAATCTAAACTCTCAATTTTCATAATAACCAACTTTCGAGTTCATCAACTACTAATGAAACATTAATTAACAGAATTCATTAGGTATCTGTCGCTAATTTCTAGCACAGCCAGCGCATAATTTAAAAAAAAATTTATTGTTAAAATTGAATTATTATTATTTATTAATATTATTAAAAATTATTAAGAAATTATTCATTACAAATTTTTAATTAATTTCAATTTTTTGAAACAATTTTTTGAATATACTTTTATTTTATATTCAAAGGAAAAAAATATTTCACCTGGAAAGTGTCCAAATTTATTTGTTTTTCTTCTTTTTCAAAAAGAAAAAAAGGGATTTGTATTAAAAATTAAAATTGTAATTCTTGATATATAGAATGTCTTCAAAATTTTTTTTTTAATTTCTAAATATAAGTTAAAATAACCATTTTCATAAATAATAACATTCTTCGGAAGAATTCAATTATTTTTATAAATAGTAAAATTTTTTACAAAAATTCAATTATATTCAACAAAATTTTAATATAACTTCACGAAAGAATTCAATTATTTTCTAAAATTTGAATAAATCGTTCGAAAAAATTCAATTATTATTTTAAATAGTAAAATCTTTGCAAAAATTCAATTAATTTCAATAAATTTCCTGAAATTTTCAATTTCACGATTTTTTTTCTTAATATTCGTTTTAAAATTTTTCAAAATAATTCAATTATTTTTAATATAATTTTCATAAAATTTCATAACCGAATTTAACTTTTAAAAAATGTTTTAATATTTCACGAAAGAATTCAATTATTTTCTAAAATTTAAATTAATTCTTCGAAACAATTCAATTATTATTTTAAATAGTAAAATCTTTGCAAAAATTCAATTATTTTCAATAAATTTCCTGAAATTTTCAATTTCACGATTTTTTCCTAATTCGTTTAGAAATTTTTCAAAAGAATTCAATTGTTTTCTAAAATTTAAATAACTTCTTTGAAACAATTTAATTATTTTTAATACAATTTTTAAAAAATTTAATAAACGAATTCAATTTTTAAAAAAATTTTTATAATATTTTTCAAAAAAATTCAATTATTTTCTAAAATTTTAATAAATCCTTTGAAACAATTCAATTATTTTTTAATTTTTAATAAAATTTATTTAAAGAATCCAATTATTTTTCAAAATTTTAATATATCATTCCGCAAATAATAATTGAAAAAATTCAATTATTTTCAATTAAATTTTAATAAACTTCAATAATCAAATATTTTATTATAATTATTAAAGGACGTGATTATTTTTAAAACTTGAAGAAAAATCTTTGTTAAATTCAATTATTTTCAAAATTTCCAATTAAAATAAATTATTAAATAAATTCCATTATTTCAAAAAAATACAAAGAAATCATTCAAAAGAATTTATTTAGGATTTAAAAAAAATTTAGTGAAATTCTTCGAAAGAATTTAATTATTTTTATAAACAATAAAATTCTTCGAAGGAATTCAATTATTGTTCTCAACTTTTTTGTTAAAATCTTTTGAAAGAATTGAGTTATTTTCAAGATTTTCAATTAAAATAAATTATTAAAAAAATTCCATTATTTTAAAAAAATTCAAAAAAATTCTTCAAATAGAATTTAATTAGGATTTTCAAAAAATTTAACAAAATTCTTTGCAAGAATACAATTATTTTCAAAATTTTCAATTAAAATAAATTATTAAAGAAATTCCAATACCTATTTAAAAAAATTCAAAGAAATTCTTCAAAAGAATTTAATTAGGACTTTCAAAAAATTTAATAAAATTCTTCGTAAGAATTCAATTATTTTCAAACTTTTTGATAAAATTCTTTGAATGAATTCAATGATTTTCAAAACATTAATTTTAAAATTGAAAATACATACTTAAAAAGAAAAATTATTAAAAAAGTTAACACAAATAAAAAAGGAAAAAAGTTGAAAAAATAAATAAAATAATGAACAATATTTTAATATCATAAAAATAGTAATAAATAACATTAAACATTGTATAGAAAAGAAAAAAAATATATTTCCCGCAATATTTACAGGGGGAATTATAAAAATGGACCCTCATTTTTTAATGAGCGTCGAATGAAGAGGATTTATAAAAACTCGAGAGGGTTTAAAAAATTGTGAAATAAAAAGTGAAAAAAATCCCCAAAGGGCTTTGACTCTAACGAGAAAAAAATATATACGTCTACGAAAAAAAAAGAGGAGATTTGTTAAAAGTAAATAAGGTAAACTCGTCTATACGTATACCTGAAAGTGAGAGTGGTAACTGGTAAGGATCGTTAACGCGCGACGAAAGGGTGCTTTGGTTAAAAAAAAAAAGAGAGAGAGAGGGGAACGAAAAAAAATGAAAGGGGTGTAGTGAGACTAAACGCGACATGTCTCGGGACGTTATTCAAGAACTCGAGGATCGGCCGTTTCAAAAATCAGGGAAAGATCGTCAACTACGAGATGAGAGGAGAGGAGAGACTGAGAAAAGAGGAAGAGGAGGAGGAGAATGGCTGAGATTTCAACAGGGAAACTCATAAGTGAGGAGAAGTGTATACGCGAACCCTCCAGTGCCAAGGGCTGATTGTGTACCGGAGACAGTGCTTTTGAAGCTTCGTCGAAAGTCCTCTCAGACTTCCCTTTAAGTTGAGAGGTGAGTGTCGCGTGACCCCTGTCGAGATCACAATATCTTTCTCTCTCTCTCTCTCTTACTCCCCAACCACAATAAATGTGACCGACATTCCTCACTTTTTTTTTCTCCCCCTTTTTCTTTTGTATCTCCCTTATTTTTTTTTCTTTTTTTTTGTTTAGAAAAAAAGTCGTTTTACGCTCAAAAGACAGTTTACAAACAAAAATTATTTTTCTACTTTATCTAGGAATTTAGTCTTCATTATCATTCCAATTGTCAAAGTAAAGAAAAAAATTTTACGAAAAAGGGAAAAACAAAATCAAAAAAATTCTCTTTGTGTATGGCATTAAAAAACTGCTGCACCGACGGTCGGAAATTAGTTATCGATCGTTGATCTATTTTTAATTAAGGAATTTAATTCTCAAGATTTAATTTAATTCGTCAAGAAAAGGAATAGAAGAAAATGAACCAAAATGGTCAATTTAATTTTTCATAGAAGAGGTCAGAATCGGGATTATCGACAGTCGGAAATAAATTATCGATCGTTGAGGAATTATCAATAAATGTAGTATTTAATTTTATTGAAATTCACCCAGAAGAAGAAAAAAGAAGCAAAATGGTGAATTTATTTTTTGCCACAGAAGTCAGAATTGTCGACAGTCGGAAGTAAATTATCGACCTTTGATCTACTATAAATTTACAAATACGGAATCTAATATTATTGTGATTTACCGAGGAGAACAAAGAAAAAAAGAAAATAATGAAAATTGACCATTTTTTCTTACTGAAGAGGTCAGAACCACCATTATCGATAGTCGGAAATATTTTGTCGACTGTTGATCAATTGTCAATAAGTGCAGAATTGAATTCTATTGAAATTCACTCAGAAGAAAAAAAAAGAAAAATGATCCAAAATATCGAATTTCTTTCTTGACAAAGAAGTCAGAATTATCGACAGTCGGAAATAAATTATCGACCACTAATCTATTATAATTTTTCAAATAAAAAATCTAATTCTTTTGTGAGTCTCTAATAAAAAGAAAAAAATTAAAATAGACCTTTTTTACCAAAAAGGTCAGAATTATCAATTATCGAAAGTCGGAAATAAATTATCGACCGTTGATCATTTATCAAGAAGTGCAGAATTTAATTCTATTTGAATTTACCCAGAAGAAGAAAAAAAGAAGAATAAAGAACCAAAGTATCGAATTTCGTTATTCCCTGAAAAAAGTCAGAATTAACTACAGTCGGAAATAAATGCCAATTTTATAATAAAAATCGTTAAACTATTAAATAAATTTATTAACTTACAAATATGGAAACAATAGTTTCCCAAGAAAAGCGACTTGAGTTTTCATTGAATTAGTCTAATTGACTATTTCCGGCACTGCGGTTATAAATTTCGATTTATAATTATTATTATTACAATATTATTAATACTCGAAATTTCATTAAATAATCCACCCTCTTATAGGCTGTTTATTCTCGACAGAATCAATGATTATTAAATTCAAATATAATTCAACTGACGTGTTTAATCAAATTTCTAGATTGACATTAATGTAACATCTATTTTAGTTCTGATCCCGCATTTAGTTTCGAATAATAAATGCAATTAAACTAAAAATTCACTTTCAAATTAATATTCTCCTTATCTTCCATTTAATAAAAGACTTTACACGAAAGTCAATTAACTTTTATTTTTGTTTTTCATATTTTTAGAAAATGATTCGACTCTCAATTATAAAACTGAATTTATACATTTGAAATAGCAGAGAATAATTTATTAATATCTCTCGAATATTTCGTTATAACTTTAAAAATATTTTTTGGAAATATTCCATCAACATTTAAGCAAAAAGATTTATAAAGAAATTTAGAAATATTACCTTAGAGTATTTTATGCGAAGTTTGGAAATATTCCTATGAAATATTTTTAAAAAATATTTCGTAAAGAATTCGAAAAATATTTCCTTAGAATATTTCATAAAAATTCTCGGAATATTCCTTGAGAATATTTCGTAAAAACTATAGAGATATTCCTTGAGAATATTTCGTAAAAATTCTAAGGATATTCCTCTAGAATATGTCATGAGAATTTCCGGAATATTCTTTTACAATAAATTCGTAACAATACTAGGAGTATTCCTTTAAAATATTTCACAAAATATCTGGGAATATTTCTTTAGAATATTTCGTAACAATGCAAAAAGTATTCCTTTAAAATATTTCATGAAATATATCAAGGAATATTCCTTTAGAATATTTCTTAAAAATTTTAGAAATATTTCATTACAATATTTCTTAAGAATGCTAATAATTTCGTAAGAATTGTAAAAATATTCCTTCAGATTATTTCGCATTAATTCTTGAAATATTCCATCAGAATATTTCCCAAAATGTGTATGAATATTCCTTTAGAATATTTTACAGAATATCTAGGAATATTTCGTAAGTATCCTAGGAATATTCCTTTAAAATATTTCTAAAAATTTCTAAGAATATTTCTTTGGAATATTTATTAAAAATTCTAAGAATATTCTTTTATAATAATTCATGAAATTTCGAATAACATTCCCTTTAGAATAGTTCTAAAAATTTTTTAGAAATATTCCTTGAGAATATTTTACAACAATTCCAGAAATATTCCATCAAAATACTTTGTAGAAATTTTAGAAATATCCCTTAGAAATATTTCATCACCTTTTTTAGAATATTCACGTAGAATATTTTCTCAGTACTCTAAAAATATTCCACGGGAATTAAATGTTGTAATATTTTTTGGAATATATATATATATATATATATATATATATATATATATATATATATATATATATATATATATATATATATTAAAAGCCCTCAGGAAGTTTGCCCTATAAAATTGCGAGTTTTCGTTCATACAAAGATTACTCCCAACATTCATGGACGTATTACGCGTTCATCATCCGTAAAGTCGAAGGAAATGTTACGACCATGAGCATTCATGCAGATGATATGTAGCATAATGCAAGAAACATGAATCTACCGTCACAAGAGTTTTCCACTAGAATAAAAATAAAAATGAAAAAAAAAAGAAAAATTATATCTGTGGCAAACATAAAGTAGTGGACTGGGATGGCATAAAAGAGGAAATATTGTCATGAAAACAGAAAGATAAACGAAAATGATATACTATCATAAATTATCAACAAATGTTTGCACCGATTCTCGAATTTTTCTTTATTACTTTTTCAAAAAAAAAAAAAAAAAAATTTTATCTTCTGCTGCTATTCCTTTTTTTATTTAAAATATTTTCTTTAAATGTATTTGATATATTTTCTTTATATTTATTTAAAATATTTTCTTTATATTTATTTTGAATATTTTCCTTAAAAAATTTAAATTTATTTAAAGTATTTTCTTTCATTCGAAAAATTTTTCTATCAATTATTATTTTTCAAATTTAATTTTATTCAAGTTAAAATTCAATTTTCAATTCAAAAATTCAATCCCAATAGCTAGGAATATTCCACTCACATTCCTGGAATATAAAATTCCAAAAATAAAATAGAAATTGGAGACATAGGAGTATTGCTCTGAAATATTCCATTTAAACATTCTATTAAAGCATTGATAATATTCCTTGGAAATATTCCATTTAAATATTGAAAATATTCCTCTGGAATACTTGATTAAAACATTAGAAATATCCTTCTGGAATATTTGATTGAAATATTAGAAATATTTCCCTGGAATATTCCATCCACATTTTAGAAATATTAAAATTTCTAAACTTTGGAATAATCCTTTGGAATAATAAGAGGAATATTCCTTCAAAATATCGTGGACATATTCCATTCGAATTTTGACAAAAAATAATTTTTTATTACTATTTTTGATGATATACTAATAA
Source organism: Leptopilina heterotoma (assembly GCF_015476425.1). Classification (NCBI taxonomy): domain Eukaryota; kingdom Metazoa; phylum Arthropoda; class Insecta; order Hymenoptera; family Figitidae; genus Leptopilina; species Leptopilina heterotoma. Next base: position 3,170,580 of record NW_025111191.1, on the reverse strand, counting down.
ATTTTCGCGCCATTGAAATAAATTCATTAATTTATTTTGAACTGAAAAAGTTGTTAATTCGAAAAGTAATATTCCGAGGGAATATTCCTATAATATTTCAATGACAATAGTCGTATGGAATATTATTACGTTATTCCAAAAAGAAATATTCCACAGATTGAACATTTTAATATTTCGCTCGGAAAGATTAAAACGTTCGATCTGTGGAATATTTCTTTGGAAAATTCTGGATGGAATATTCCCAATGCTCCAAAGGAATAATCCAGGAATACAAATAAAATATTCCGCGCTATTGAGGAAAATTACTTTAAAAATTTTTTCTCTATAATTATTAATTAAATTAAATAAATTTATTTAAAATTTAAATTAAAATATTTTTATAAATTTTAAATGAAACATGTGATTTTTATTAATTTTATTATAATTATTTATTATTGTTTATTTATTTATTGTATTTTTTAAACAAATTTATAATAAATTTTAATTCATTTATCTGAATTTTAATTTATTTATTGAAAATATTAATGATATTCCCTAGTGGAATAATTTATGTTAATCTTAGTAGTTAAGTTTACGAATATTCCAATTGAATCATATGGGACAATTATTTTGATATTCCATAAAAAAATTGCTGATATTCCTTAAAAATATTGCAGATATTCCACAAGAAAATTACTCTCATTCCTTAAAGGAATATTTTTCTATTATTTCTTTGGAACATGACAGTGGTATTCTTTAAATAAAATATGAATAATTTTCTTAGAAAATAACAGTAATAATAATAATATTAATATTAATATTAACATTAACATTAATTAATATTAATAACAATATTTTTTTTAGAGAAAATAATAATATTCTCAAAAAATATCAATATGAAAATATAAATATTATTCTTAGTAAAATAGCAGTTTATTATGTAGTATTTTCATGGAATATCACTTCAGTGTTCTAAAAAAATTACAAAAAACCCCAAATAGCTCAGAATATCGTCTTCACATCTCTGTAATATTGTATTAGAACATTGAGAATATTCCCACAATATTTATTATTGTGGGAGTATTATAATAATGTAGGAATATTCCTACATTATTCCGAAGGAATATTCCAAAGATCTGACACATATTAATTTTCCTAAAATGTGAATGGAATATTTCAAAGGAATATTCCCCACATGTCAATGTAATACTCCAGGAATATTTCTAAATGATATTCCTAAAATTTAGTTCGAACAATTCAACAATAATTATTCTAAATTTATTTAAAAATGAAAAACAAAAAATTCTACATATTATATAGAAAAAATCGAAAGAAATAAATCATTCTGATTGATTGAAATTAATGGAGAACAAGAGTCAATTATGAGCAGTAAATTTGGCCAATGGTTTTTGGTGCGCAAACAGGAATAAGGGTGGAAAACCGAGAATGAGATTTGGAAAGGGTGAATGACTTGTTTGCTGTTCGGTAGTGGGACGGATTTCGTTTGGCGATAGGAGAGAAAAGAGGGTGAGAGGGGGAGGGGGGGGGGTTAATTGGTATAAGAGGATGAAACCTCGGAATTGAGACGAGGCTTTTAGGGAAAAAGGGTGGTGGGAAGGGGAGGGGGGAGAGTCAGGAACTGACTCCCAGAGCAGAGCGCCCAAACCACCCACCTAATCGAGCTTGACTAATTAGAGGGCAGTTGGCTGGTAATGGAGTCAGCCCGGCGAAATTAGGTAACGGTGGGCCTGATTTACAGTGAACGCGCGGAAATCGCAAATGCCGAATTACTCTTGGCTCTAACATTCTGATTGTAGTGCCCGTGACTTCGCCCTTGTACCTACGAACGCTTGCTCATTAGAAAACTCCTTTCGGGAAATCTGTTAAAGTTTTAATTGGAATCTTTGTTACATTTCATTTGGAATTTTTTTTTTTTCTTTCTTTTTCACATTTTGTTCTTTTTCACATTCCACAATTTCAAATAGATCTCTTAATGACTTTATAATATAACACTTTAAAAACGTATCATTTTCGATTTGATTTTTTTCAGTTAAATATAATTTTAATATTTTAAAAATATTCCTGAATATTTTAATAAATATTTCCATGTTTGGAATATTTCCAAGAATATCATTCGGATTCTTCGAAAAATATATTTTCAATATTTCCAAGAATTATAACATTATTCAAAAATATTATGTTAATTATTAGAGGAATTAAAATAATAATCAAAGCATTTCAATAGAATATTCCTAATATTCCAATAATAATGAAGGAAAAAAGATTAAAAAATTTTTCAAAATGTAATTGTAATAATCCTGGAGCTTATATTATATTATTATTATATAATATATTTATATATAATAATAATAATAATAATAATAATAATAATATTACTAATTTATTGAAACAAAAAGCAGTGTAAATATAAAATAACAATTGAATGTTTCACGTATTTAAAATTTCAATAGAGAATACTAATGGAATTATTTTGCTCTTATGCACTTTTCGAAATTAATGTTTTTTCATTAAATTAATATATAAATGAAAGTTAAATATCAAAGGAAACAAAAAAAAATATGCTTATAATATTACATGTGAAAATGAATTATTTCCGGCATTTTTTGAAAATATTTTTCTTTTTTGTCTTTCAACCGCTGATTAATTAAATTCCATTAACATTCATGAAATCGTGATTATTTTTTATGGCTCAGATTTTAGGCACGTGTGTATAAATGTTGGGATACAATTTTTTTCATTTCGTTAAAAAGGGATTACAATATGTGTGTTTATAAATTCTCAAATGAATGTGTACATCTGCATAGTGTGTTTGATTTTAAATTAAAGAGCGATAAACTCAAATGAAATATCCGCAAATATAGAGTCAATTATTATTGTTTCTTTGTTAATTTGACAATTATTTGTTCAAAAAAAAGTGTTTTATGATTATTTTTTTTTAAGATTTTTTTTTTAAATTTAAGATTTCAAAATTATGTAGAATATTAATTTATGGTTTGAATGAATATTATTTTGCAAATTACAAAATTTTATATTTTCAAATATAAACAACAATTTTTGAATAACTTTAGATTCAAAACATAAAAAATCTACTTATTAACTATTTTCTTTTTCGCAATAATTAAATTATTTTAAAAAAATTTTAATAAAATTCTTGATAAGAATTTTAGCTATTTTCAAAAATTTTAATAAAACATTCTTTGGAAGAATTCAATTATTTTTATAAACAATAAAATTCATCGCTGGAATTCAATTATTTTTAAAAGAATTTTAATAAAATTCCACGAAAAGATTCAATTAAAAAAAAAAAAAAATTTTTTAAATTTTCATAAAATTCTTGTTAAAAATTAAATTCTTTTAAATAATTTTAATAACATTCTTTTGGAAAATTTGATTCTTTTTATAAATAATAATATTTTTTGCGAAAATACAATTATTTTCAATACCTATAATTTTAATTAGAATTTCTCGAAAGAATTTATTTATTTAAAAAAAATTTTTGATAAAATTCTTCAAATGACTTTAATTATTTTCAAAGTTTTTCATTAAAACTTTGCAAGAATTTACTTAACAATTTTCAGTGCATTAATTTTAAAATGCAAAACATTGAAAAAGAAAATTTTTTTTAAAAAAGTTGAAAAGCAAATGAAAACTAACTTCAAACTGCAAAACAGATTCAAACACAACAATATTAATTTATTTCTTTAAAATTGTTTGTGAAATGTAATTTCTATCATATTTTAGAAAAAAAATTAGAACTAAAATCTGAATAGAAATATTTTTGACTAGTTTAAAGATTTCTGAAGTGAAAAAAAGAAAAGTTAGAATATTTCGTGAGAATTCAAAAAATAGTTGTTTAGAATATTTCATAAAAATTTCTAGAATATTCTTTTACAATATTTCATAAAAATTCTAGGCGTATTCCTTTAAAATATTTCACAAAATATCTAGGAATATTCCTTTAGAATGTTTCACAAAATATCTACGAACATTCCTTGTTAAGAAAAAGAATAAGAATATTGAATGTAAAGAATATTCCTTAAAAATATTTCGTAAGAATGCAAAGAATGTTCCTTGAGAATATTTTACAAAATATCAAGGAATACTCCTTTAGAATATTTCATAAAAGTTCTAGGAATATTCCTTCAGAATATTTCCTAAGAATTAATTATAGGAATATTTCCTAAGAGCGCAAAGAATATTCCCTTAGAATATTTTACAAAATACCTATGAATACTACTTTCAAATATTTCATAAAAATTCTAGGAATATTTCTTCAGAAAATTTTGTTAAGAATTATAAGAATATTTCATACGAATACTGAGAATATTTCTTTAGAATAATTCACGAAATATATAGAAAAATTCCTTTGGGATATTTCATAAAAATTGTAGGAATACTTTGGATAATATTTCATAGAATAGTTGATTCTTAGGAATGTTATTTGGAATAATATTTGTTGAAATAATATTTTTAGTAATATTTCTTGGAATATTGGCAATTATTTTGAAATATTCCTTTTCTATTTGAATTGTTGTATGTTGTTACCATAAATAAATAATAAATCGTGTATATTTTTTAACGTAAATAAAAAATAAATTGTTGATATTTATTTCAATGAATAAATAATAATTTTTTTATATTTATTACCATAAATGAATAATAAATTGTGTTTAAATATTTTAAAAAATTTTATTATTGTACTTATTTTGTATAAAATGAATCGGCATGTAGAGGTCTCGAATATTTTTTTCCCCCAACTTCCCTCGTCTACTTACTTGAAAATAGTAAAAAGAGGTATTTCAATGAAGAACAATGAAACGTTAAGGAGTCAAATAACATAGAGGAGGAGAGAAATGGGAGTTCGAAGTAAGAAAGAAGAAAGTGTGGGGTCTAAGACGGCATACCGATAATTCCAGAGAGTGCGCCCTGGAATTTATGAGGTTTAATCCTTTGCGGAATCCTAGAGAGGCAGCTTCTGTGGCCCTTGCAGGCTTCCAATGGGGTTTTGGGACGTAGAGAACATACTCTCAAGAGAGGGAGGGAGTGGTTTGAGCATGTATAGTCGAGCTCAAACTGCAACGAAGAAAAGCCTCTTGCCTATATATAGATTTATTCTCGTGTGGAATTATATGTGTGATACCAAGAAGTGGAGGTTAACGTTGAACGATAAAAGCCAGCCAAGCAAAATGCTTCTATGCAAACTGTTAATATGCGAAACTGGTCGAGTTTTCTTCCCACGGGAGAAACTTTTCATACAAGAGAAAGCTTTTAAAATTTATATACAACTTTACCGATCTATCACTTGTAATTACAATCAGGAATGGAGTTTCTTATTTGTATTTTTTTTCTCTCTTTCCAATTTTCCCATTTATGGTATAGATTTACAATAGATTTTTTTTTTTTTGTATTACGAAAAATATTATTCAATATTTTAATGGAATTTCGTAGAAAAATAATATTCTCCTAGTATTTCATAACTGTATTTCGAAAATAAAATTTATATAATATTTTCAGAGAACAATAATTAAAAAAGCAGAAAAAGAAATTTGTAGAATCATTAGTAAAAACTGTATTTCAAAAATAAAATCTATATAATATTTTCAGAGAACAATAATTAAAAAAAGGAAAAAAAATTTGTAGAATTAGTAAAAATTCGAGAATCAATAAAAATTGAACGAATGATAAGAAAAAATAAATGCTTACAATGCAATCGAATAAATCACAAATTGTTGACAAATGAGGGAGCACTACCCTCTCACTACAAAAAAAAAAGGTCGACGACAGAAGTAGAGACAAGCTTCATACATTTGATGATAAGTCAAATGCGACAAGTTTTGTATATTTTTTTGTTTTATTATTTTTTTCTCCCTATTTTTGTTCTTTAATCTCATGCGTGTGTGATTATCAGTGACGATAGGGCACGCAAATAGCGAGTTTAATGAACCATATTTTATGAAATTCCACGCGAAATGCCCACTGACCGGAAATTGTTGACAGAATCATAAAATACCTGCCATTCACTATTTATATTTTTAAGTACAATTAAAATAATCCACACCTATCATCGTATATTTAAAAAAAAAATGGAGGGAAAAAAAAGTTATCTTAGATTTCAAAATAAAAGGAAGCGGAGCAAAAAAATAGGAAGGAATAAAATAATATTTCTTTCATATCAAATGTTTGTTTTCGTTTTATTTCAATTTTCAGACTATAACGAAAATTGTTAGAAACATATAAAATTATAAATATATTTTAATTTAATTAAATTCTCTGTATGTGATATTTTAATGGAAATTATTATTTATCTCATATTTGATAAGAGAATTTTAATGTTGTTTAAAAGCACATAAAATTCTTTTTCTTTCATCTACTTTTAGTCTTTTCCTTGTTTGATTTTTAGTTTTTTTTAATTACTTTCTAAATAGCACGTCAGAAAATTTTCAATTAACAAAAACAAAATTAATTAAAAATTTAATTATGTACGTGAGAGAATTATTTTAAGTAAACATTTTGTTATTGAATGCAAAAATAAAAATAATAATAATTAAAAAAAATAATAATAATAGTAATAATATTAATATTTTCAAAATATAAATTGAAATATTTCAAGGAATATTTCTTAAAGCAAAAAAAAATTGAAATAGTCCAAGGAATATTTTCGAAACAAATTGAAATATTGCCTGGAATTTTTTCTTATGCAATAAAAATCGATTACAAGAAGAATTAAAAGGAAATATTTCGTCCTATCGTCAATGAAAAAATTCCAAGTACCATTAAAAGAAATTAAAAGAAGAAAGTAATGAAACTTTAGATTTTTCAAATAAATTTCAAAAGTGAAAATTCGTCTTATTAAACGCCTTTCAAATAATGTCGATTCGGCGACTGCTTAAAAATTTAATTATAAAAGTGAGTTTTCAAAGTGCGCAACTTTGAAGTTTTTTTTTCCTTTCTTTTTTTATTATTTTTTTTTCTTATTTGAAGCCAGAAAAGTTGGTTTGAGAGAAAGACAAAAAAGCCGGGTTTGGTCACGGTCTGAGAGAAGTCCTTGAATCTCAGTCGCGAGAAGAGAGAGAAAGAGAGAGAAAGAGAGAGAAAAAGAGAGAAAAAGAGAGGAAAAGAGAGAAAAAGAGAAAAATAGAGAGAAAAAGAAAAAAAGAGAGAGAGAGTAAGGACACGGTGGGTTTGAGGGTTCAAAAAGGGTTGAACTGAGTACGTACTCTGTTGGCTTGTAAGGAATGCGTTTACGAATCGAGGCAAAAGAGAAAATCTGTGCTGTTGAACAAACGAAGCCAAGCTTCCTTCGGCAAAGGAAGTATTAAACGGGCTTCCACTTATGCTCGTTTTCCTTCTTTCTCCAATACCAAGAAAAATAAGAAAAAAAGAGAAAGAAAGAAAGAAAGAAAGAGAGAGAAAAAAAAGGTTGAGGTGCGCTCTTGCAGCTGGTACAGAGTCTCAAACTGGCAAGATGGAGTTAGTTTCGAGTTTTATAAAAGTAAAGATAAGAAAAGACTCGAAAGAACAACTCCTTGAGAAAAACAACGAGAAATTCCATAAAATGAACAAAAAACAAAATACACACACAAAAAAAATAATAATGTTCCAGAGAGTAAAATCCGCACTGCCTGCAAACACCATTTTACTTTCTTTCTACACGTCGCAAATATATAAAATTTTTCAATTCTAAAATTTCCTCCACTTATTTTTCCAATACTATTACTTGGTTATTTTATACATTTTTTTTTTCCACAAAAAAAATTTCTCTGTTCAATAGCACGAAATATTTGGAATATTCCATTAGACACTGAGAATATTTCGTCTGCAGTTTAGGAGTATTTAAAAAAAAAATTTCTTACACATTTTAGAAACATTAAAATTTCCGACCATTGGAATATTCCTCTGGAATACTTTGGGATTATTTGGAATAATATAGAAAAATTGAAAAATTACAATTACTTTTAAAAATTCACAACTTTTATCGACATAAAATAAATTGAAACGTTGGGAAAATTTATTATTTTATGATCAATAATAATCTCAATGACAATAAAAAAAAATATTTTTTAAAAATTGGAATGGAATATTCCCTTAATATTTTAATAGAATATTCCTATATTATTTTAAAAGGACATTCCAAAGGTTGGACAATTTAATATTCCTAAAATATTGTTGGAATATTGCTGAAGAATATTCTCAAGTTTCGAATGTAAGTATAATATTCGAGGAATGTGAATATTCCTTTGGAATATCTCGTATATCATCAGAATTTTTTATTTTTTTTTACTATTATGAAAATACTAAATCTATAAATGAAAATATTAAATCTATAAATAAATATATGGAAAAAATAAAAAAATGTATTATTAATATTATTATTGTTAATATTTTTATTATCATTATTATTATTGTTAATATTATTATTATTATTATTATTATTATTATTACTGTTATTATTTTTATTATCATTACTATTATTATTGTTATAATGAAAATTTGGAGGGAAAGTAAACGAACGGAGAATAATCTATTGTTTGAATCGTTTTGACCATAGCAGACAACAAGAGAGGATACTCTGGTGCATAATTTATGAGTATTTCGTAATATTTGGTTATTGTATAAATTTCACTTTGTTGCATGTCACATGATTTTGAACAACTATAACAGAAATGGAGCTCTGTTCAAACATAAATCGAAGGAGGTTCTGTATTTTATTGTAACAACACAGTGCATTTTCAGTTATTTCAATAAACATATTTTTTAATTAAGTTTCGACAGAAAAAAATTGACTTGTCTAATTTATTATTATTAATAATAATAGAAAAAAATTTATTCAAATATTAAAAGAAAATAAATTTTTTATTTAGGATATTGATGAAAAGTAATTTTTTTACTTAAAAAAATATTAATTAGGTAAAGAAAATTATTTAATAAAACATTAAAAAAAAAAAATTTAAATAATAAATTTGTTAAATTTATTACATTATTTATTTATAATTTATTTATTATTTATTTATTATTTTTTTAAACAAATAAATCTTTTTTTAATGTTCTAGGTTAAAAAAAGGTTTAGAAAATCGAATTTAAAAAAAAAACGAGTAGTAAAAGTCGATGTTTGTCAGACGAATTACTGTAAATCTAGAGAAGAACGAAGAAATCAGTAGTAATAGTCGATTATAGTCAGACATACTTTATATACAATACGAATTACGTACGATTTTCAGTGGAAAAGTTCGAGAATAGTCAGACACGAGTAAAAACATTCAGTCACTATTTCAGGTGTATTATTCAACAAACTTGCGGATATTACGTAATATCATGCGATATACCGGAATGTTTAGCAATTATTAAGAATTATTTAACGATATTATGGAAAACTTGAAGATATTATGTAAAGTATTTAATAATATTTAGAAATAATTTAATTAATATAGAAAAAATATTTACAAGTATTCTTCTTATTTTGCTTTCGAACAATGTCTGACTATAATCGGCTATTACTACTGATTTCATTACTCTTATTATTTTTATCTTTTCTTGAATTCGCTTGACAAAAAATATTTTTTTATTTTTTATTAACAGCAATATTTCAAATACACGGAATATTTCTCTCACATTCCTGGAATATTCCATTAGAGCACTGAGAATTTTCCTTTGGAATGTTTCTATGATTTTCTAGGAATATTAAAATGTCCGAACTTTAGAATAGTTCTTGGAAATAATTTAAAAGTATTCCATTGGAATTTTGTAATTAGAATATAGTAGAAATATTTTATATTCCAAATATTATAAGAAAAATTCCATCGGAATATTACTTTCTAAATTTAAAACTTTTCCTGTTTATAATAAAGTAATGAATTTATTTAAATGTCGCAAAAATTGATTAGTTTATGACTAATGATACTAATAGACAAAATATTTTTACAAAATTTAAATGGAATATTCTTACAACATTTTTATGGAATATTTCTACATTATTCCAAAGGGATATTGCAAAGGTCGGAAATTTTAATACTCCTAAAATTTGGAGAGAATATTTCAGAAGAAAATTCTTAATTTTAGTATGTAATATTCGAAGAATGCGAATGGAATATTGCGCTCTATTGGCGTGGGAATATTAGTAATATTAATTTATAAACAATGATAATAACAATAATATTATTATTTTAATATTAAGAATTTTAATAATAAAAACATTCTTTTTGAATATTTAAGGAATATTTACAGACTTTTTATGGAATATTTGCAAATATTTTTGTAAAATAAAGATATTCATTTTACAAATTTAAAAATTTTTATTTTTTGGTTCAAAAAAAAAAAAAAAAATTTTGTGAATTTTTTTTGTAAAACATTAATTTAAGGATCTTCTAAAATAATTTTTGTAGATACTCTGCAAAAAAATATTTGCGAATATTCAGAAAAAAATATTTTTAAGATAGGTACTCTTGTAGAATATTTGGAAATATTAATTGTAAAATATTTTGAGATATTCTTGTAGAATATTTGGAAATATTATTGTAAAATATTTTGAGATATTCTTGTAGATTTTTTTAGAGATATTTTCGCACAATATTTAGGAATTTTTTTTTATCAAACACTCAGGATTATTCTTGGAAAATATTTAAAGATATTCTTAAATACTACTTAGAAATATTATTTTGGAATATCTACTTTGGATATTCCTATAGAATAGAGATTGTAATTCTTAGAAATAATTAAAAAATGGTATTCGATTGGAATTTTTTAGGATTATTTTTGAAATATTCCAGTAAAAAAAATTTATCGACATTCCCAATGGAATATTTTGAAAGTAATTAAGAATCTCGTTTATAATTTTAATTTAAAATGAGAGCTTAAAATTGAGAATTAAATATAAATGCATAATTTAATGTTAATTGATGTAAATGTTATTTATATTAATTAATGTTAATATAATATAATTTAGCATATTAATAATTAATTAATAATGAATTAATTATTATTACTTAATTATTAAGACTTAATTTAAATTGTCAAAATAATAATATAGGAATAGAAAATAATGAAAAGTATTTAATGTATTTATCTATAAAATTTGGGAAATTTACTCACGATGCATCTCAATGGCAATGGAAGCAGATACCGGTTGGCTGATGTTATTATTGGATGCCTGACATGTAAACACAGCATGTAGATCCTGCCTGGAGAGTTTTGGGATGAGAAGTGTGTTTCGACGGAGATCAGGGAATTCGCCAGGACTGTCCTTAGAATCCAATAACACTTCACCCCGCCACCATCTGACTGTGGGAGGTGGTCGACCTGGAAATTTCGAACTCGTGTAAATAGGCCTGTAGGCTACTTGGAGAATGAGAGAGCGAGAGAGAGAGACGGCCAACGGTCACTTATAACATGTCGGATATACACTGTATCTGTCGGTTCTCGTTAATTTATAATTCATAATGGTGTTGTTGCGTGCGAATAATTCCCGTTAAGAGAAGCATATATAAACGTGATGGCAAAAACGGCTAATATCTAAGGTGACCTCATCATTATTTTATAAACATAGGACCATTTTTCTTTAGTGCAAAAAAAAAAAAATGGGGAAAATTAATTATTATACAAAATTTAATTTGGTTAGCAGAAAAAATTTCGTTTTCTCAGTGAACCTCGCCTTTTGAGTCTCGTGCATTTCGTAATTTCGTACATTGATAAATTTTGATAGCATTTGACGAAAACTGAAGAGAATATATTACTCGAGTAATTGGAATATTATTTGGAATATTATCACAGTAATTGAAATATTATTTGAAATATTATCAGAGTAATTGGATGTGACAAATATTTTAACTCAATATTTGAGAAAATATTTAAAACAGTAAAATTACAAAAACAATCAATTTAAATTAAAGATCAATTAAATTAATTACCCATATAAACACTTTATATAACACAGATTAACGCAAAATTACATAAATAAAAATAGCAAGATTAATTTATATAACATTTAACAATTTATTAATATTTATCTAAAGTCAAAAACTTATTCTTTCTCTAAAATTAATTTTGGAGACGCGTCTCAGTCACATATACACAAAACATACATACATAAATAGATAAATATAATTATTATATACAATAAATATTTCAATGAAATCTCACATAAAATAAAGCATACAAATATAAAAACAAAATGATTCGAGTCAACCTTTTATCTAAAAATTTAAATTTGCTCTCAATAACAATACATTACATAAATCCCGAAAATTAAATAAACAATAAATATATATATATTAAAAAATAATGGTACTCATCTCTCAAACAATTTTGTGTGGAGTTACCAAAATTATCCATATTCCAGGAATGTACTAAAGTTTTCCTCCTGCGATGGGAGTCCTGGATGAATGTTGTGAAATCCAAGATAGAGATGATGGATGATAATTAATTAAAATTCGGGACTATTATAACGGCCATACTTTAAATAAAAGAAAATAAACAAAATTTATAAACGCAACTCAAAGAAATTAAACATAAAACACTTGATAATTAAATAATGCACCTTTCCGTGTCCTCGGCCGGCACGTGAGAGCATGACCATTTTTCTGGTGTGGTCGACAAAAGGCAAAACTCGAATAAAAATGAATTTTCCTAAATCGACAATCAAACCCAAATTAATCAATTCCCCACTCCTAGAGAACACGGAAATTACCAAATTGCAGAAATGTTAGACAGTCAGTATCATCCAGGAGCTCCCTATTATAAATATAATTAATAATCGACAAATACATGAAGTAACCGCTTCATCCCAATGGGAAATTTACAACTGGCGTAGTACTGCGCCAGTACTGGCAGCACTGGCGGCAAGGCTGAGAGCCAGCACTGGCATGGCACTGGGATGATAACGCCGTCTGGCGCTGCCGAAGTACTGTCTGTCAGTGCTGCCAGACAGCGCTGGCGCAGCACTGGACCAGTGCTGGCTGAGAATATTGCCGCAATAAATGCCGTATTGTTATTAATTAGTCGTAAATTCATAATTATAAATAATTTAACAACAAAATGGTAAATAATATTAATTAATAAATAGTTATTATTCATAAAATATTTCTCTTCTTAAAGAAATTGTATTAAAGATGGAGACTAACAATGGATATAGTAAATGAAGTAGAAAAAAATTGTTTATAACATTGAAAAATTAAATAATAAACAATTACAGTAAGTGTGCATTAGATTTTCATATTTTAGTACCTAACGATTGGAATCTAGAAATATCGCAAACCTATGAAAATAAACAAAATTGCTGACGAGGGGAATCGAACCCACGACCTACGGACTAACAGACTAACGCTCTAACCACTATGCTAACGACACATGTGTACAGAAAATTATTAATATCTCAGTATCATTCAGACATAAAATTATTGAGTCAAAGATGAGAAAAAAATAGGGATACGTTAGAAATAATAAATTGAAGTAAAATAAGTTAAACTAAATTTTTAATAATTAAATTAAATTACTTTATTTATTGCATTTAACATTTTACGTAATTCTTAAATTACGTGGTAATTTTTTAATAATTTTTTATTCATAGTAAGAAGTATAATAGTATTTTAATAGGAACCAAATTATTATTGAGATTAAAGTTTAAATTTCGTTTATAATTTTAATTTGTTTAAATAATTTATTATTTACAAAATTAGACAATTGTGTTAAATTGTTATTATTAAATTTATTAAGAATAAAAAATGAACAACTGAAAAGTAAAATATTAATTTTTTTTAATAAATTTATATTTATAAACATTTATAAACTTTTTTTATAATTTTTTTCAAGTTTATGTCAAAAAAGCAATGTTGGCAAAGAGCGTTGTGAACAATTTTTCTATACTCAGCCAGCACTTGCCGCCGTGGCTTGTCTAAGCTTTGGCGAAACAAAAATTCTGTACTGCGCCAGCACTAATTGTCGAGGCTCGGCTAGAATACGCCGAACAATCGTCTGAGTACTAAGCCAGTGGTGAACATCGGCACTACACTGGCATTTCCCATTGGGATGGAATATTATTTGGAACATTAGTTCCCTAATAGCACAAAATATTCCACTCACATTCCTGGATTTTCATTGGAACATTAGGAATATTCCATCCAAATTTTTGGAATATTGAAATGATTCCGACCTTTCGAATAATTTAGGAATATTCCATAAAATATTCTAGAAATATTCCATAAAGTATTCTAGAAATATTTCATAAAATAATCTAGAAATATTCCATAGAAATATTCCATTGGAATCGTGTAAAAATGTATTTTTTATTAGTATTATTGATGGTATATTAATCATTTTTCGAGGCATTTAAATAAATTCAACAATTTATTATGAACTGCAAAAAGTTGAAAATTCAAAAAGTAATATTCCTGTGGAATATTTTTATAATATTTCAATAAAATATTATTACTATATTTATATGCTATATAAGATTACAGTGAAATATTCCTACTATATTCTAATTACAATATATTATTGGAATATTGCTGACATTATTCCAAAGGAATATTTAAAAGGTCGGACATTATAATATTCCTAAAATACTTATGGAATAATGGAATATTCCAGAATGCGAATATTCGGTGATATTGGGTAACATTTCAATGAAATATTTCTTATATTTAAAATTATAATATTCCGCACATTACAAATAAATATTTCTTTTTCTATTATTCTAAGTGACAATTAAGTCCCAGTAAACAATTGATATTCCTATTATTAAAATTAATATTTTTATTGGTTCAATTTACACTCCAATTATTTCAACTGATTTTGTCATAATTCAAATTTATATTTCTCTTACACAAATAATTTTTTTATGACGATTAATATTGTATTGTTAATTAATCAATTATTCTCCAATAAATATTACATACATGAAAATAGAATATTTCCAAAATTACAACAAAATTTGCATTAAAGATTAATGAAGCACTAATAAGAGCATTATTATGAAATAAATAATTATTATTGAGCGAAATAGTTATTAATTAATGAAATATTAATTTAAAAAAATAGAAATTAAAATAAATTTAACTAGCAATAAACTCCTTATTGTCTTTTTTAAATAAAATTATCAATTTTAAAAATAATAGAATTTAAAAATTTTCTAATTTAAATTTTTGTTGAAAATACTAAAAAAAATTAAATTTTTGAGAAATTACAAATAATTGCAGAAATTCAATTATTTTCAAAAAAATTAAAATTCTTTTTATAAAATTCAACTATTTTCAAAATTTAAAAAAAATTCTTGTAAAAATCCCAATTATCTTTATAAATAACAAAATTCTTCTCCAAAGTTCAATTATTATCATAAAAATTAAAAAAAAATTCTTCTCCTAATTTCAATTATTTTCAAAAATGAAATGCATTTTTCTAATTTTAATGATTTTTATTATCTACGATTTTAATAAAATTTGCCAAAAGGAATTCAATTATTTAAAAAAAATTTTAATAAAATTGTATGCAAACATTTAATTATTTTCATGAATAATAAAAATTTCACAGGAATTCAATTATTTTTATAAATAATAATTTTTTTTAAGGAATTCAATTATTATTTTCATAAAAAATAATTTAAAATTCTAGAAAATAATAATTGAATTAAAATGATGAAAATAATTTGGATGAAGTTACAGTAACAATATTTTTATAATATAAAATAATAATTTTATCTCTTGGTCATCTTTAATTTTATTAGAAAATATGAATATTACAAACATGAAAATAGAATATTTCCAAAATTACAACAAAATTTACAGTAATGATTAATGAAGCACTAATGAGAGCATTATTATAAAATAATAATTCATTATTGAGCGATATAGTTATTAATTAAAGGAAATATTAATTAAAAAAAGTAGAAATTAAAATAAAATTTTAATTTGTAATATTTTCTTTTATAATTTGTATTTTTCTTTTTTTTTACTTTTTTCTTGATAAATTGATATAAATTAATTTGTTGTTTTGTGTAAAATAAAATTAATAAATTCCAATGGAAAATTAATAATTTCTCATTTTACTTGTGAAATATACGTTTTCAATGATGACTTCTGTTAATATGTCGTCACGATTTGCACCAGTTTCGCATCACCAAACGTTCAACTGATGATATGCTGTTAAAGATAAATTTATTATCGCTTTACTGCCACGACGTCATCTCCAGCACCCCGACCGGAAATTAAAATGTAATCCAATCTGAGAGACGTGCACGTGAAGTTAGGCTCAAAAGAGAGTGCCATCCACCTAATTATCATGTTACGTGTCATGATCCCATATGCATAAAGATTTCTCTCGATTTTTTTCTCTCTCTCACTCTTTTTTTTTCTCTATCTCTTTCTATTTTTGATCTTTTTTCTCTTTCTCTCTTTTCTTTCTCTCTCTTTCTCTACTTAAGGGAGAAATGGATTTTGGCATTAAAATAATTTTTCAGTAAAATATACAACAAGGATTTTGAATTTTAGAAACAAAATTTTTCTATTATAAAATAAAGATAAAAATAATAGAGTTTGAATTTTCATGGAATTTTTTTTTAAATAATTTTTTTTATAATAAAAGAAAAAGTGGTATTAATAGAAAAAAAATTATAATAGCACTGAATAATCTGTTAACATTCCTGGAATATTTAATTATAACATTAGGAATATTTCTCGAAAATATTCCATCCACATTTTTAGGAATATTAATAAATTCATCCTGTGAAATATTTCCTTAGAATAATATAGGAATATTTCATAAAATATTTCTACTATATTCTAATTACAAAATTCCAAAGGAATACTTTTACATTATTGCAAAGAAATATTTCAAAGGTCGAATATTTTAAAATTCCTAAAATGTGAGTGGAATATTCCAAAGGAATTTTCTCAATATTCTAATGGAATATTCTAGGATTGTGGGGGGAATATTCCTTGCTATTGATGTATTGTTATTGAAAAAAATTAAAAATAATTTTTATTGGGTGAATTCTAGAAAAGATAAAAATAATAGAAAAGCGATGAAATCAGTAGTAATAGTCGATTATAGTCAGACGTTGTTTGAAAAAAATATTAAGAGAGAATATTCCAGAGGAATCTTCTCAATATTCGAAAGGAAAATTCTCAATGTTCCAATGGAATATTTTCAATGCTCCAATGGAATATTCCAGAAATGTGAATTGAATATTCCGTGATTTCCCAGATAATATTAGTAGAAAAAAAATACTAAAATACATTACAAAGCTTTTGAATTTTGAAATTAGAAAAAAATGTTTCTTACGAACAATTGAAAAAAAAATTTTTTTTTATTATAAACAATAGAAAAAAAATAAGAATAGAAAAAAAAATATTATCTTGAAAAAAATAATACTAGTGGAAAAAAATAATATTAATAAAAAATATTCTCCTATGATAAGATTGTAATGAGAAAATGAAAAAAAGAAGAAATGATAATAAAAAAGAATAGCTATTAAAAAGAAGAAAATTATTGTTACATTCCTGCTATTGTTCTTTTCAATATTACAAAGTGAAATAACGTGGAAAAATTGAATTCAAGACCAAATGACATATTTTATTGTTATTTATGACTAGAAGAAGAAAAATAATAAAAAAAATATACCTACGCAAGATGAAATTTAATTCAGCTTTTTTATGCTTCTTTGATGATGATAATAATAATAAAGAAAAAGAAAAAAAGGCAGTAAAAGAATACAACTTACCACCGGAAACAAGACACTTGAGTTCCATATTTCCGCCTTCTTGATATGGTCCAGCGACAGTTGGCACTGTTTTTCCATATTCGTCTATGATGTTCGGTTTATGAGGTGGAACTGTAACAGGAAAAAATAAAAAAAAAACGATTTTAGTACAGAAAATGTTTAGAAAGAAAAGATAAGAAATGGTAAGAGAAACCAAAGAGAGAGGGGGGGAGTGAGAGAGAAAGAGAAAGTTTATCTCGTGAGTAATATCAAAGCTAAGGTTGTAAACAGTTATTAAACTCAAACCTAAGGGTAGACATAGTTTCCATAAAGGGAAAATCACATAGGCAAGCAAGTGCAAATGGAAACTTGAATGTAATTGTGCAAATGTTCACCAATATACATACATATATATGTATGTATATTATATATAGAAGCGAAAGATTATTTCCCCAACAGAAATTAATTCACTTCTCTCAAGCGTAAGTTAATTCATATTTCTCAGATTTTAATTAATTGTACCACAAAACATAGATTTACTAAATAGCTTTTCCCTCTATTATGTAATTGTAAATATTATTTTACTTTTTACTATTTTAAGTGTCAACAATTTTTTTTTAATATTCCAAGAATATTTTTATTCAAATTCGCTGGATAAATAATTTCTCCAGAATAATATTCTTTAGCATATTTGGTAATAGGGAATATCTTTGATATTTCATTGGAATATTAAGAAATCTTTGGAAACAATGCAAGGATTATTTAATTTATAATATCAGGAATATTTATTTTCGATTGTTTAAGAGATATTAGGAGTATTACGAATACCAGGAATATTTCGAAAGATATTGCGAATAATACGATTGTTAGGAATAATAAAAATACTAGGAATATTAAGAATAATAGAAATATTACAAGTAACACGATTATAAGAAATATTAAAAATACAAGGAATATTAAGAATTCTACGAATATTACAAATATACGAAAATAAATACTTAGAAATATTACGGAAAATACGACTATCAGGAATATTAAAATTACTAGGAACATTAAAAATATTACGAATGCTAGGAAAATTACGAATAATACGAATATTAGGAATACTGTAAATACTAGACATATTACGAATAATTACGGTTATTAGGAATATTAAAAATACTAAGAAAATTACGAATATTTGGAATATAATGAATAATAGACGTATTTCGAATAATACGATTATAAGGGATATTGAAAATACTAGGAATATTAAGAATACTACAAATATTAGTGAAATAAAAATACCGAAAATGTTAAGAATACTAGAAATATTACGAATAATACGATTATAAGGGATACAAAAAATACTGGAAATATTAAAGACAACACGATTATGAGGAATATTAAAAATACTAGGAATATTAAGAATAATCAGAATATTGTGAATATAAAAAAGATTAGGATAGTAAAAATACTAGAAATATTACCAATATTATGATAATCAGGGATATTATAATTAGTATGCGTATTAAGAATATTACGAATAACAGAAATATTAGGAAATTAAAAATACTATAAAATAAATATTACGAATAATTCGATTATCAGGAATATTAAAATTACTAGTAATATTAAGAATATTACGAATGCTAGGAAAATTACTAACATTAGAAATATTATAAAAAATAGACATATTTCAAATTATTAAGATTATTAGGAATATTAAGAATACTAGGATATTAAGAAAACTAGAAATATTACAAATAACACGATAAGGAATTTTAGAAATACAAGGAATATTAAGAATTTTACGAATATAAAAAAATAAATATTACAGACAACACGATTACGAGGAACATTATAAAAATACTAGGAATATTATGAATAACAGAAATATTAGGGAACTAAAAATACTAGAAATATTACGAATAATATGATTATTAGGAGTATTAAAATTACAAGGAATATAAGAATATTATGAATGCTGGCAAATTTTTATTAATACGAATATTAGAAATATTATGATTCTTAGACATATTACGAGGAATTACGATTATTAGGAATATTAAAAGTACTAGGAATGTTAAGAATATTACGAATACTAGGAAAATTACGAATATTTGGAATATTTTGAATAATAGACATATTACGAATAATATGATTATAAGGAATATTAAAAATACTAGGAATATTAAGAATACTAAGAATATTACGAAGACTACAAATATTAGGAAAATAAAAATACCGAAAATATTAAGAATACTATAAATATTACAAATAACATGATTATAAGAAATATTTAAAATACAAGGAATATTAAGAATTATACGAATACTATGAAAATTACGAAGAATATGAATATTAGGAATATTATAAATACTAGAAATATTACAGATATTCCGAATATTGGAAATATTAAAAATACTATGAATGTTACGTATAATACGAATATTAGGAATATTAAGAATATTAGAAATATGAAGAATATTAGAAATATGAAGAATAATACGAATATTAGGAATATATTATAAGTACTGGGAATATTTTATAATACTAGAAATATTACGAATAAATAGATTATAAGGAATATTAAAAATACAGGGAATATTAAGAATAATAAGAATATTTTGAATAACAGAAATATTAGGAAACTAAAGATACTAGTAAAATTACGAATAATACGATTATCAAGAGTATTAATTTACTAGGAATATTACGCATTTTTCGACTATTACGAATACTAGGAATACTAGGAATATTGCGAATAATTCGAATATTAGCAATATTAAAAGTACTAATAAATTACGAATAATACTAATACTAGAAATAGTAAAAAATACTAGAAATATTAAAATACACTAGGAATAATGAAAAATTGAATAAACAGCATTTTTTCCGACACTTATTGAACGCTTCAGAGAAAAGAAAACTTTGTAGATTTTAAAATAAATGATTGTGGACTTTTTTTTTAAAGTCAACATTGTAAAAGAGAAGCGTGACACCGATAATAAAGGTTGATAAGAAATTATATTATCGAGTCTATTATTAATGAAGAGAGATAATTAATGGAGTTCCCGGTTTTCTGGCTCATTAGTCTTTCTTTTGTCAATTAATTTCTTTCTTTTGTTTTTTGTTTTTTTTTTTTTTTTTTTTTTGGCATTTGAATTTTGCGAATATATATGTACGAAGCAGTGGTGGTTGTGGGCGCAGACGATCGCAGTAAGATAGGGGTGATGATGGAGCACGATTTTCAGACCCTCAACTCATCAACAAGCTCTTTGGTCTCAAAACGAGCAAAAACAGTTAATTGGCTCAATAAGGAGTTGGGTCAGAGAGTGAACTCTCGATGTTGTCAGAAGCGGGCACGAAATTTCGCTCTTTTTCGGAATATTTTATATTATACACTTATTCCAATGAAAAAAATTAAGCATTATATTTAGTGGACACACGAAGGTTTTGAATTATTCTTTTTTTTTCTTTTGCAAAAAAATATAATAATTATATGTAATTTTATTATATTTTTTATTGTAATTTTATAATTTTGTATATATTCACTATACAGATGAAGTTTTTAGATACTTTTTTCTTTACAATTGTAAACATTTTATTGGAATTTATTAAATTTTTTTATTTTATTGGGATATTCCCAATGAAAAAGGAACATTCCATTGGAATATTCCTACTATATTTTAATTAAAATATTCCAATGGAATATTATTAATTCCTACAATATTTCAATGGAATATTTTTATATTTTATTGGAATATTTTTAATTTCTACAATATTCCAATGGAATATTTTATTATTCCATTGGAATATTTCCAATTCCTGCATTATTCCAAATAATGCAAAAAATTTCCAAGACAGTTTAACCAAAAAGAAATTGGAAATAGTTTTGTAATGAATTTTCTAGAAATATTCCAAATAATAATAATAATAATAATAATAATAATAATAATAATAATAATAATAATAATAATAATAATAATAATAATAATAATAATAATAATATTCCCAATAAACAGGTTGAAATTCGGATCTTTTAATGTACCTATAATGTGAATGGAATATTCTAGGAATACTAATAAAATACTTCATGGGAATGTTATAAAATACTTGAATAAAAAAATCCCAAAAACAATAAAAAAATATTTTCTAAAAATATTCAGAACCGGAAAAGAATTCTTTAGTAAAAAAAATTTCCTAATTTAATAAATAATATAAAAGAATAATAATACAATGTAAGAAGAAGGAAAAAATTTTTTTGAAATAAACGAAAGATGAATTACATGATAGAAGTAAATTGAGGAATTAAGGAATACTGTTATTTCCCTCTTTTGAAAAGTAGAATCTCTTGTACATACGGGTGAACAGAAAAAAAAGAAAAGAAAAAAAAACTCTAACGATGATAGATTTTACCTGTAATCACGTCAAAATAAAATTCAACTTAATCTAAGCTACAAGTTTTCCACACATAGCAGTCCTTTTATGGCAATTGCATGGAGAGCTCTTTGGTAATGTTCGCATAATGCCTGATTTACATTTTATTCTCACTCCATTAAAGTAGAAGCTTGATGCCTTTCTCAAGCCGTCATTAAAAAAGAGTTGTGCACTTTTATAGTGATTGCATGCAAGGTGCACCGAAATATAAACGATGATTGGCAAACTCATAAATCAATGTCGCTCCTTGGATAAATTCTTACTTACAAAAGAAATTTTAACTCCCTCTCTCTCTCTCTCTTTCTCTCTCTGCCTTTTTTTCTCTTTCTTTCTATTTTCCTTTTTTTCTCTCTCTCTCTCTGGCATTTTTTATCTTTCTCTCCCCCTATGAGGTATTTAATTTCAGTTTATGTGTAATTTAAAAAAAAGTATTTGCTACATATACAATTTTATATTAATTTCATTCTCATAAATGTTGAGGACTTGATTGTAGGACGTGTTTTTGAGTGAGTGTGTTTGTGTGTTGGAACGAAAAAGAAACGTCTAGAAAAGAAAATTACTCTCGTGCTCTTTGGGCGGTTTGGAATTCAAATGAGAATTTCCGGTTGTTGACATTAATCTTCTTTTCTTATGAATTTTATTAGATTTTACGCTTATTAGAAGAGAAGAAAGAAAAAATAGGTGATTATTAATTTTTGTTTATTATTCAATTTAAGGAGGATTGTTTTTTTAGTTGCGAATATTTCGAACAACAATGTTTCATTTTCGAAGGTGCTTCTTATCCTAATAGGAAAAATTGTTTTTTATAAATAAAATAAGCAATTTTGAAAATAATAGAATTTAAAAATTTTCTAATTTAAATTTTTGTTGAAAAACACTGAAAAAAAATTAAATTTTGAAGAAATTACAAATAATTGCAGAAATTGAATTATTTAAAAAAAATAAATAAATAAAATTCTTCTTATAAAATTCAACTATGTTCAAAATTTGAAAAAAAAATTGTCGTAAAAATCCCAATTATCTTTATAAAAAACAAAATTCTTCTCCAAAGATCAATTATTTTCATAAATGTTCAAAAAAATTCTTGTCCCAATTTCAATTATTTTCTAAAATAAAATGCATTTTTCTAATTTCAATGATTTTCAATAAATATTATCATAAAAAAATTTTCCAAGAAGAATTCAATTATATCTAAAAAAGAATTTTAATAAAATTAAATGCAAACATTTAATTATTTTCATAAATAATAAAAATTTCACAGGAATTCAATTATTTTTATAAATAATAAAATTTTTTTTAAGGAATATAATTAATTCATAAAAAATAATTTAAATTCTAGAAAATAATAATTGAATTAAAATGATGAAAATAATTTTGATGAAGTTACAGTAACAATATTCTTATAATATAAAATAATGATTTTATCTCTCGGGCATCTTTAATTATTAGAAAATATGAAGAAATCGATCACTCCGAGTCTTCGACTTGGAGCAATCGATATCTTCATGTTTTATAACAAATACTTTTATAAGTTGTTTAATTTAAAAAAGGTTTGAATTTGAAATTTTTGAATTTCTTAATTCATGTGGAAAATCCTGCTCCAAAAATAAGATTAAAAATAGAAATTGTGCAAATATTTTTCTTCTTTTTCTAAAAAAAAAATAATATTGTTAAAAAAATTGTGATTCATAAAGAAAAATAATGCAAAATGAATAAATTTTCTATTTCTTAATCACAGTTGTTTAACAATTTTCTAATTTTGCTTAGAAGTAAAGAACAAAAATCTGAATAATTTCAATTTTCAATTCTGATGATTTCTATTTGTCATTACAATTTTGAATTAATTATAAAATAAAAATAATTATTATAGTTCATTAATTAATATAGTTAATTTTAACACTATTATAATAGAATTTAATAAAATATGATAAATTGTAATAAAATTAATATCAAAAAATAAAAGTTCAATATAAATTAGACATAATTTTGGAGTAGAGACTCATTTTGCTAAACGTCTTATTGCAGGTGCCTCTAATTCCAAGAAGGACTTCTTTTTTCACCTGAGAGGTTCCTCCGTTGAAAATCATCACTTTCGCTAATATCTAAAGCAGGCCTGATCTAAAGGTAAAGTACAAATTTTTTCATTAGATTAACTACTAAAATTGTCAATATTTCAACAAGACGAATAAAATAGTAGGATTTTTTTTAAAATTATATCCACGATAAATAGAAGTAACTCACTTGTGTTCTTTAATTTTTTAAGGGAATACTAAAATATTCCCTTGAATTGATAAAATATTTTTTCAGACTACTTAAATTTTTAGGGAAATATTTTACAATATTCCAAAAAAACATTAAAATTTTTATTTATTTATTTTATTTTTTATATTAAATTACAATGAAACATAAAAGAATTTCAGGGGATAATAAAAATATTCCAGTGGAATATTGCAATATTTTTGTATTCCTCGAAATACTAAAATTTTTTAGTGAAATATTTTACAATATTTCAAAAAAACATACTAAAATTTCTATTTATTTCTTTTATTTTTTATATTAAATTACAATGAGACATAAAAGAATTTTATTCGATAATTAAAATATTCCTGTGGAACACTGCAATATTTTAGTAATCCTCGGAATACTAAAAATTTTTAGTGGAATATTTTACAATATTTCAAAAAAACATAGGTACTAAAATTTTTATTTTATTTTTTAAATTAAATAGCAAATAAACATAAAAGAATTTCAGTCGCTAATTAAAATATTCCAGTGGAATATTGCAATATTTTAGTAGAATATTACAATGTTTCGATCGAATATTAAAATTCTTCTGTCGAATATTAAAATTTGGCAATCGAACAGTAATATAGTTTTAAGAAACTTTGATAACACTCGCGTGGAATACTTTAAAATATTTATCGAGGAATATTTCTAAAAATGTAAAAAATGTTTCAGAATATTCCCCGATAAAAAAATGAAAATATGAAAAAAAATTTCAGATTATATTCTTGTAGGAATATTAAAAGAAATGAAAACATATTTCAGAATGTATTCTGGAAAGGTATATTAAAAGAAATAGAAAAATATATTTTAGAATGTATTCTTTGAAGGAATATTAAAAGAAATAAAAAAATATTCCAGAGTACTCAAAGAAATTAAAAAACATTTCAGAATATTCAAAGAAATAAAAAAAAATTTCGCTGTTGTATTGAATTTCAAAAAAAGAAAATTAGACAAAAAAATAATTTTCTTTTTTTGTTTAATAAAAATAATAATAATAAAAAATAAGTATTTTTTTTTATTTGTGGAAAAAAATCGTGTGACAATTCATAATACAAAGTGAAAATGAACTAGTTTTTTGTTAATGTCGATATAGAAAAAGGATTTTTGTGTACGGCAATAAAGGTAAAAATGCAGTTTGATAAACATTGATATTATCTACCTCGGTGTTCAGAGAAATGAGAGTGTCGTCAATAGTCTAGGCCAATCGATAGTGTAGGGACGTTAAGCCCCCTTGATCCTAGATAATAATGTACACATTCGATTGCACTTTTATTCGCTCTGTTTGCTATTCTCATTCTGATCTCTCTTTCCCTCCCTTTCTCCCTCTCTCACTCTCTCTCACTCTCTCACCCTCTTTTGCTCCTTCCTAACAACTTTTTTTTTCCGTTATATTAACGCCCTCAATAATTTCCATTTTCGATAGGAAAACACGTCGTACCATCGAGTTTAAGCTCATCGTCAATATTTTAGAACTCTTAATAATACACTTTTTACACTATCACTTTTCTCTCCCCTCCCACACCCTCCACTTTCATTTTAAATTCACACTTATTCAATTCTTTTCCACGTAAATTGAAACTGTTTCTCTTTATAGGTACTTTTGAATAAAATGTCCTTTTTTGAAAGTGAACTTTTTTTTTTTATTCATTGAATTTCGATAAAAATAAATTTCTATGAATTCAAAGGTAGTTTTATTTATTTTTTTTTTGAAACTCGTTTTGTTTTGGATTTTTTTTAGGTCGTTTTGATTTAAAATTTTTATTTAAACTTGTTTTGAATTTCGTTGTAATTTCAAACTACCATTTTTTTGGAGTAAATTATTTTGGAGTAAATTCTAAATAAAATAAAATTGACGGTTATTTATTTAAAAAATTAATTTCCACTAATTATGGAATTTTCTTTACTTTATTATTAATTTCTAATTTAAAAAATAATTGACCCCATTATTCTATTAACTTAGTATGAAAAAATAATTGTCCCTATTACTTTATTAATTTTGTATAAAAAATAGTTTTTTTTATACTTCATTAGGTAATTTTTTACAGAACTAATAATTTCCTATAGTATTTTACTAAATTGTTTAAAGACAGAAAAATAATTGAATAGACTCTTCAAATTTGAATTAGTAAAAATATTTACTAATTACTAATATGAATTTGCGTCTGAGATTTTGCTTTTAAATTAATTAATTTTACTAATAAATAGTCATTTACTAATTAATTTTACTAATTTATTAGTAAAATTTAATATATAATTAGTAATTAAATTAGTAAATTATTAGTAGGATGGAAAAAAAAGAATTAGTAAATTTTAATAATAAATAGTCATTTCTACTAATTTTTTAGTAAAATTTACTAATTCAAAAGCAAAAAGTCAGTCACGAATTTTATTACTAATTTTTATTAATTTAAAAAAAATGGATGATGCTCACGAATAAATAGTAATTTCTACGAATTTATTACCAAAGTTTACTAATTCAAAAGCAAAAAGTCAGTCACTAATTCAAATTAGTAAACATTTTTACCAATTTAAAATTTAGAGATGAGTAATAACAATTTTTCTAATTAAATTAATTCAAAAATAGATAATTCAGAAAAAGTATCTACATTTTTCATCCCTTTTTCTCTCCATTTTTTTTTTTTTTTTTGTAAATTAATTAAAAGTTTTATTAAAATTTCTGAAAAGTTTTGCAAAAAAAAAGAAGAGAAGGAGAAAAAAAATGAGAGAAAGAAAATGAGAATAAAATAAAATAAGACAACATTTATAGACTTAAATTAATTTCAAGCACTAAAGTGATAAAAGTATTAAAAGCATGAAAGAAATGTTAATAATTTTAACCTCAACGCTTTCATGATTAAATTCTTTATTGTGCGTGAGAGGTAGTAGCTCATTTTCTAGAAAGAATTTACGATTAAAATTCGTGACACGCTTTTTTCCTTTTTTCCATCTCGGAAATTTTTTTCACTTACTCTCTCATGAAACATTAAAATGAGAAACTACTTTTTTAGAATATTGAAAAAAAAAATTTATATTGTTTCTTCATGTCTTATGAAGATTTTTCAATTTGAAAAAGAAAAATTTACATGTAAATTTTGAAAAAAAGGGGAACAAGAAAAATTTAGATGTAAATTTTGAAAAAAAAGGGCAAATAGAAAAAATGGAAAGAAAAGGAAAAAAAGGATGAAAAAGACATTGTGACAGAATTAAAAGCCATTAAAGTGGATTTAAGTCACGAACAACTAACATTAGAGATCTCAAGTTTTGTCCTAAGCACTGAATTAGGGTATCACTTTAGCTAAAGCTTTATAATCAAGATTGATAATTAACGATAATTACTTTATCAACCCTTTATATCACTCCTAGAGCTTTATTTATTGTCTTTTCGGTAAATTATTGTTCCGTTTTATTAATTGTTCTCCAAGGGAAAATTACAAGAAGAAAATTTATATAGAAAAAATAGTGGTTACCAGTGCGGAATTTTCATTTCCCGTTTAGACGATAATTATAGACATTGGATTTTTTTTCAAAACCAATCAAAAGTATTCAATTTAAATTCTGAAGTATTTTCAATTTTATCATTTTTATCATTACGAAAAAAAATTGATAATAATATGGAGAAAATTATTTATTATTCTCTGCAAAAAAAATTTAGGAGAAAAAAAGAAAAGAGAGAGAGAAAAGAGAAAAAAGAGGAGAGAGAAGAAAAAAAAAGAAAAAAAAGTTTCCTAAAATAATGCAAAAAAAATTGTTTTGCAAAAATTTTTCCATCCAGTTATAAAATGAACAAAAGTAAGCAAAAGTAAACAAAAGTACTCGTTGAATTTTATTTTGAAGGGGGAGAAAATTAATAAATTTTTCATGCCAGGAATGAGGAATTTCGAATTGACGTAAATGAAAAACATATTTCGTGGTTGTAAGAGGTTAAACTCCCCGAAAATTATTCTGCACTAGAGCTAAAGTTTCTAGTCCCGGCCCCACTCGCGAAGAGAGAATTAATTGTCTGTAATGGGATCGTGCCAATTAGTTGGATGCGTGTAGAGGTGCACTTAGGAAGTTATTCCCTCGACCTTCTTCCGCGCTATTCCCGATAAGGCGTTAGGGTACAAGAAACACAAGTATCGAGTGAGAAACGAGGTACTTTTACACTATCGTGCGTGCATCAACATTCAGGAAAGAGAGCAACCGGGCTGTCGAGTTGTCAAACTATTCTCAACTCGACACAATAACATTTTCGGTATCTCTGAGTAGCTGAAAAGAAATATTTATTTTTGTTTTGCACTGTTCACATATTTATATCAAATAGTTGAATTTTTTTTTGAAAAAATGTAAATTACATTACAAGTAGGCGCAGAGGTTTTATTTTGTGATTCCACTTCACTTTCACTTTATTTCACCTCACTTTCACTTTATTTCATCTCACTTTCACTTTATTTCACTTCACTTTCACTTTATTTCACCTCACTTTCACTTTATTTCACCTCACTTTCACTTTATTTCATCTCACTTTCACTTTATTTCATCTCACTTTCACTTTATTTCACCTAACTTTCACTTTATTTCACCTCACTTTCACTTTATTTCACCTCACTTTCACTTTATTTCATCTCACCCTCACTTTATTTCACCTCACTTTCACTTTACTTGAATTTAAATCGAGGTGAAAGTGACGTAAAGTAAAATAAGTGCAGACTTCGCACTCGATCGTTAATTTTAAAAAAGTAGCAAAAACTAGTTTTTAAACTAAAAAAAAAATTAGTAAAAAAGTAGCTATCGGAAAATTAAACTTGACGACCGAAAAACTCATTTTAGAAACTTCACAAAACTGACAAAAATTCCATTCTATATTTTATTCTCCTGGCTTTTTCCTAATTTTCATCAAAAATATTTACTTCATTCTTATCCTACTAATAAATTGAATTCCTGCAACGATTTTTCTTATTTATGAAAGAATTTAAATATTTATAAAAATAATTTAATTCTTGACAAGAATTTTATAATTTATTATTCATGAAAGAATTTAAATATTTATAAAAATAATTTAATTCTAGTGAAGAATTTTATAAAAAAAATTTAATAATTCATCTCTTTCGACTAATTTTATGCAAATTCTAATTTAAATAGTTGAATTCCTGGGGAATTTTTATTATTCATGAAAAGAATTGAATTCTTAAGAAGATTTTTACAAAAAATTTGTTAAAGAATTGAATTCTGTTTGGAATTTTTTTTTAAAATAGTAGATATTGAAAATCATTGAATTGTGAAAAGATTTTAAAAATAATTAAATTTTTTAAAGAATTCTATTAAAATTTTTGAGAATAATTAAATGTCTGTGTGGCATTTTATTAAACTTTTTTCAAAATAATTGAATTCCTTCCTGAAACGCATTCTTTTATTTATGAAAATAATTGAATTGTTGCGAACGATTTTATTAGAATTATTTAAAATAATTAAATTTGTGATGAATATTGTTATTTATGAAAATAATTGAATTTTGCAAAGAATTTTATTAAAATGCCTCAAGATAATTGAATTTTCGGGAATAATTTTGTTATTTATCTTTAATAATTGAAATCTTTCGAAGAATTATTTATGTAAATAATTGAATTCTTCTGAAGAGTTTTAATAAAATCTAAAAGAACAATTGAATTATTTCAAAAAAATTGTATTTAAAATAATTGATTTGATTCCAACAATTTTATTAAAATATTTTAAAATAATTGAATTCCTGTGAAAAGTTCTATTATTTTTGTAAACAATTGAATTCTTCCAAATAATTAAAAAAAATTTTTTTTAATAATTGATTATTTCGACAAACTGAAATTAAATTTTTAAGAATAATGACTTTTTTTGAGCAATTTCTGTAAAATTGTATCAAAAATAATTGAAATCCTGCAATGAATTTTATTATTTATGAAAATAATTGAATAGTTGAAAAGAATTTTATTAAAACGCCTCAAAATAATTAAATTTTCGGGAATAATTTTGTTATTTATCGGCATAATTGAATTCTACAATAACATCTAACTATTATTATAATTGATTTCTTTCGAAGAATTATTTATGTAAATAATTTATTTCTTGGGAAGAATTTTATTAAAATCTAAAAGTATAATTGAACTATTTAAAAAAAATTTAATTAAAATTGTATTTAAAATAATTGATTTCCTTCGAACAATTTTATTAAAATATTTGAAAAAATTGAATTCCTGTAAAATTGTATAAAAAATAATTGAAATCCTGCGATGAATTTTATTATTTAAAAACAAATTAAATAGTTGCAGAGAAATAATTATTAAAATTTAATAATATTATTAAAATTAAGTAATTATTGAATTCCATAAAAGAATTTTATTATTTATAAAAATAATTGAATTATTGCGGAAAATTTTATTAAAATGTGTAAAAAGAATTGAATTTCTGTGAAAAATTTTCTTATTTTTAAAAATAATTGAATTCTTCATAAGAATTTTATAAACATTGTTTTAAATAATTAATTTTTCCAAAATATAATAAATAGTATGAAAATTCTATTTTCAATAATTGAATTCTTGCTTAGAATTTTATGAAAAATGTTTTTAAAAAATTAAATTTCCATGAAAAATGTTATTATTTGTGAAAGTAATTGAATTATTCTGAAGAACTGTATAAATATCTTGTTAAATAATTGATTTTTTCGAATTTTTGTTAAAAATGCTATTTTAAATTAATTGAATTCTTGTGGAAATTTTATTATTTATGAAAATAATTGAGTTTTGGATGAATTTTATTAAAAATTTTTTTAAATAATTGAATTCTTTTTGGGAAATTTTATGGAAATACTAGACATTGAATATAATTGAATTTCGAATATTTTTTGAAAATAATTGAATCGTTTTTAAGAATTAGATTATAGTTTTTTTAATTCTAGCATTATCGAATTTAAAGTAGTGAAAATTCTAAAAAAAAACAGAAATAGTAGCTTTTAGTGGCTGAAATCTGAAAAAAGTACCCAAATAGTGGCATAACGTGAAAAAAGTAGTAAATAGTAGGTTTTAGTAGATAATTGCAAAGCCTGTAAGTGAAGTACTTATACTTCACTTACTTCCCTTTCACTTCACTTGAAATCGAAGTGATGTGAAATCGAGATGAAGTGAAAGTTAGGTGAAGTGAAGTGAAGTGAAAGTAAAATTACAAAATAGCACCCCAGATACTCAATTTTGCATTATATCTGCAGAATACGTCAGCAATTAAATTTTCTAATATGAAAAAACTCTACTCGAACATTCTAACATTAAATTTTATTTTATTACCCCCATTCTCTTTTCAATAAGAAATAATTTAATCCTCTACTACCACCACCACTTTTTTTTCCTCATTTCTTTATAGCACCCTTTTTTAAGAGAAAATTTCTCTCAATTTCAATTAAAAAAAAAAGAAAAGAAAATGACACTTACTTGAAGAAAAAAACGACGAATGAAAGAAACTAATCCTTACGATCGACACTTTCATTTTTTTTGCTCAAAAAACCAATGTAATAAAATACTGTGAGTGTCATTCAGAAAAGGGGGAAAGCTTTAAAATAATTAGTCATTAATGAGCAAAAGAATTGGACCTTTCAGAAGAGAGATAGGGTCAACAAGAAAAGACTAGACTGTAAGCGGCCAAGTCTTAACGAAAAAAAAAAGAAAAAAAAAAAGGAAAAAATTGTGGAAAGAGTGGGAGTCAAAAGGGTGTGGGGTGGAGGGGGCGGAGGTCTTCAGGGTAGTGAGAACCTTTCTACAGAATCTCAAGAGTAACGAGCTTTTTCTTCGAAAGCTTCTTAAGAGCACCGCCTTAGCACGGCTCGAAGATTTGACTCTAGTTCAAACGGCCAACGTGAAAGCGAAGGAGCCCAAGGGAAAAAGGGGATGCTAAAATATAAGTCGAAGAGAGTGAGAGAAAGAGAAAGAGTGAGAGAAAGAGCAAAAAAAGGAGGGGGGAAAGGAACAGCGAGAAAAAAAGAAAATTTCTACTACTACTACTATTATTACTGCTACTAAAAAAAAAAAAAAATACACGAGTCGTGCTTGACTTTTCATTGCGTCTTAACTTTTATTCTCCGTTTCACTTACGTTCGCTATATTTCTTTAAAGAAAAGAAAAAATGTTCCATTATTACTGGTCTTTACAGTTCGTTTCCAATTTATTAAAATTGAAAATCAATAATTTTTTCCGACAATTTGATTCGTGGCTTTCATAGAATATTTTTATTTTATTTATTTTTTTATTATTGAAATTATTAACAGTATTTTATTATTATTAATATTTATGTAATTATTATTGTTATTTTTATTATTATCCTTTCAGTAGTTGAAATCGATTAATTTAATACATCGGCAGATGTAATTTGTTACTATTACTATTTTTCTTATCCTTTCAGTAGTTGAGGTCAATCATTAGGCAGACATATTTATTATTATTATCTTTTCAGTAGTTAAAGTAAATTATTAGTCAGACATATTTATTATTATTACTATTTATATTTTCAGTAGTCGAAGTAAATTATTAGTCAGACATATTCATTATTATTATCTTTTCAGTAGTTTAAGTCAATTATTAGTCGGACGTAGCTTTTTATTATTATTAAATTTTTATTTTTATCCTTTCAGTAGTTGAAGTAAATCATTAGTCGGACGTAGCCTTTCATTATTATTATTTTTTTTTATCCTTTAGTAGTTAAAGTCAAATATTAGTTAGACATATTTATTATTATTACTATTATATTTTCAGTAGTCGAAGTAAATTATTAGTCAGACGTATATTTATTATTATTATTATTACTATTATTATTATTATTATATTTTCAGTAGTCAAAGTAAATTATAAGTCAGACGAATTTTATTATTTTTCAGTAGTTTAAGTCAATTATTATTCGGAAGTAGCCTTTCATTATTATTTTTTTGTTTTATCCTTTAGTAGTCGAAGTAAATTATAAGTCAGACGTATATTTTATTACTATTATATTTTCAGTAGTCAAAGTAAATTATTAGTCAGACATATATTATTATATTTTTATTATTATTATCATATTTCAGTAGTTGAAGTTAATTATTAGTTGGACGTTGCCTTCTTATTATTTTTACTATCCTTTCATTAGTTGAAGTAAATCATTAGGCAGACGTAGCCTTTCATTATTATTATTATTTTTTATCCTTCCAGTAGTCAAAGTCAATTATTATAGTCAGATATATTTATTATTATTATCTTTTCAGTAGTTAAAGTAAATTAATAGTCAGACTTATACTTTTTATTAGTATTATTATGCTTTCAGTAGTTAAAGTAAATTAATAGTCAGAGTTATACTTTTTATTAGAATTATTATGTTTTCAGTAGTCGAAGTAAATTTTTAGTCAGACGTATATTTTTTTATTATTATTATCTTTTCAGTAGTAAAAGTCAATCATTAGACAGACGCAGTATTTTATTATTATTATTATTTTTCAATTAGTTGAAGTAAATTATTAGTAAGACGTATTTATTAATATTATTGTTATTATTATTAATATTAGAATTATTATAATAGCTTAATTTGCAAACTAATTTTTCCGCCCTCTTGTTCTTTTTTTCTCGACAAGTAGAGGCTGAAAATTTTGCGAAACAATGTGAAATAAAATGGCGAGCAACCAAGAACTTAAATGTGTGGAGTACTGTCTAAATATTGAAAGACAAGAGAGCATAGGAAAAAAGGGGAATTGTTTGCGGCGTTGAATTTTAGAAAGACAGTAAAAGGGTCAGCTTGATTGATAAGGGTCTAACGGAAAAGAATGTGTAGAGGATGTTAAGGGATGAAAATTTCAAAAGAAGAGAGTGAGAGAGAGAAAGAACAAGAAAAAATATTCAGAATGGATGGGAGAATCCTCTCCCTCCTTTTTTTCTTCATTTCTTCATCTCTATAAGGAAGAGAAAAAGGGAAGAATAGGAGAGAGAATTGAATGTTAAAAATATGTACTATTTACGTAGTGTAAAAAAGAAGAGAGAAGAAAAGAGAGAGATACAAAAAGGAAGAAAAGAGAGAGAAGAAGAAAGAAGAAAAGAGAGAAAAGAAGAAAGTAGAAAAAAGAGAGAAGAAGAAAGAAGAAAAGAGGGAGAAAAAAGAGAGAGAGAAGAAGAAGAAAGAAGAAAAGAGAGAAAAGAAGAAAGTAGAAAAAAGAGAGAAGAAGAAAGAAGAAAAGAGGGAGAAAAAAGAGAGAAGAAAGAAGAAAGAGGAAAGAAAAGAGGGAGAAAAAAGAGAGAGAGAAGAAAAAGAAAGAAGAAAAGAAAAAAGAAAGGAGGGCGAAAAAAGAGAGAAGAAAGAAGAAAAGAGAGAGATGAAGAAAGGAGAAAGAGGAAAGAAAAGAAGGAGAAAAGAGAGAGAGAGAAGAAGAAGAAAGACGAAAAGAAAAAAGAAAGGAGGGCGAAAAAAGAGAGAAGAAAGAAGAAAAGAGAGAGATGAAGAAAGGAGAAAAGAGAGAAGAAAAGAGGGAGAAAAAAGAGAGTGAGGAAAGAAGAAAAACGATGGAAGAAAACATAGAGAGAGAAAAAGAGAGAATGAAGGAGAGGAAAAGAAGAGAGAACGAGGGAAAGAGAGGGGAGGGGGTAGTTGTTGAACTAGACCCCACAATTTTCGTTTACGGACAAGATAGAAGAGCAGTGTGTCTCTCTAAAAGCTGTGTGGAGTTAAGGTAGAAAGCAGGGGCGGGCATGCCACGTAATACATGTGGGTGGCAAGTGAAGACTATATATAGCGCATTGCGCCACGCGGAGTCGTTTAATGAGCCGGAAAAGTGGCACAGCTCCACCCGCTTCTACAGGAAGCAAGACATTAATGGTGCTGAAGTTTGAGATCTGGAAAAGCGTTCGCTTATTTCCCGCAAGGGAACATGCAAACTTTTCACAGCAAACATCATCCCTTCAACTTCATCATTTCACCATTTACATTTGCATATATATATAATACCCACGCCACATTTATTTTCTATTTAGTTTATGAAAATTGAAATACCTTTATTATTACAAGTAAATTAACCTTTATAATAATTTTTTTTTCTTTATTAATTAAATAAAATACCAACAGAGTATTCTTCTTCTTTCTTCTTTCTCTCTTCGTATTAGTAGCAATGTGTAAAGTAATACTGCATATTAGTAATACACAGTGCTACTAATACTGCGTATTATTAATATAAAGTGCTACTAATACTGCGTACTAGTAATAAAAAGTTCTACTAATACTGCGTATTACTAATACACAGTGCTACTAATACTGCGTATTACTAACCTACAGTGTTACTAATACTGCGTATTTTTAGCAAACAGTGCTACTAATACTGCGTATTATTAACAAAAAGTGCTACTAATACTGCGTCCTAGTAATAAAAAGTACTACTAATACTACGCATTATTAATAAAGAGTGCTACTAATACAGCGTATTATTAATAAAAAGTGCTACTAATACTGCGTATTTATAACACTTATCGTGCGAAAAAAAATGTGTTTCTTTTAAGGACTAAAAGTTCTACTTCTTTTGAATATGAAAAAAAAATGTGAAAGTATTTTTTTTAAACAAATATTTACTCACCTATAATTACAAGTTGAATTCGGGAATTTCTCGTGGGACTTTTAGTGAAATCTACCCTACATCTGTATTCGCCCTCGTCCTTGTCGTCGATATGATTAATATTCAAAGTCGCTGGTTCGGTTGCAGTTCGAAAATATGCACGATCCTTGAGATATTCCTCCTTCCAATGGGGACTTTTCTTCTCCGTATGTTTCCCTCTCATGTCAAAACTAAAAGCAAGAAAAATTTTAACGTTTTTTAATTTTATTTGCTTGTTAAATATAATAAATTTATTTATATACAATTTATTTAATTTACTATAATTATTTTTTTGAATATTCTAATTCGATTGTTAAAAATTATTTTATTAGTCGGAAAATGTTTCTTTGCTTTGTTAGAGTTTACTGACTTTTTTTAAAATTAATAAACAGCAGAGAGCAGACAATTTTTGAATATAAAAACTGCTGATTAGTAATTACTGAATACGAACTAGATTTTATTCGAAAGGATGATTTAATTAAAAAAATGAAATAATAAAAAAATATTCTAACAAACATTGGCAATTGAGGTATGTATTTATAAGCACAGAGAGTATGCCGTACATGCGCTAAGCCTTTCGAGTTTTCTACTCTTTTCGAATTTTTAGTAATCTCTCGTATTGTTCTCCATGTACAATGGCGAATAAACGACGTGAAAGGACCCTCAAGATTCCCTTCGGATTCTCTCTTGCTTTGGGAACGAACGTATATTGTAATTTCCGTTTCATACGATTCCACTGGGAGACTTGAAGCTCAAGGTCTTGAATATTGTTTGAAATTGTAAACGTGGGGGGCTCGGCCAAAAGTCGCTGAGAGAAAGATTATTAGACCGCGATAACGCAGAGGGAAATATTGCGTATAATATCAAAACTCAATTTTAGAAATTCTATTCCACAAACTGTGGAGATATCTAAGCAAATATGTATATATATATATAGTTAAAAAGCGGTATTAAATTAATCTCTTTAATTTTTTTGGAATTTTTAAATAAGAAAAAAATTTGCTTTTATTTTTAAAATATTAGAAAAAATTTTTTAAATGTTTTTGATTCAAAAATGCTAGAAATATTCCATCAGAATACTTTTGAATATTCCACCAGAATACTTTTTAATTTTCCATCAGAATACTTTCAAATATTCCTCTAAAATAGTTCTAAATATTCCACTGAAAATACTTTCAAATATTCTACTGGAATACCTTTAAATATTCCTCTAAGATAGTTTCAAATATTCCACCGGAATACTTTTAAATATTCCTCTAAAATAGTTACAAGTATTCCACTGAAATGCTTTTAAATATTCCACTAGAATACTTTCAAATTTTCCACTAGAATACTTTCAAATTTTCCACTAAAATACTTTCAAATTTTTCACTAGAATACTTTTAAAATATTCACTAGAATACTTTAAAATTTTCCACTAGAATACTTTAAAATTCGACTAAAAAACTTTGAAAAATTACACTGCACTATGTTTGGATATTTTTTTACATCTAAAAATAACGAATAAACAATTCGATTGTCTATTTTTATGATAGGAAATGAAAAATTGTTGCTAATG
This sequence comes from Leptopilina heterotoma, assembly GCF_015476425.1. NCBI lineage: Eukaryota > Metazoa > Arthropoda > Insecta > Hymenoptera > Figitidae > Leptopilina > Leptopilina heterotoma. The sequence continues at coordinate 3,133,041 of NW_025111191.1, read as the reverse complement.
ATAGAACAATATTTGGATAAATATATATAGTTTCCTGAGGGAAAAGGACACTAATTGAGGAAGTAGGATTTCCTCAATAATTATTTCGACGAATACGACACTATCATTAACACTATTGTTTGATAGTAGTAAATTGTCGATATTTGTGAATACTTAATACTCAAATAACATGAATTTCGTTAGAAAACTCCCAAAAGTAAAAAAGAAATTGTCAATAGCGAGCTAATTACATTCTCAGTGTGTTTTAGACAAATTGTCAAAATTTTATTACAAAAATAATAATCAATATTCTGAAAATAAAAACTATTATAAAAATCAAAAGCTGTATTAAAAATAAAAAAAAAAATTATCGTATAAAAACAAAGTTCCCTATTTAAAAAAAAAATTTTATAGAAATAAAAAAAAATAAATTGAAGACAAAAATTAATCAGTGAAAATAAATAAATGAATAAAAAAATAAAAAATACAAAATACAAAAATACAAAAATAGAAAATTAGTATTTTCGGAAATAAAAATTCTAAAATCGAAAACAAAAATAAAAATCACTGGTAAAAACAAAAAATTGAGTACTGCAAAAATAATAATTCTTCCTGAACAGATATAATAATAATTGTCAACTGCTATATGTATTATATCAAGAAAAACAACAAAAAACATTTCAGTGTCTTGAGAAAAAAATAAATAAATAAACAAATAAAGATAAATAAAGAAGCATTTTTTTCCTTCTTATAAAATCAATGACCTTTTTCGAGAGAATGTTGTAGTTTATGGCATGAGATTTACTCGGTAAATCTCAGTAATAAAACTGAACTAAAACACACAGTATTTTCTCTCAGTTCACAATATAGAGCCCCTATTTCGAGAACTTCCTGTAGCAGGATAATGCCACCTATTTTCCTTTATATGTTTTTCTTACAAGTCCTTTTTTTCTTCCTCCCCCGTCTTCATTTCGAGCCTTATCTTTAAAAAATAAAACAAAAAAATTTGCGACTGATTTTACACTTTTGATAAGTTTAAAATTATTTTGATAAGTGTAAATTCATAGTTTGTTAAAATTTTATTCAGATAGATTAAAACATAGTCTTTATATTTGAATTACTAAAAATGTTTACTAATTTGAATTCAGTCGAATTTTTGCTTTTTAAATGTAATAAACTTTACTGAAAAAGTAATTTTTACAAATTTTTTGCTTTTGAATTTAGTAAATTTCACTAATAAATAATACTTTATTTTTTTTGCTCTTGAATTAGTAAATTTTACTAATGACAGTAATTTCTACTAATTATTTTCTTGTCAAATAGTAAATTTTACACTTAAATAGCAACTTCTAATAATTTTTTTGCAATTTAATTAGTAAATTTTACTAATAAATAATAATTTCTATTTTTTGGCTTTTCAATTAGTAAATACTAATAAGTAGACATTGCTACTGCTTTTCTTCTTTTTTTTATAAGTAAATTTTACTAATAAACAGTATCTATTTATTTTTCAATTGGTAAATTTTACTAATAATAATATTTTGCTCTTAAATTAGTAAATTTTACTAAGAAATTATAATTTTTACTTATTATTTTCAATTCAATCAGTCAATTTTTCTAATAAATAGTAATTTCTACTAATTATTATTTTCTTTTGAATTTGTCAAAAAAAAAATAAATAAAATAAAAAAATACATAAATAAATAGTGATAATTAAGAAATAGTGATTTCTATTAATTTTTTTTCTCAATTTCTAAAATTTACTAACAATAATAATTTCTACTACTTGTTTTCTTGTCAAGTAGTAAATTTAACTAATCAATAGTAATTTCTATAAATTTTTTTGTTTTTCAGTTAGTAAATTTTACACTTAAATAGTAACTTCTAATAATTTTTTTTCCTTTTAATTAGTGAATTTTACTAATCAATAGACATTGCTACTATTTTTCTGCTTTTTAATTAGTAAATTTTACTTCTAAAGAGTAATTATATTTTAATTAGTAAATTTTACTAATAAACAGTAATTATTTTTCAATTAGTAAATTTTACTAATAATAGTAATTTCTATTAATAATTTTTTTTCAATTCAGTAAATCTTACAAATAAATAGTAATTTCTATTAACTTTTTTTTCAATTAGTAAATCTTATAAATAAATAGCAAATTTTTACTAATTTTTTGCGTACTAATTAGTACATTTTTCTAATAAATAATATTGTCAACTAATTATTTAAATTTTAATTAGTATATTTTACTAATAATTACTAATTTCTACTTATTTTTTTCCATTAGTTAATTTTTAATTAGTTAATTAGTAATTTCTAATAATTATTGCTTTTAAATTAGTAAATTTTACAAATAAATAGTAATTTCTACTAATTCTTTGCTTTTAGTAAATTTTACTAATAAATAGTAACTTCTACTAATTTTATTTTCTTATTTTCAAAAACATTTCTAAAACATTTTTAAAACTTTACTAAAACATTTTTAAAACATTTAAAAAACTTTTTAAAATAATTTTATTACATTGTTAAGACATCTTTAAAACATTTCTAAAACATTGTTAAGACATTTTCAAAAAATTTCTGAAAAAAATATTTCTGTATAATATATAATTATCTATCTGCATTGTATGAAGGGAAAATTTTCCTTTTTCTTTTTGCGAACAATGCAAAATTCCGAGAGTAAAAATGAAAATATACAACATGAGGGGATTATAGAATGTTTAAAATCCACGACATGTAGGGTATAAGGAGTCGGGGGCAATATGGTTAACATATATGTGCCCAGCCTTCTCGACTATAATCTCGGAATTCTGTCGAGGTAGCGAACTATGCAGGACACCCACTCGCTGCCTCAAACGGGCGCATATCTATGTCCAAGTCTCGAAATGCTTCGGCACAACTCGACGTTGCGCGTTTCATGAAACTATTATCTGACGACATACACACTCACATACAAGAATATGTTAAATTTACCCCTTCTTCCTCCACCCCCTCATGCCTTATCATTATCACACTCTAGATATATAATTATTTCATCTAAAATACACACCGATGTGAATATCTGCAAATACAAAACGATTTTAGATTTTCCAAACTTTCATTTTTTCTCATTTTTACAATCAAATATAAGAATTTAAAGTTAAATTTAAATTTATATTATTTCTAAATTTGAATTAGAAAACATGTTTACTAATTGAGTTTTTGCTTTTGAATTAGTAAATTTGAGTAACAAAATAGTAGAAATTACTATTTGCTACTTAATATAACTTCTTGCGTTTTAATTAGTAAAGTTTACTAACAAATATGTAGAGATTGATATTTATTAGTAAAATTAATTATTAATTAATTAATTAACTATAATAATTTAAATGTTCTTTCAATCATTCACTTTTTCTGTCCCTCATACTCTGAAGCGAGCTCTGAAGTTGTCTTTTGTTTATACTTTTGTTTTTTGTTATCTTTAGATTGATTGTATATTATATTACTAGCTAAACTATCCGCGCGCAAGCGCGCGGGAATGTTGTATCAAACTGCTTATTTTAAACAATTTAAACTCCATTTTATTTAAAAAAATGTTTAAAGAAATAATTATTATTACTTAACAAAAAGTTTGAAATAATTAAAAGTGGAAAAAGTTAACAATTATAGAAAATTAAATTTTCGCATTTTATATTATTTTGAAACTTTAAAGTTTACCAAAAAAATTTAAGAACTTCGAACTTCTAATTTTTTTCTAAATTCAAATACTTTCACTTAATGGTCTCAATTTAAATAGAATTTACATTACTGGACCTGAACTATGGCTAGACATGGTGGCCACTGGTCAGGGAAAACCTGGAAGTCAGGGAAAAGTCAGGGAAAAATAAATAGGTCAGGGAAATCAGGGAAAAGTCAGGGAATTTTTTAATTAGTCAGGGAAATTGTAAAGATTATAAAAAGAAAAAAAAATTTATATAAGGGAGACTAGGGCTAAAAATTAAACAGCCAAAACAGTCAAATTGCATTATCTTTCTAACGGAAATAGTTAGATATAAATATCAAATAATTTTTATTTATATCAAATATCCAATTAATTGAGTGAAATAAATAAATTAATTGTTTCAAATAACTAATTATTTGCATTAAATAAATTCGTTTATTAGAATTAATTAATTATTTAATTGATCCAATTAAGATTTATTTGAGTTAAATAAATGTGATTCAAATAATTCAAGTTATTTGAAGCAAATAAATATTTATTAGATCCAAATAAAAATTATTTGAATCAAATAAAATTTTTGCAAATAATTCGAATTAATTGAATCAAATATTTTTTTTCAGTATATTTATGTCATTAGGCCCATAATTTTGTTTTTTATTTATAAATAAATTTTAGTTTATTAAATTTATAATTGTAAAATGTTACAAAATCAAAGTTTTGAAAAAAGAACAAAACATTTATTTTACGCTAAAATATTAGAAGCTTTTTTATGAAATGTTGGTGAGGACAATTGGCCTATACAAGATTGATCTATTTATATATTTTTGCATCTAAACGGATTTATTGACTAAAAAACATCTTTTCAAAATTTAAGTTTTAGCCGCAGTCTCAGCTACTTTAAGATTAAAGATTTAATTTTAAAAATAAAGAATTTTATCTACTTCTACAAATTGATTCAAAAATCCTTAAAACATCCTTCTCAACTGTTTGAAATGAATAGTAGTTATTAATAATAATTTGAGATATATATTTCTTATTTAAATTATTGTTCATTAGAAACCAAGTTAAAAACACCCAGAATATTGGTCAGGGAAAGTCGGGAAAAAGGAAATTTTTTGACTGTTTTTAGTGGCCACCATGCTAAAACAATTCCAATTAGTATCTGGGTCATAAAAATTAATTTAATTCACAATTAATAAAAAAATAGCCACAGCCGGTAACCAGCAGGAGGTGAAAAATTATTTTTTGAGCAAATTTTATCTTTTACATTGCTTATTTTAAACAATATAAAGCCATTTTAATTTAAATATACTTTTTAAAGTATTAATTGAAGCACTGAAAAATTTCGCTAATAAAGTGAAATCTGTAGTTTATCCAGGTAAATGTTTTTTGTCGTGCATAACGAAAAAATAATTAAATTAACATCAGATTTTCTAAATTCAAAATAACGAATTCAACATAGAAATTAATCATTTTAGAACTTTACCAAATTCACCCCAGAAATCACTGAGTCCGATAAATTAGAAGAAAGTCAGACAAATGGAAGTTCTATTTTGAATTTCTAAATTTTAATGTCATATTTAACGTATTAGAAACGAATTTTAAGTGAATCCTATAAATTTTGTTAAAATACTATTACTGCTGTTAAACTTTCATGTTGTACGAAGAAAATTGAATCTCGCAAAAATTGTTACATATTTTATACTTTTATTTTCAAAATAATTTTGATTACGAAAATTTTAATTATTCCAAAAATTAAAAAAATAATTATTCATTTAGCTTTTTAAACAAAAAGTTCCGTATCTTTTGAAACTACCATAACTGCAAAAAATTAAATTAATTGAAAAATAATAAAGTTAACAACTTTTAATTCTAATTTCTTTGGAAAACAAAATATCTATAGTATAAATACAAACTATAACTTGCATTAATTATTTAATTACAAGATGTAATATAATATTATAATGAAGCATAAAAAAAATATTCTAAATTCGTTTTTAGAAACAAAGAAAAAAAAATTTCAGATAAATTTTAGGCGTATGATAGCCCCTAAATTTTAATTCTATATATTGGTTGTTTAATTGAATTTTTAACTTTATAATTATTATTTACTCGGCAGGTATGTGTCCATAATTTAATGTTAACATTATTTAAATATTGGGAATAGATATTTGATGTAATATATTTTTAATTGAAAAAATTGGCAATATATTTTTATTGATTTGTTGAATATTCTATAAATCACATATTAATTAAAAACATATGAAAATTAAGACACGTTAAAAGTTCATAAAATAAATTCATATAATAAAAAATATAAAAATAAAACTTGTATTAAATTACTATTTTATTAAATATACTTTGATAATTTAAATTTATGTTGTAGTCTTTAATAATATAGTAATTATTTTAAATTATTATGAAAATAATTAATAATTTTAAATTATGAAAAATAAATATTATATTTTTAACAATTACATTATTTAGAGTTTTGCAAGTTAAAAATTTATTAAAAAGTTAAAAAACTAAATATTCTGCATTAAGAAATTTATAAAAATAAAATTCAATTGAATGTAAATTATATCAAATAACTTTTTTCAATATATTGAAATAATGTTAACATTAAATTATAGAAAAGTATTTACCTTTAGAGTAAATGATAGTTGTAAAGCTAAAAATTGAATCAAACACTATAACAGTACTGCCAGATGATTGAAACGACAAATCTTCAGAATTTTCTTATTTATCTTCAGAAATCTTTAAATTAATCAAAAAACTTTATTCAGATTTTGGTTATAATTTTTTCTAGAATATGATAAATGAAATTAAATTTCACAAAGAATTATAAAGAAATAAATTAATATTGCTGTGTTTGAATCTGTTCGCAATTTGAAAGTAAAAGTTTTCAATGTTTTTAATTTTAAAAATTAATGCACTGAAAATGACTAAAATTTTGCAAAGTTTTTATTGAAAAATTTGGAAATAATTAGTCATTTGATTTTTATAAAATTTTTTTTTTAAATAATTGAATTCTTTCGAAAACTGTTATTAACATTTTTGAAAATAATAAACAAGAATAGTTAATTATGTAGTTAATCTGAAATTAAAAAATTAATGTTTATATTTGAAAATATAACATTTTTTGATTTGCAAAATAATAAATGGAACAGTAACAATTACTTTAGTAATTAATAATTATTACATTTATTATTATAATCATAAAAACGTAAAGAACAAAAATTATAATTTATCTTTAAAAAATGGTTTATTTATATTATTTAAATGTTTATAAATATTTTCATAATTACTTGATATATACACAGCCTTCATAAAATTTTCAAACAATCTTCAAGTTTTTACTATATTTCTTCCAATCTGGCAGCACTGTACAATAATAACATAAACATTGAAAAATTTGGCATTTAAAAACATAAAAAATGCTAATACTTAACCCACAAAAATTAATTTTCAAAACAAACGTATAAAAAACAAAAGAATAACCATAACTAACTTCAAGTGTGGACAGAGATCCGGAAATCTGGAATCACGACGATTATTATATATAATTTTTATTTTATTATCAATTCAAAATTGTAATGACAAATAGAAATCATCACTTCTTTTCATTAAAAGACTAAAATTTTGTGAAATATTATATTATGTCTAATTGAAATTATGCAGATTTTTGTTTTTTTTGCGAAGTGTTTTAGAAACGTTTTTGAAAATAAGAAAATAAAATTCGACTTTTAGAAAATTTCCGAAAATAAAGTTAAGGAAGAAAAATTATTAACATTTGAACTCTTTTTTTCGGCGTGGGGAACAAAAAATAAATAAGTGGATTTATAGTCCGAATGACTTTTGGACTTTCATGTGAATATAGTTTAAACTTTCGCTTAATTAATTAGATTAAGTCAATTTCACACTGGCATTTAGCCAAGTAATTAGCATCAATGAAGTGGAGGCAGACCTTGTCTATGCTTTAGAGTTTAAAACATAAATTACTTTCGAGTTCATAAAAGATCTGCTATATATTGTTATTTCAAATTTATAGTCTTTTAATTATTTTTAAACCTTTTAAATTATGGATGGCATAAATTTTTGACGCCACAAATTTTGCTCGCATTAAAAAACGATTTTTGGAAAAATTCAATTTTTGCGTGAAAAAATTTAATTACAAAATTTCAAAAAGAAAATTATAGTAAATCTGTATTTATTATTGTAATATTCTTTTTGAAATTTTCAATTACAGTTTTTATTTTTTCGACAGACTGGTATAGAATTATTTAAATCATGAAAAAATATTTTTTTTTAGAATTATTATTTTTGTTAATAATTAAAAAAAATCTATTTCTGTTGTTTGAAATGTAAAACCGTTCTGACAATTGTGAATATTTGAGAAATATTTTTGAAAGGATTGATGGATTGATTTGCAAAATTGATAGGATATTTTTTTAATTAATAAAAATATGAAACAAAGTAGAGTTTCAAAAACACAAAATTGAATAAAATAAAATAATAAAAGAAATTAAAACAAATAAAATATAGAAGAATGCAATAAAAATGGAGAAACCAAAATAAATTTTTATATTTATTGGAAATTGCGAAGCGCAACAATGTGACAAATAAAAAAAAAATAAAACAAAAAAGAGCTCAAAAAATAAAAAAAAAACTGAATTAAATTTTGTTTATTGGAAAAAGAAGAAAAATATTTGCAAAATTCCTATTTTTAATCTTATTTTTGGAACAGGATGTTCCACAGGAATGAAGACATTCAAAAATTTTGATCAATTTCTTCATGTTTTCTAATAATTAAAAATGACCGAGAGATAAAATCATTATTTTGTATTATAAGAATATTGTTACTGTAACTTCATCAAAATTATTTTTATCATTTTAATTCAATTATTATTTTCCAGAATTTTAAATTATTTTTTATGAAAATAATAATTGAATTTCTAAAAATTTTATTATTTATGAAAATAATTGAATTCCTGTGAAATTTTTATTATTTTTAAAAATAATTAAATGTTTACATACAATTTTATTAAATTTTTTTGAAAATAATTGAAATTAGGACAAGAATTTTGTTGACATTTATGAAAATATTTACGGCCCAAAAAATATAAAACAACTTTTATCCAATTATTACCATAAAAAATTTTAATTATTATAATCAGGTCGAAAACTTATTTTCCACCTTATTTGAAAAAATATAAAAATAATTGAACTTTGGAGAAGAATTTTGTTATTTATAAAGATAATTTAGATTTTTTTTCAAATTTTGAACATTGTTGAATTTTATAAGAAGAATTTTTTTTAATCATTGAATTTCTACAATTATTTGTAATTTCTCAAAAATTGAATTTTTTTAGTGTTTTCAACAAAAATTTAAATTAGAAAATTTTTAAATTCTATTATTTTTAAAATTGCAAATTTTATTTAAAAAAGGTAGTAAGAAGTTAGCCGCGCGAATTGTTTCTAGTTAATATTAACTAATTCAAAGACAAAAAATATTTTTAGAAACTTCTATTTCAGTAAAATTTACTAATTAGAAAGCAAAAAATTAGTGGCAATGACAATTTATTTAAAAAATTAGTATAAATTACTATTTATTAGTAAAATATGCTACTTGAAAAGAAAATAATTAGTAGAAATTAATATTTATTTGTAAAATTTACTAATTGAAAAGAAAATAATTCGGTGAAATTACAATCTATTAGTAAAATTTACTAATTTAAAAGCAATAATTAGTAGAAATTACTTTTTTTTATTAAAATTTACTAATGGAAGAAAAATAAAAAGAAATTAGTAATTATTAGTAAAATATACTAATTAACATGAATATAATTAGTTGACATTACTATTTATTAGAAAAATTTACTAATTAATACGCAAAGAATTAGTAAAAATTATTATTTAAATGTAAAAGTCATTAATTGAAAAGAAAAAAGTTAGTAGAAATTACTATTTATTTGTAAGATTTACTGAATTGAAAAAAAATTATTAATAGAAATTACTATTATTAGTAAAATTTACTAATTGAAAAATAATTACTGTTTATTAGTAAAATTTACTAATTAAAATATAATTACTCTTTAGAAGTAAAATTTACTAATTAAAAAGCAGAAAAATAGTAGCAATGTCTATTTTTTAGTAAAATTTACTAATTGAAAAGCCAAAAAATAGAAATTATTATTTATTAGTAAAATTTACTAATTAAAAAGAAAAAAAATTAGAAGAAGTTACTATTTAAGTGTAAAATTTACTAACTGAAAAGCAAAAAATTTTTTAGAAATTACTATTGATTAGTAAAATTCACTAATTAAAAGGAAAAAAATTATTAGAAGTTACTATTTAAGTGTAAAATTTACTAACTGAAAAACAAAAAAATTTGTAGAAATTACTATTGATTAGTTAAATTTACTACTTGACAAGAAAATAAGTAGTAGAAATTATTATTGTTAGTAAATTTTAGAAATTGAGAAAAAAATTAATAGAAATCACTATTTATTAGTCAATTTGACAAATTCAAAAGAAAATAATAATTAGTAGAAATTACTATTTATTAGAAAAATTGTCTGATTGAATTGAAAATAATAAGTAAAAATTATAATTTCTTAGTAAATTTTACTAATTTAAGAGCAAAATAATAGTAGAAATTATTATTTATTAGTAAAATTTACTAAATACAAAAGAAAAAATTTTCTATAAATTACTCTTACGAGAATTTTTTTTTCAAATTTTGAAGATAGTTGAATTTTATAAGAAGAATTTTATTTTTTTTTTAAATAATTGAATTTCTGCAATTATTTGTAATTTCTCCAAAATTGAATTTTTTTAGTGTTTTAAACAAAAATTTAAATTAAAAAATTTTTAAATTCTATTATTTTTAAAATTGCTAATTTTATTTTTAAAAAAACAGGAATAGCAGTTAGTGTTGCTAGTAATTATAATTAATTGATAATGCGATGAGAATGTAAAAGGTAAAAATTCTAAAAATTCTTCAGCTCTAAAATATTGTGAATAGTTTCGATCTTGTTTTGAACATTACACGGAGAGAGAATATATATTAAATTTTGTAAAAGTATTTTACAAATTCGGGAAAAAGTGCAACAAAGCGAAATTTTAATATAGAAAATACTAAACTTTAAAAAATGTTTTGTGAAATTTATTAATGTTATATTAGAATTTAATTAATATTCTTGATATTTGATATAATTATACTAAATTTCACATAAGTTTTTTTCAAAGTTTAATATTTTTTATATCAAAATTTCGCTTTGTCGCACTTTTTCCCCAGTTTGAAAATATTTTTACAAAATTTAATATATATATTCTCTCTCCGTGTACACATTGAAATTAGATATAGATTTAACGATAAAATCGGTAAACTATATTCTCGGAGAAGAGATGAAACTTGAAGTTCTATTAACTTCTGACCAATTGATGGGATGCGGCAAGCGGAAATACTAAGCGGTCATTGTTTCGGTCACATATGGGTGACATGTGCGCCGATTTTAGTCAAATCTACTCGCTCGTAATACACGCCCGAATATAGTCACATATACACCGACGTAACGCCGTTTATAGTACATATAACATTTGAGGGGAAGCAGGATTTCGGATCTATTCCTCTTCCTGGCTCCGGTTGAGCATATGCGAGAAGCGAGGCGGAGGTTTCGCGGTATTTCCGACAAATTCGATGTTGCACGATGTTTCGGCAGTATACGAGGGATTCGAAATGGTTCTCTCTCCCTCTCTCTCCCTCTCTCTGTCTATGTCTATGTATATACGTATATGGATCGGTGAGTACTGTTCGTAAAACGGGTTTCGCGTGTAGACATGCTCGGACACGATATAGGGAATATGTAATCCGAGAGGGATCAACACAGAGAGAGAGAGATAGAGAGAGAGAGGAGAGAGAAATGGATGGATGCGTTATTTCGTGATTTATCTTTGACTTGATTATTTGACGGGTATACGACAACAATGTCAAGCTTCTCCTGTGTCTCTTCCAATATGATGTGCGCACATTAAATATCTGTCAATACGAAACAATATTTTAGTTGAAAGAATTTTAAAGCTTTCGATTTTATTAGGTTTTATTTATTAATTTTATTACTAAATTGGTGGTTTAATTTTTTTTTCATCTATTCATTTTCAAATTAAATATTCTTAAATATTATTATTATTATTATTATTATTATTATTATTATTATTATTATTATTATTATTATTATTATTATTACTATTATTATTATTATATTATTAATATTCTTAAATATTCTTTTGTTTCTTATTTTCTTTTTTCTTTTGTTCATTTTTTCGTTCCATTATTATCATCATTCGTTTGGTTCAAACTTCATTGGTTCAGTGTGGTTTTTCCACTAAATTTAGTAAGATTTTGGCCCTTTGGTGGCAATAAATTTTAGTAGAAGAAATATTTTAGTAGAAAAATTAGTATGTTTTTTTTCACTCAGTGGATTTTTTAGTGTTTTTTATCTAAAAATAATTTTATACTTTCTCATTCATGATCTAGTTACAATTTACAAAACGCGCTTTAAGCATGTTTTAATATGTCAATTATATAAATAAATTTTACTTAAAATTAATAAATGTTCGAAATGTTTTAAAAACATCTATAAATATAATAGTAAATTGTTATACATTCAACTATTATATTTTATGGCACAATTATTTAAATAACTTTTGAAAAATCAATGTGCAAATTCAAAAAATTTGCGTTCAGATACTTTTAGTTGGAAGAGAAAATTTTCTAGGGGCAGGGTTCGAACCAGTGAAAGTGAGTGCTGACAAAAATATAACCAGGGGGTGCGTTCATGTAACTTTCACTTTTACTCAAAAAATTTTCACTTTCACAACAAAAATGTTTACTTTTAATTTCACCCAAAAAAATTCTCACTCGATTTAACTAAAAATGTATTTTATTTTCAATTTCACCAAAAAAATTTTCACTCTAACTTAAAGAACTTTTACTTTAAATAAAAAAAAATCCGCAATTAAAGTTTCTTAAAAAAAAAAGATTAATTCCACAGAATTGTTAGTTAAAAATATGAAAAATTCAAATTTTCAAAGATTTTAATCTGAAACCTTTTCAAAATTCAATTATTTATAAAATTTTTCGCTGTGATGCTTTTAATATTCAATAAAATTATCTAAAATTTTAACCGATATTCATTTTTAAATCAATTTTTATTGGAAAATTCTACGAAAATTCAATTATTTAAATACAAAAATAAATAGTTTATTGAATAATTGAATGTGTCTTGAAATTCAATTCCCATAAAGAATTTTATTAATATATTTGTAAATAATTGAATTCTTTTGAGGAATTTTAATAAAAATTTTACGAATAATTACATTTTTTCGAGGAATTCGATAAAAATTGTATTAAAAATAATTGAAATTCTGCAATGAGTTTGATCATTTATGAAAATAATTGAATTCCTAATAAGAATTTTATTATTTACTAAAATAATTAAATCCCTGTAAAAATTTTATTATTTATGAAAAGAATTGAATGATTGCGAAGAAATTTATAAAAAATTTGTAAATAATTGAATTCCTGTGAAATTTTTATTATTTTTTTGAAGATAATTAAATGTTTGTGTAGAATTTTATTAAATTGTTTTTTAAATAATTGAATTCTTTTGAAAAATTTTATTAGAATAGTAAATGCCTATTAAAAATCATGGAATTGAGAAAAATTTTTGAAAATACTTGAAATATTGACAAGAATTTTATTAAAACTTTTGAAAACAATTATGAATTTTTGGGAAGAATTTTATTTTTTGGAAAAAGATAATAATTTGAATTTTGACGAGAGCTTTAAAAAAAATTTAATTCTACAGAATTGTTAGTTGAAAAGTATGAAAAATTCAGATTTTCTAAGATTTTAATTTGAAACCTTTTCAAAATTCAATTTTTTCTAAAAATCCATTTAATCCATGCCCCAGTGCTTTTAATATTCAATTATTATCTAAAATTTAAAAAAAAATAATTTATTGAATAATTGATTACTTCTTAAAAATAAATTCTCATAAAGAATTTTATGAAAATTTTTTTAAATAATTGAATTCTTTTGATGAATGTTAATAAAATTTTTATAAATAATTACATTTTTCGAAGAATTCAAATAAAAAAAATTTGTAAATAATTAAATTTCTATAAAATTTTTATTATTTTCTTGAAAATAATTAAAGGTTTATGTAGAATTTTATTAAATTTTATTTTAAATAATTGAATTCTTTTGGAAAATTTTATTAAAATAATAGATATTAAAAATTATTGAATTGAGGAAAATTTTTGAAAATAATTTAAATTTTGCCAAGAATTTTATTAAAATTTTTTGAAAATAATTGAATTTCGGAGAAGTTGATTATTTTTAAAGATAATTGAAATTTTGACGAGGATTTTTAAAAATTTTTGAACATAATGGAATAATGGAATATTCTCTGAAATCTCTTGTGGAATATTTTCCTTAGAATGTTATTTTCAATTTTATCCATGTTATTGCGTTAACAAAATAATATAGTAAACAAAAAATTATTTTTACAAATTCCAAAAATTACAATATTAAAAATTTGTGAAAATTAAGAAAAAAAATTTAAAAAGTATACTAACAATTAATATATAATTATTTACGATATTCCAAAGAATATATCTTTGTAATATTGTTTAGAAATCTGTTCCGTTTTTCTTTATTGAATATCAGTTTTGAATATTACAAGAGTATATTTTTTTTAAGAATACTGTTAGGAAACTTTTTTTCCTCCTTTTTTTCCAGTGAGGAATCACTTCACCGACGTAAATGTTGGGTAAATGTCCCGTGTGGAAATCTGCCCAAGTTAGCCCAGTTAAAAACTGGGAGCCAGCTGGGCCCCACCTGGGCTTCCCATTTTCATAAAAATATTAACATTATAATAGAAAAAGTCTGAAAATTAAATATAACTATTCACAATAAATCATTCTACAATTAATTCATAATAATAATAATCATTATTATTTTAAACAATTTATTATTGTCAATAATTATAAACTTTTATTGTACTACACTAACAGACATTTAGTTTTATTGAAATTTTAAAGTTGTTCCAGCTGAATTTATTTATTTAATAATTAACTCATCAAGGTATAACGGTTTTTAATACATTTTAATAATTGTTTAAACAAATAATTGTTGTTATTTAATAACTTTTGATACACATAACTTAGAAACTTGCAATTTTTTTTCCTAATTTTGCAATTAACTAATAGGAACGACATAAAATAAAGAAAATTTATGGTTTTAACAATTCAGAAATTGTTTAAACAAATGATTGTTGTTATTTATTAACTTTTGATACACATAACTTAGAAACTTGCAATTTTTTTCCTAATTTTGCAATTAAGTAATACGAACAACATAAAATAAAGATAATTTATGGTTTTAACAATTAAGAAATTGTTTAAACAAATTATTGTTGTTATTTATTAACTTTTGATACACATAACTTAGAAACTTGCAGTTTTTTCCTAATTTTGCAATTAACTAATGTAAATAGTAAATCATTCGGATGTTTTATGATTTTAATTTTAACAATTTATCAAATGTTTAAACAAATAATTGTTGTTATTTACTAACTCTTGACACATAGCATCTAGAAGAATGAAGTTTTTTCTTATTTTGCAATTAGTTAATCAGAGTAGTAGTAATTGTAAAATTAGAAAGAAACTGCAAGTTTCTGGATTGTTTGTATTAAAAGTTAATAAACAATAACAATTATTTGTTTAAACAATTTCTGAACTGTTTAAATCATAAAATACTGTTATTTCATACTTTTCAGATTAGTTAAATATAAAATTAAAAAGAAACTGCATTTTTTTAGGTGCTTTGTGTCAAAAATTAGTAAATAACAACAATCATTTGTTTAAACAATTTTTGAATTGTTAAAACCTTAAATTATTTTTATTTCATGTGGTTCGAATTAGTTAATTGCAAAATTAGAAAAAAACTGCATCTTTCTGGAAGCTAGTGTCAGGAGTTACTAATTAACAACAATTATTTATTTAAACAATAACGACTGCAATATAACATTAGTAAAATTTATTATATATAATAACAAAAATCGTTTACAGTGAAAATTATTAAATAGTTTAGTTTTTCTTTAACATTTAATAATAAAACTTTGATGTAATTATGGTCATCTTCGTACATGAATTGACAATTGACAAACATGTTAACATTTTACGGAAGCATTTTAGAGTTTGTCTATTGACCCACTCACGGTGGGTTCCGGTCAGGCGAAATAATATTATAAGTGGGCGTGAGCTGGGCCCTACCTGGGCTTCCCAGTTTTTGAGGACCCACATCAATAATTATATAAGTAAAAATTTCTAAGTCCAAACCTAAAAATTTTTTTTTCAACAAAAAATTAATGTTTATAATGACTTAGATTAAGAAAAAACGTGTTTTTAACAAAAATGTATTCACAATATTTTTTTTATGTAATGTCCACATAATTAATTAGTAAAAATTTCTAAGTCCAAACTAAAAAAAATTTTTTTTTTTAGACCAACAAATTAATGTTTATAATGATTGTAAACAATAAAAAACACATTTTTAATAAAAATGTATTGATATATTTTTTTCATAATAATATAAATATTATTTTAAGAATATTTATCGTTCTTATTACATTAATAATATTGTTATAATTATTATTAAATTATTTATTTGTTACGGTGTATTCGTGTCAGTAAGTGCTTTATTGAATCATTACAGCAGATTAACAAGTCACTGACAATAAAACGTCGGTGTTCAGTAGTTAGTCTCCGTAGTATAGTGGTTAGGGCGTTAGTCTAGTAGTCCGTAGGTCGTAGGTTCAATCCCCGCGTGCGTTAAATTTTATTTGTTTCTTAGGTTTGCGTTTATTCCGATTTTTCTGCATTGTATTCGTATAAGTATGCAATTTAGTGATTATATATACCGTTTAATAATTTAATTAACAAATTTCTAATTTTTTTATAAATTTTTAATTTATGAATGAAAGGATATATATTAATTCCCATATATATGCTAACATTATTTATGAATTTGCTTTTGGTCACAATTTCATTAAAAAAAGTAAAAATCGTTAAATAATAACGTTATTTATTTATAATTCGACTTATTTGTTATTAATAAACAATTTATTCATTAATTTGAATGAAAACTAAATCTATGGGCCCCAGCTGGATTTTTCCTAGGTGGGCTGTGGCTGGATTCACCGTTACAAGCCAAGGAATCGCCCACCTGGGCCATCCCTGCTGGGACCCACCTAGAACCTGGGAAGCCCACCTGGGACCCACCGTGGGCCCACCTCACTTTTCCACACGGGTAATAAAACGGCAGTAAAATTAGTAATGCAACTCACGTCCCTTTATCTTTATCTCTATTGTGGATCAACACACATGTACTTTCCTCTCGATAAGAAAATATATACTGAGTGTTTATAAGCTCATCTCATTACTTTTCTTACGTTTTTGTCACATAAATTCAAATTCATTCCTTAATTCCAGAATCTTTCCACTTTCACACATCAATTAATAAGAAAAAACGTGTAGTAATATTACTACAGGTTTTTTTTCTTATTATTGATGTGAATATTTCTTTCATATATTTATTTTTTTATTATTGATGTGAATATTTCTTTCATACATTTATTACTTTTTTTTTCTTTTTGTTACTCTATTGGATACTATATGTATGTTTATAGCTATAATTTTTTTTTACTCTATAAATTTTTTTACTCCATAAATTTTTTTCGACTCTATAAATAAATCGAAAATAACAAAAATTTTACTAGCTAGTATACTGAATAAATAAATCTATAAAATAAATCCTTTTTGTATTTTTTATTATACTGTATATTTTAATACATTGTCAGAGAGACAGAGAGAGAGAGAGAGAGACAAGTTTCGCAGTGAAGCGTAAAATGATTTGATATCCGGAGGGCGACAAAGATCATCCAATTTCCCAGTAATCGCTGTCCAGTGTAAAGATAAAGCCAACTTCTGCAAATGTCAAAGCGACGATATCCATTGATAAAGCTTTATCCGTGAATATCTATTGGCGGTTTGAAACTTAGGGTAAGTATACAAGGGAAAATGAGAGAGAGAGAGAGAGAGAATTTCGCCCTCGCAACTATATACATACAGGGGAAGAGTAAATCGAATTTCTGGATTCAAAGATCCGGGCTTTAAGTGCATAAATGTAAGTAAATGCGAGCAAAGCGTATCATTACATGCGTTCAAAGTACATGTTCCCAAAGCCCTCACACACTGCGTGTTCGATGAACAATACACGTATATATATATATATATATTCATTCCAATATTCCCCCTATTTTGTAACCAATGAGCTTCAATATTGTGTGTATGTATGTATGTGTTTGTTTCGTGATCACGTACGAAAGCAAACGAGTCCCTGGCTTGGCACGTGCCCGGTTATTTCGAGCTAAGCCAAAGCGCTAATTAACTTGGGCATTCGGACATTAATCCAGACATATCCACCGCGTTTCTGAATCGTTGTGCTTTCGTGGTTCAATGTAGAGTCCGATAGCATACAAATGGATTACATTCAGTTATACACTCGAGATTGTCTATTCTTCATGCATGGAGGGCAACACTATCTCTAAAGGTCGCTTAATTTCTCGTATAATCCAGTGTAAAGCTAATAAAGCTAATTTATTATATATTCAAGAGGTGTTTCTTATCTAGTGATGACTGAGAACTGATTGTTGCTTCATCTTTGCCAAATATGCTCGTCTCTTTTTTGTGTCTGTTTAGTTTCTCTCTTTCTTTTCCTATTTCTCCTCCTCTCTTTATTTATTTATTTATTTATTTTCTCTCTCTTTCCCTCCTTTTTTATTTCTCTCTTTATTTCGTACACAAAGAAACAAGAATTGTTAATATAGAACTAACAAATTTCGTTTGTTGTTGTTATAAAATTTTTTGTCACCTCAACAGATTTACTGTTATTAGAAAAAATTTGAATTAAGACAACAAAATAAATTTGTTAGTTCTATATTAACAATATTTTTGTCAACGTAACAATCCTTTTTCTCCGAGTATTATTTATCTTTATTCCCTAAATGTTAAAAATTCGAAAGCATTCTGTTATATTCGGAAGCATTCGGTAGTATATTCGGAAGCTTTCGGTAGAATTCGACAGTAGTCGAAAACATTCGTCAGAATTCGACACTATTCGGAAGTATTCGTCTTTAATTTCGGAATTATCAGGCTACGTACTAATCTACTCAAACCTACTATTTACTACTTTTTTTACGTTATGCTACTATTTAGGTACTTTTTTCAGATTTCAGCCACTAAAAGCTATTATTTCTGCTTTTTTTAGAATTTCCACTACTTTAAATTCGCTAATACTAGAAATCAAAAAACTATTCTCAAAACTGATAATCAAATTCTTTAAAACGATTTAATTATTTTCAAAAAAATATTCGAAATTCAATTATTTTCAATACCTACTATTTTCATAAAATTTAGCAAAAGAATTCAATTATTTAAAAAACAAATTGATAAGAATCCAAAATTCAATTATTTTCATAAATAATAAAATTTCCACAGGAATTCAATTAATTTAGAATAGCATTTTCAAAAAAATTTCGAAAAAATCAATTATTTAACAAAATTTTAATACAATTCTTCACAATAATTTAGTTATTTTCACGAATAATAACATTTTTCATGGAAATTCATTTTTTTTTTAATTTTTTGATAAAATTTTAATCATGAATTCAATTATTTTTAAAAATAATAAAACTCATCGAAGAATTTCAATTATTTTTAATACTACTTTAAATTAATTTATCGAAAATTGTAATTATTCTTAAAAATTTTATTAAAATTCATCAAAGAAATTCAAATCTTTTTAAAAATTTTAATAAAATTTTTCGCAATAATTCAATTATTTTCATAAAGGGAACGTTCATAAACTACGTAGACCAATTTTTTGGAAATTTTAACCCCCCCCCACGTGGAGGCAATTACATGTATTAGCGCCATTTTTTCCTCTTATGGTAGACAATTGCTTGACCCCCCCCTCCCCCTAGACGTGCTACGTAGTTTATGAACGTTCCCAAATAATAAAATTCTTCTCAGGAATTCAATTACTTTTGAAAATTTGGATAAAATTCTTTGCAACTATTTAACTATTTTTATAAATAATAAAATTCTTTGCAACTATTTAATTATTTTTATAAATAATAAAATTCTTTGCAACTATTTAATTATTTTTATAAATAATAAAATTCATCGCAGGATTTCAATTATTTTCAATACAATTTTACAAGAATTGTTCAAAAAATGGAATTATTCTTTAAAATTTAATTTCAGTTCCTCGAAAAAATAAATTAATTAAAAAAATGTTTTTTTTTCAATTTGTTTGGAAGAATTCAATTATTTACAAAAATATTATAATTTTTCACAAGAATTAAATTTTTTTATAAATATTTTAATAAAATTGTTATTCTTTTAGATTTTAATTAAATTCTTCGAAAGAATTCAATTATGTCGATAAATAACAAAATTATTTTTGAAAATTAAATTATTTTGAGGCATTTTAATAAAATTCTTTGGAAAATTAAATTCTTCTCATAATTAACTATATATTCATTACAAGAATTTAATTATTTGTAAAAGTTAAAAATTTCTTCTTGGAAATTCAATTGTGTTAAATAATTCTAATAAAATAGTTCACAAGAATTCAATTATTTCCATAAATAATAAAATACTTTTTAGGAATTCAATTATTTTAAACACGATTTTACGGGAATTGCTCAAAAAAATGTAATTATTCTTAAAAATTTAATTTCAATTCCTCGAAAAAATCAATTATTTAAAAAAATTTTTTTTTAATTCTTCGAAAGAATTCAATTATTTACAAAAAAATTAGAATTTTTTACAGGAATTTAATTTTTTTCAAATATTTTAATAAAATTGTTCGAAAGAAATCAATTACTATAAATTCAATTTTAACCCGTTGCCTGTTTCCGACCCACGGGTGGGTCGTGAAAAAGTATGGCCATAACTGTTTCCGACCCACCCGTGGGTCGTGTTCACTATCACTCAAAATAAATATAATTTGTAAATAAATTGATAGATATTTTTCTTTATATCAATATTATCAGAAATGATGAGGGTCATTAATGATATTTTAGAAAATAATTGAATAATTAGTTATAATTTAAATATATTATACTATTTGAAAAAGTATCAGATTCCGCTGGGCAGTTTGGGACAATCATGTTGTATTTTCCTGAAACAGTTAAGGGGTTAATTAAATATTTTTGAATAATTCTATTATTCTTTTAGATTTTAATAAAAATTCTCCCCAAGGAATCAATTATTCACATAAGTAATTCTTCGAGAGAATTCAATTATTAAAGATAAATAACAAAATTATTCCCGAAAATTCAATTATTTTAAAGCATTTTGATAAAATTCTTTGCAAAATTCAATTATTTTCATAAATAATAAAATGCTTTTTAGGAATTCAATTATTTTTAAAAAAATTTAATAAAATGCTACACGGACATTCAATTTATTCTCGAAAATTTTAATATAATTCTTTATAAAATTTAGAATATTCCGAATATTCTAAACTCTACCTAGAATATTTTAATTTATCAAGAATACTGCAATCTATATCTAAAGTATTCCCGTTTATCAAGAATACTCAAAACTAAATCCAGATTAATTTATTTTTCTAGATATATTTGCAAATATTGTAGAAAAATTAAATTAATCTGGATTCAGTTAAAAGTATTCTTGATAAGCGAGAATACTGTAGATATATATTTTAGTAGAATATGATAATTATTAAGAATCTAGAATATTTTAATTTATCTACAATAGTTTTACATCGATCTAGAATATTGAAATCTATATCTAAAGTATTCCACTTTATCTAGAATACTCACAACTAAATCTAGATTAATTCAATTTTTCTACAATATTTACAAATGTATGTAGAATATTTTAATTTATCAAGAATATTTTAAACTGAATCTAGAATATTTTGAACTGAATCTAGAATATTTTAAGGTAAATGTAGAATATTCACAACTCTATCTAGAATATTTTAATTTATCCAGAATATTACAATCTATATATCTAAAGTATTTTAGTTTATTTAGAATATTCTCAAACTAAATCCAGATTAATTTAATTTTCCTATAGTTTTTGCAAATATACACTAGAATATTTCAATTTATCTAAAATATTTCAATTTGTCTAGAATGCTCCAAAAACTTGAAATACGGTAACGTTTCTTCTCTTGAATTTTAATCGAGAATTAATACATATTTTCACAAGGAAATTGAAATTCCAAAAGATATTCCCCATTCTCCCCTTATATAGAAACAATATAATTATTATCCTTTCCTTTTTTTTTCTAATTGTCGAAAACAATTAAAATTTCTACCTGCTATTTTGTCAGGTGCTTGAAATTTCATCATGCCTTTGATACCTCCATCATCCAGAGCTACCTTCAACTTTCTGTAGCACCTCCAGGCGACTGTGGCGAGTCAGGGGAACGATTTGCATATTCATTAGACGCCCGTGGTACTCTCTCTCTCACTCTCTCTCTATATATACACCTTCCTGTTTTCCCTCTCTCTATCTCTCAGTATCTATCTCTTTATCTCTCTCCCCCCTCCCTTCGTTTCCTTCCTAAAGTTACTATCGCGTATAAGGAATAGGGTATACATAGCTCAGTGAGTGTCGTCACAGGAGTAAGAACCAGAGCGAACGCCTGTCGTTAACGACCGAAATTTAAGACGGATTTGCATTTTGACCGTTCTTCCCAAGGCAAGTTGATAACGACTAGATTCAGCAACGAGAGACTATATATATATATATATATGGTGAATCAGAGGAAGGAAGAGTTATAGTGCCCTATGCATTTCGACATATATAGATACTTGTTCCGCTCTCTCTCTCTCTCTCTCTCTCTCTCTCTCTCTCTCTCTCTCTCTCTCTCTCTCTCTCTCTCTCGAATCGAGTCACTAAGTCTGCATTATATTTGTAAGGCGAGACTTTGTATTTGGACACACCACTCTCTCTCGATGTTCGCTTTTCCCAGGCACACTATTCTCTCTCACTCTCTCTTTGTAATTAATTCGGAGGTTGCTTAGAGCCTAGTCACATTGAATATATATATTGAGAGAGAGGGAGAGAGGAAACTTTTCTCTGACGACGCGAACGTAGGCCTCACCGAATTATGCATTTTCTTGTCATGCTGCCTAGATAAGAGCCAACTGAATATTAATGTCTCGTGTAATAGTTTGTAAACTAGGTCTCGGGCCACAGGGAGTAAGCTCACACCATGTGGTACACCTCAATGTTGATCAGGTGTGGATCACAGGGGCCACGTTTAGAAAAAAAAAAAACCAAAGGAGAAAACACTGCAAAAAGAATGTTCTAAATTAAAGCTGATTTCAGTATTAAAATTAAAACAAATTATTGTAAAAAGAAAGGTACGAATTTAGTGCGAATTTTGGTATTAAATTCGTACCTTTCTGTTTTCGTACCAACTTTTATCAAAATTGGTACGAATTTAGTACTAATTTTGATACTAAATTCGTACCTTTCTTTTTAACAGTGGCAACGAACGACTTTTTGCCTTATTGAGAATATAAGGAAAATTATTTTCTTCCAAAGATTTCTGAAAAAAACGAATTCTCCATATTCTAACCTTCCGATACATTAAATATTCATCAAGTTTTGGAAAGTTACGAGAGTTTTATGGCAATTATTCCCGTTGGTGAATTGTTGATTTTCTTGGGGAAAATTTTCTCATCAGCTGCTCGTTAATACTTTTGGAATATTCAAGCGAAGTGTGATATTTGAATATTCCTGATTGTAAATATATGGTGTTGAAATGTCAATCCTTAAAGTCAAAGTGGTTCCTAATTGTATTCTAGTTGTAATCTTTCTGGTTGTAATATATATAAAGCAGTGGAATATATGAGAAAAATACTGGAATGTTAAAAAAAAATAGTGGAAAACACAAAAAAGACTGGAATGTAGAAGAAAAGAAGTGGAATATACAAAAAAATTGCAATTGTGTAAGAGAATATAAACAAAAATTATTTTTATAATACTCCATAGAAAAATTATGTTTTGGGAATAATCAAGAATATTACTGTAATATGTAACAAAAATACTACTACAATATGAAACAAAAATATTACTGCAATATACTACAAGAATATTGCTGCAATATGTAACAAGAATATTAATACAATATGCAACAAAAATATTACTACAATATGAAACAAAAATATTACCGCAATATGCAACAGGAATATTACTGCATTGCGCATCAAGATTCAAGAATATTTTTAAAATAGAAGAAGAGAATATTTCTGAAGTATCCACAAAAAAAAATATTACTGCAATATGCAACAAGAATATTATTAAAATAGGAGACGAGAAAATTTCTGTAATATCAAAACAAAAAAATATTATTACAATATCCAACAAGAATATTACTGCCGTATTTAAAATTATTACTGCAATTAACAACAAGAATATTTCTGCAATATGCAACAAAAATGTTAGTATAATAATTAGGGAGAATGTTTCTGTAATACGCAACAAGAATATTATTATTGAAATATGCAACAAAAATATTAATGATATTTCCAACAAGAATATTTTTTAATATACAACAAAAACATTGATAACATTTGGAACATGAATATTATTGCAATATGCAACAAGAATATTAATGAAATATGCAACAAGAATATTTTCTCAATATGCAACATGAATATTATTGCAATATGCAACAAGAATATTAATGTAGGAATTAAAAATGTAGATAGACACTATTCAATTTCCCTTAGTATGTGTATGAGAGTTGTGATGAGACCCTTCGGACTTCCTCGTACGAGTTCGGTTCTTGATGTAAATCGCATTGCCAGAATTCAGTCAAAATTGTATCTCCGAGAAAACAAGACGTGTCGATCTCAAGTCGCATTGTATAAATTATTTCATCAAGTTTAATTAAAGTCTAATTATATATTTTAAATAAAAGCAGTAAAGTTATTTTATTACCTGGAGAATCAATAAATATAAATAAAATACTACAAATTTGGGGGCTCGTCCGGGATCGACAAAAAAGACGAAATAAAGGAAGATATAAAATTAACGACGACATTTTGACTCAAACAAACTAATTTCCAAGACGAGATATCAGCTTAAAAAAAAAGGAATCATTCATATTTGAGGAGTGAAGCAACGGATGATTTTGCCAAAGACGAGGAAAAAAACACGACGAGTGATCAACATCAATTTTGACGGATCCAACGGCGATAAAGGCAAGGAAAATCATGGTTTTCACGATTCTGTAAGACGGACATTTTCAATTTGAACGAAGCTGAGAACATTAAAGACGAGGAACGACGTTGAACGAAGGAAGACAGAAGTAACAACGTACGAGGTAGAAGGTCATTTTAACTACAACGACGGTAAATAAAACAGAATATTGTAAGTAGACGAATTTTCAAATATTGTGTATATAAAGAGAAAATTTTAAAAGTATTTTTAATTTCGAAATAAGACGGATTATGATGAAATATAATTATCAGACGAGAAAATAAAATAATATTAGGTATATTTTCAAGTATTGTATACACGGAGAAATTTTTAAAAGCGATTTTTATTTTAAAATAAGACGTATTGTAATGAAAAATAAATTGTCAGACGATAAATAAGAGAATTTTTAAACATATTATAAGAATAGCGAATTTTTAAATTGTTGATGTGACATTGCTTGAAAATGAACAAATTAGCTCAAATCGAATCGATAAAAAATCGAATAAAGACGGCATCGCGTAAATCAATTTTAGCTTTGTACAGATTAATATTTGAAGAAGAAGGCGATCGAAAAAATAGAAGCAAGTTGCGCGAATTTTCTGGCTTTGATTTTGATGAGGAATCAGACGAGTATCGA
The DNA here is from genome assembly GCF_015476425.1 of Leptopilina heterotoma. Lineage (NCBI taxonomy): Eukaryota > Metazoa > Arthropoda > Insecta > Hymenoptera > Figitidae > Leptopilina > Leptopilina heterotoma. Next base: position 3,107,337 of record NW_025111191.1, on the reverse strand, counting down.
GATAAAGTTGAATATGCTGCGAGATTTCCTGTAGGAGATTTAATTTCAATCTGTATAATATTAGGTTTAGATTATGCTAATGATAAAGAGACTCTCAGACGAAATATTGTACACAGTTTGATTGACATAAATTCGTTAGTACCAGTGATTGACGAAACTGACAATACAGAAAATGACGATAGCGAATTTGAATCTTTGAATGGTGGTGGTGACGGACGGTATAGTGAAGACGAAGACAACAAAGAGGTACAGACAGAGAAGGCTGGTAGCGCTTCTCAACGACGAGTCGAAAATAAAGTTCAATTTACTGTCGGGTTCAGAGATGTCGAAGAGACAATTAGAGATTTTAAAGGTGACGATGATTATTCAATAGAACGGTGGGTCGCGGACTTTGAGGACGCTGCTAGCCTTTTCGGTTGGTCCGATTTGCAAAAAATTATATTTGCTAAAAAAACGTTGAAAGGCATAGCTAAATTATTTGTTCAAAGCGAAAGTGGATTAAATAAATGGAGTAAACTAAAAAATGCACTTATGGAGGAATTTTCAACAAAAGTTACAAGTGCACAGTTGCACAAAATGTTATCGGAAAATAAAATGAAAGAATCTGATAACGTTTACGAATATTTTTTGCGCGTAAGAGAAATGGCATCTCGAGGAAATATTGAAATTGAAGCTATTTATGAGTACGTAATTAATGGGATTAGTGATAGTGCAAGCAATAAAGCTATACTTTACGGTGCAAAATCTATTAGCGAATTTAAAGAAAAGTTGAAATTTTATGATAAAATTCGGGATAAGAGTAGTAAGAAAAATCAGTCTACGTTCAAGGACAAAAATAGTAAACATGACAGCTCAGACAAAATGACAAAGACGACTAAAGGATTTGATGGTAGTAGTAGTAGATGTTTTAATTGTGGTATGAAAGGTCACATGTCTAAAGAATGCAGAAATAAAAAATTTGGAACTAAATGTTTTAAGTGCAATAATTTTGGTCATGTAGCTGCAAATTGTAAAAATGGAAAAAATGTTGAAAATTCTGAAGTAAGTGTAACTTGTGTCAATGTAGTTGAGAATTCAACGCCTTGTAAAAATATATGTATCGATAATATTAAATTTGACGCGTTAATAGATACAGGAAGTCCTATTTGTTTAATAAAAGAAAAAATTTATAATAAATTGTCGAATGTCGAATTAAAAAATATTATGAAACCAATAACTGGTTTCGGAAAGGGACAATCTATTACTAAAGGATGTTTTTATTCAAGAGTTGAAATAGACGGTTATGAATATTGGTTGGATTTTTATGTGGTATCCAACGATGCTATGAGCTATGATGCTATAATAGGACGCGATATAATGAACCAAGCCGAATTAAATTTTAGTAAAGATGGTGTCGAAATTAATAAAATTTGGAACGCTGAATTCATAGCATCGATGGACTTGCCACAGGATATTGTTGTAGCAATTGATGAAATTTCTGATAAAAATATGAAAGATCGAGTCAGAAATTTGGTTAACTCTTATAAGCCGAATAAAACAAAATCCACGGGAATAGAAATGATCATTTCTTTAAAAGATAATAAAGTCGTATACTCGAAGCCTCGTAGACTGTCCTTTTTCGAACAAAAAGTTGTTGATGAAAAGGTACGTGAGTGGCTGAGTACTGGTATTATAAGATTGAGTTCGTCAGAGTATGCTAGCCCGGTTCTGATTAGATTAAAGAAAGATGGAACTTATAGATTGTGCATTGATTTTAGACTATTAAATGTTAAAGTAGATAAAGATCGTTATCCGATACCTGTAATAGAGGAGCAAATAGATAAGTTGCAGAGTGCTAGAATTTTTAGTACTCTTGATTTAAAGAATGGATTTTTTCATGTAAATGTAAACGAAGCAAGTAGAAAATATTTATCTTTTGTAACAACTAATGGTCAATATGAGTTCCTTAAAGTCCCATTTGGGTTTTGCAATTCGCCGCCAGTTTTTCAACGATTTGTTAATCATATTTTCAGAGAGATGGTGAACCAGAAAATTGTTGTTGTCTATTTCGACGATGTAATCATATTGGCTGAAAATCTGGAAGAAGCATTCGAGAGACTGAAAGCTGTACTTGAACTTTGCAGTAGCTATGGGTTAGAAATAAATTTTAAAAAATGCAAATTTATGAGGGAAAGGGTCGAGTATTTGGGTCAAGTCGTGGAAAATGGAACGGTGTCGCCAACAGAGGACAAGGTGCGTGCAGTGGTCAACTATCCGGAACCAAAATCCTTGAAGGAAGTCCAGAGTTTCCTGGGTTTCAGTGGCTACTTCCGAAAGTTTATCCAGTCGTACTCAATGATTGCTAGACCGTTGAGTGATCTTCTAAGGAAGGATCAAAAATTTCATTTTGGAGAAAATGAAAGAAACTCATTTGCAGAGCTGAAGGCAGCATTGACGTCTAGTCCGGTTCTCAAAATCTTTGATCGAGATCTGGTGACAGAATTGCATACTGATGCCAGCAAGGACGGAATTGGAGCAGTGTTGCTTCAAAAACAACCTACAGACGGCAAGTTGCATCCAGTGCATTATATGAGTCGAAAGACAACTTCAGCAGAGCGAAATCGTCACAGTTACGAGTTAGAGGCAAAGGCAGTAGTGGAAGCTGCAAAGAAATTCAGGTCGTATTTGTTAGGAAAGGAGTTCAAGGTCGTGACCGATTGTTTGGCGTTCAATCAGACACTCAAGAAGAAAGAGATTTCTCCAAAGGTGTGGAGATGGGTTGAGGATCTTCAGGAATTCAATTTTACTATCGAGCACAGAGCAGGTACCAAGATGAATCACGTCGATGCGCTGAGCAGACATACAGTGCTCACAATTGAGGTTGATGACATCACGGCGAGGATTTCGAAGCTGCAGGATGAAGATGATGAACTTAAGTTGATCAAGCAGTCCGTTCAAGAGAAAGCTGACGAAAAGTATAGTCTGCGCGGTGGATTACTCTACAAGATGATCGATGGCCTTGATGCTCTTGTGGTTCCATCAGCGTTGGAAAATGACGTCATAAGAAGTGTACACGAAAAAGGACACATTTCTTCACAGAGAACTCAGGATGCAATTAAACAGGAATACTTTATTCCGCAGTTGAAATCCAAGGTCAACAAGTTTGTATCGAATTGTGTCAGATGTATCATTGGGAGTCGAAAAGAAGGGAAAAAGGAAGGGTTCCTGCATCCCCTTCACAAACCGGATGTTCCACTGCATACTTACCACATGGATCATCTGGGACCACTACAGTCGACTTCCAAAAGGTACAATCACGTGCTAGTGATTGTTGATAGCTTCTCGAAGTTCGTTTGGATTTATCCCACTCGTTCTACGACAACGGATGAAGTCATCGAGAGATTAAATAGGCAGAAGAGTGTATTTGGAAATCCAGGATGCATCATCACTGATCGTGGCACAGCATTCACGTCGGATCACTTTCAGTCATATTGCAATGACGAAAACATCACGCATGCCAAAATCACGACGGGACTTGCAAGATCGAATGGACAAGTTGAAAGGATCAACAGATCCATTATTCCAATACTCACGAAGCTGTCAGCTGATGATCCCAGTAAATGGTATAAACACGTGGAAAAGTTGCAATATTCGATGAATTCGACTTACCAGAGGAGTATTGCAACCACCCCTTTTGAATTACTCACTGGAGTAAAAATGAGATGTAAAGAGGATGAGCATCTCAAGGACATTATTGAGCAGCAATTGAAGGACCAGTTTGTCGAAGATCGTGAGGAACAACGAGTTGCAGCCAAGGAGCAGATACTAAAAACTCAACAAGAGAATCAACGAACTTATAATTTGCGAAGACGAGATCCATCGAAGTATAAGGTGGGCGACTTGGTAGCAATCAAGAGAACGCAGATGGTACCAGGGAAAAAATTGAAAGCAAAGTATCTAGGACCTTATAGAATTTCCAGGGTTAAGGGAAATGATACTTACGATGTCGAGCGAGTAGTAAATGGGGAAGGACCGCAGAAAACTAGTTCTTGCGCGGAATTCATTAAATCATGGGTAAATTGAAAAACAGCTTTCATTCGAGACGAATGCTAATTTCAGGTTGGCCGAGTTGTAGGAATTAAAAATGTAGATAGACACTATTCAATTTCCCTTAGTATGTGTATGAGAGTTGTGATGAGACCCTTCGGACTTCCTCGTACGAGTTCGGTTCTTGATGTAAATCGCATTGCCAGAATTCAGTCAAAATTGTATCTCCGAGAAAACAAGACGTGTCGATCTCAAGTCGCATTGTATAAATTATTTCATCAAGTTTAATTAAAGTCTAATTATATATTTTAAATAAAAGCAGTAAAGTTATTTTATTACCTGGAGAATCAATAAATATAAATAAAATACTACATTAATGAAATAGAAATATGCAACAAGAATATTTTCTCAATATGCAACAAGAATATTATTAAAGTAAGAAATGAAAATATTTCTGTAATATGCAACAAGAATATTGTTGCAATATGTAACAAGAATATTATTAAAGTAAGAAACTAAAATATTTCTGTTATATGCAACAAGAATATTGATACAATATTCAACAACAATATTACTGAAATATGCAACAAGAATATTCATAAAATTTGCAACAAGAATACTACTGCAATATGCAACAAGAATATTAATGAAATTTCCAACAATAATATTTTCTTTATATGCAACAAGAATATTACTGCAATATGCAACAAGGATATTTTCTTAATATGCAAAAGGAATATTGCTGCAATATGCAACAAGAATATTATTAAAGTAAGAAACGAGAATATTACAGAAATATGCAACAATAATACATTTACTAATAAAAATACTATTTTAATATTCAACAAAAAATATAAAAAAATACGTAACAAATATATTTTTATATACAACAAAAATAAGCAACACACTTATTTTTCATGTGCAGAAAAAATATTAAAAAAATATACAACAAAAATATTACAGAAATATAGAAAAAAACATTAATCATATACAAGATAAATGTTAGAAAATTATAATCACAATAACAACAGTACATTTAATATTAAAAATACTATTTTAATATGCAGCAAAAATTTAAATAAAATATACAACAAATAAAAATAAATAATTTTTATATACAACAAAAATACAATAAAAATAGACAACAAACATTTTTTTCATATTAAAAAGAAAATACTACAAAAATAATTCTAAAAAATATTCTTTATTATTAAATATTAAATTAAGAAATTAAATAATAGTAAAAATATTTTCCGACCAACAAACATTATAGAAACAGTGATGTTAATACAAGAATTTTATACAAAAAAATTCAACTAGAATAGTTTTTGAATAATTAATATCAGAATTATAAAAGCATACTTCTTAAAAGTTTTCACCAATAAATTATTCTATACCCAGTACTGAATTCTTAAACATAATTTAAATTCCACTTAGTTAAACAATATGATTTATTTAATAAATCACTGTTTCGCTTAACAATGAATGTCTGAGTATAATCGATTATATTAGTTTTTTTTTAACCTTTTAAACGAAAAAGAAGGACATCAGTGTTGAAATTAGAAATAAGTCGTAAAAGTTTCTCATCGCGTTTCAAATAAAAATACATATATACACATAGTCTTTTGAACTCGTATATTATAGAAAAACGTTTATGTCTGACTATAATCGATTATTACTACTCAAGTTTTCAATATAATGAAACTAAAGGTTTCCTTGTTATTGTCTAAATCGATTTCAATAATTTATTCACAACGATTCTTGTTAATGTTTTAACGTCTAATATGTCAATTAAATATTAATGAAAGAAATTTATAGTGAAAGGAAGTTTTTTTCTTCTTTTTAAATAGGATGAAATTATATTTCAGAGACGGTTGAAGAGCTTTAGTTTTATTTACTTTGTTTCTGTTCTTATCTAATAGGCGTAGTTTATAAATTAATACTTTCCACTTATATTATGGGAAAACTAAAATTATAAAAATTATATTTTAAAATTATAATATTAATTATAATATTAATTATAATATTACTAAAATGTTTCTTTTTATTTTCTATTTTATTAAAATATTTTTGACTGTATACAAAAAAATACAAATTTCTGTAGTATTTTTATAGATATAATTTTTTGGTCTCATTGTAAAAATATAGTTTTTGTGTTAGTTAAAATTTTTGTTTCCTTGTATTTGTATTCTTGTTGTATATTAGAATAATATTTTTGTTGTATATTGCGTCAGTATTAGTGTTCATTTTGATATTAGTATTCTTTTGGTATATTAAAATATTTATTATGTTGCATACTATTAGCATTATTGTTACGTAATGTATTAGTATTAGTATTATTTTTGTATATTAATACAATATTAATTGTGTATATTGTATTAGTATTCCAGTATAATATATTACTCATATTTAAATATAGAATTTCTTTTAATATTATAATAGTATTTCTTGTGTGTAACAGAGTATTATTATTGTTGTATGTATTAGTATTCCTGTTGCATATTGTATAAATATTTTTGTTGCATATTTAAATATTATTTGTATTAGTATTATTATGATTAAATGTATTCTTGTTATTGTCTAGTATCTCTGTCGTATTTCGCAATAGTATTCCTTAAATTTGCAGGAATATTATTTACTGAAACAAAAAATTACTAAAAACAAAAGCAAAATAAAACAAGTTTTGTATTAAAAATATAAAAAATGACAAAGTAATAAATAATTACAATTAATACAAAGTTTATTAATTTTAATATTTAGAAGAATACTATTTTAATATGCAGCTAAAGTAAAATGGTGAGAGAAAAGAAAATCAGTAAACAAAAAATTACTTTATCGTAACAAAATACATGTTGTAAGAGTAAAGAGAAAAAAAATTGAAGTACGAAACAGTCGACGTGCTTTCGAAGCACGTCCTTAACCTCATGAAACAGACAAAGTTAAAATAAGGGTCAAACGCAGACACGAACAAGTGCCTCCCTTTTCCGGGGCGTCAAAAGGTGGTCCGCTCTACCGATTCACGTGACCAGGCGTGATTTTCAATTAACTCACTCTGCCCCCGGGTGTGCTTTACGGTATATAGTTTCCCTATGAGGTAAGCAATCTCTCTCTCTCTCACTCTCTCTCTCTCTCTCCACCATCCAACTGTTAATATCGATTTCAAAGGATCGACAGGCAAGCAGTTAACAGATGATGAGGTCCAAGAAGCTGTATTACAACCCTTATGTGTGATAGTAACTTCCGTAATTTGAAGCACTAGAAATAATTTTATCGCAAAATCGATTCTCTCTCTTTTATTACTTTCTTTCCCCGTTAATTTTACCACTTTATTGCAGCAATACCAAAAGAAAAAGAAGAAAGTTCTTTCACGAGACTCATATAAAAAGGATAGGGTACTTGTTGTTTTTTTTTCTTCCTTTTTGCTTCGGAAATGAAAAAAAATATTTATAAATTCTCTCCTATCGTATAAAAATATTATTCTCCTATTCATGAAGAGAATGAAAATAACAAAAAGAGCCCACAAATCCATGAAACAAGTTCTTTTATGAAGGAAAATTTGAAAAAAATTTTTTTTTTTTTTGAAGGAAATATAATTAAATTTTATTTCTTTCGTATTTTTATAGGCTATAAAACGTTGGTAAATAACAGCCCTTGTAGTAGAAAATACTCGACAGTAATCTTACATCTTGTCTAAAGAATACGTGATGTGCTTTAAATTGAGATTCTTTTAAGAGCATACTTTTTGACGTTGATTGCATCTGTCTTTTAAAAATTCAGTATCATTGCATATGTATGTATAATTTCTGTTGCCAATTTTTATAGTGGGGATTCTTGAATTTCAATAGAAATGTTTTATTTAATATATGAGGGGAATATTTTGTTTTTTTGGATAATAAAAATATTACTTTTTGCAATAGGAATTTGAATAAAACATGCAACAATATTAGTACTGAAATATGCAAAAATAAATTATTTTAAGTATATCAAATTTAGACAAAAAACGAATCAAAATGTTGCTTCGAAACACTTTTGATTCGTTTTTTGTCTCAATTTGATCTTAGAAAAATTATGAATTTTAATATGTTACTGTAATATGCTACAAAAATATTAATGAAATTTGCATTAAGAATATTAATACAATATGCAACAACAATATTACTGAAATATGCAACAAGAATATTAATACAACATTCTATAAGAATATTATTGCAATATGCAACAAGAATATTTCTGTAATGTACAACAAGAAGTTTTCTACAATATGCAACAAGAATATTTCTGTAATATACAACAAAAATATTTCTGTAATATACAATAATATTTCTACAATATACAACAAGAATATTTTTGTAGTATGCTACAAGAATATTTCTGTATAATACGACAAGGAAATTTCTGGAATATGCAACAAGAATATTTTTACAATATGCAACAAGAATATTAATACAAGATCCAATACGAATATTATTACAATATGCAACAAGAATATTAATACAAGATCCAATAAGAATATTATTGCTATATGCAACAAGAAAATTACTAAAATATGCAATAAGAATATTACAGTAATATGCATCTAGAATATTACTGCAATATGCAACAAGAATATTACTGAAATATGCAAAGAAAATATTACTGTAATATGTAACAACAATATTACTGAAATATGCATCAAGAATATTACTAGAATAAACAAAAATATTAATGAAATATGCAAAAAGAATATTAATGCAAGATGCAATAAGAATATTATTGCAATATACAACAAGAATGTTAATATACCACAAAAAATATTACTGACACATAAAACAAAAATATTCATAAAATTTGCAACAAGAATATTACTGCAATATGCAACAAGAATAATAATACAAGATCTAATAAGAATATTATTGCTATATGCAACAAAAAAATTACTGAAATATGCAACAAGAATATTTTCTTAATATGCAACAATAATATTAATAACATTTGGAAAAAAAATATTACTTTGACATTCAACAAGAATGCTACAGAAGTATTTAAAAATTTCTTTGCAAATTTACAAAAAGGATACTTCTATAATATGCTAGTAGAATATTATTGCAATATGTAACAAAAATATTACTAAAATGTTCAAGAACAATTTTTCTGTAATAAGCAAGCAGAATATTATTTCAATAAACAAGAATATTACTACAATAAAAAATAATATGTTAATATAAAACAAAAATATTACTGAAATTTGTAAAGAGAATATTACTAAAATATGCAACAAGAATATTACTGCAATAAGCAACAAGAATATTAATAACATTTTCACTGAGAATATTAATGAAATTTGTAACAAGAATATTACTAGAATAAACAGGAATATTACTGAAAGATGCAACAAGAATATTCACTAAATTTGCAACAAGAATATTGCTGCAATATGCAACAAGAATATTAATGAAATTTGTAACAATAATACTTCAGCAATATGCAGCAAAAATATTACTAAAATATGCAACAAGAATATTAATAAAATTTGCTACAAAAATATTTTAATATTCAAAAAGAAGACAGTTGCAATATGTAACAAGAATATTGATGCAGTATACAACAAGAATATTTCTGAAATATGCAACAAGAATATTTTTGTAATACGGAGCAAGCATATTAATATAATTTACAACAAGAATATTATTTTGATATGCAACAAGAATATTACAGCAAAATGCAACAGGAATATTATAACAATATTTAACAAAAATATTACAGAAATATGCAACAAGAATGTTACTGCAATATGCGAAAATAATACTACTGAAATATGCAACAAGAATATTACTGTAATATACAACAAGAATATTATTAAAATAAAAAACGAGAATATTATCTGTAATATGTAAAATGAAAAATATTATTACAATAAACAAAAATATTACTACTATAAACAAGAATATTACTGTAATATGCAACAAGAATATTACAACAAAATGCAACAGGAATATTACACCAATATACAACAAAAAGTTACAGAAATGTGTAACAAGAATATTACTGCAACAATTAACAAAAATATTCTTGTAGCACTGAAAAGTAACTATGAATGAAATATTCCAGTGCTACTACAATTTTTTTTTTTCATTGAATTGTGAACCAATATTATTACACAATAAACTTATAGTTTTCAAGGAACTAAGTGGCGATGTAAAGTAAGACATGAATAATGTAAGATTATGGTGGACTGTTGCTTCTTGTATCGAAGTGAAAAAAAACAAGTATAACAAGAGCCGATGAGGCACTGTTGGGAAAATATATATAGCGAATGACTAATAGGAAAGAATAAGAAATGAGTTTGCAAATAAGTGGTTATAGGCGAGCTTGATCGAAAATACACTCTAGGAAAAGCACGTCGTCGTTGTCGTTCTCGTTGTCGACATCCTAGGAACCTTATTATTTTATATATACTGCAAGAAAGTAAGCAGGTGCACCCATCTTCGAACTTAAGTGCGACTATGAAAGGGGAGGGGCGCTTCTCGAGTTTATGAAAGCTCACCTCACTTTTACCCTATACCCAAGAACCAGACCTCAACTTTATTATTCACTACAGCTCATTTACCCGACAACTCGATGAAAAGCAGCCCTTCTTTCACCACACTGTAATTATGTGCTCTCTAACAATAAAGAAAATTTATATTATCCTCTTTCTCTCTCTCTTTTTCTCCATCATATTCATAATTGATAACTTTTACATTCATATAAAAGAAACATTTTTTTTCTGATTTATTACATAAATATATTTATAATTATTTAATAAATCAGAAAAAAAAAATTTTCTATCGAAAATATTAATTTGAAAATTGAAATAAAATTCCAAGTTACTTCTGTATTTTTATTTGTAATATAAATAATAAAATGAATATCAAGTGGCTTCGGAACGTATTTTATATATACATTTCATTTACATGAAAAGAGTCTTTTCAAAGGTAATGAAAAATCTTCTTTCTCGAACTTTTCTCACAGATATTATTTCCATTTACATCTAATTAAAAGACAAGTTTCCCGTTAGCGTTATTTGCAAAAAAAAAAAAAGAAACTTTCCATCTGGATGGAAAATAAACCTATTTTCCGATAAAACCACCTCTCCTTCGCTTCTTCTTAAGGGAAGGGGGATTTTTTTTCCTCAAGTTTTCTTAATTTAACGATATAAATGCAAAAAAAAATTTATCTTTTTTGAAAATGGTTTCTAATAGAATATAATATCGAGTCATGTACAAAATTTACAGTTACTGACGAAAGAAGAAATTTATATTTTTTCGATTAAATTTTTTTCCACTTTTTTTTTTTAATGTTTTAGTTTAAAGTCAAACATTTTTACTGTCAATGGTACATTGCCGTCAAATGTGGGTCGGAGAAAAGTGCCACGATGAACGTGATCTTCTTAGTAGAACGTGAAACTTTTACGAGGAGTTGTAAAATAAAATAGGAAATAAAAAGGCAAGCTCACAAATGTTACAGAAAAAAAACGAAGAGAAAGAAAGGAGAAGGAGAAGAAGAAGAAGAAGAAGAAAATTACAAGACTCGTGGCAAAAAGCGGGAAAAATTTTTTTTCTTTTTTTTATATAAATGTAAAATAATGTCGAGTGTATGATGAGTTTAATGCACAAATTGTCGTTACACGAGGTAATCGCTTGTGATAATTATTAGTTTCTGAGTAATAGTGAATATCTATGTATATGCATTCGTATATTAAACGTCAGCTGCTATCATCAGTTAGTTGCAGAGAATTTAGTTTATATTGAATGTATATATCTTGACTGACGTTATAGATCATTTCGAAAACTAGTTCAAGATTGAAATTGTTTCTAGAGATATTTCACCATCGATAATAATAGTAATAAATAAAAAAATTAGGAAACAATTCAAATTAAAAATAGTTGAATTGTATTAAAGAAGAAAATGTATGAAATTTTTTTATGGTATGAATAATATGCAACAAGAATACGAATATTATACTGATAAAAGATATTTTTATTTTCAAGAAGCATTATTTAATTAATATGCAACAAGAAGTAATATTTAGTGTAGAAAAATATAATTTTGATAGGCAACAAGAATAATATCTTAATATTCAACAAGAATTCAAGTATAATATACAACAAAAATACTTTTTGAATATTCCACAAGAATTTAAATACAATATATAATATGCAGCTAGTATTCAAATACAAATACAAAAATAATATTTTAATATGCAGCAAGAATTCAAATATAATACACAACAAGAATTCTTTTTAAAAATGCAGCAAGAATTAAAATACAAATACAAGAATATTATCTTAATATGCAACAAGAATTCAAATATAATATACAACAAAAAATCACTCCGAATATGCAACAAGAATTCAAAAAAATAATACAAGAATACCAATTTAATATGCAACAAAAATTTAAGTATAATATTCAACAAGAATTATTGCCTAATATGCAACAAGAATTCAAATACAAATACAAGAATACTAATTTAATATGCAACAAGAATTCAAATATAATATACAACAAGAATTTTCTCGGAATATGCAACAAGAATTCAAAAAATAATACAAGAATACTATCTGATTATGCAACAAAAATTCAAGTATAATATTCAACAAGAATTATTGCTAAAATGCAACAGGAATTCCAATACAAATACAAGAATACTAATTTAATATGCGGCAAGAATTCAAATAGAATATACAACAAGAATTCTTTCCTAATATGCAGCAAGAAATCAAATACAAATACAAGAATATTATCTTAATATGCAACAAGAATTCAAATATAATATACAACAAGAATCCTGTCAAATATGCAACAAGAATACAACAATAACATACAACGAGAATAATACTATTATATCGATAAAAAATGTCGCCTTAATATTCAACAAGAATACTTTCAAGAATGCCTAGAATACATCCGTATTTTTGGAAAGATCCACTAAATAACCTTATTTCGAAATAAAATCCTATTTTAAGTTTCGTGTTATTCACTTGTCAGATAACTAAATATAATGTCAAAATTAATAAATCAGAGAATAATGAAAATTTAAAGGATAAAATTAAAAATAAAGAGGAATAAAAGAAAGACAAAAAAAAATTTTATATCCTTATTAATAAAATCAGACTTTTGTCTGTACATTGCATAGAATTCAAAATTTCTATTATATTCCTTCTTTTTACACTCTAAGGAATGCGAAAATACTATTAAGAAAATTATGTGTGTATGTGTATATGTGTGTATGTGTGTATGTGTGTATGTGTGTATGTATGTCCGCAAATTTTCGACCGCGTATCACGGAAAAACGGTTCGATCGTTTGAAGTGAAACTTGGCAGTCTTTTAGGCATTAGCCTAACTTAAAATCCTAGAGATAGTAGATTAAAAAATATTAATATGGACGAAAGTTATGCCATTTTTTCAAAAATTCGAAAATTCGAAATTTTTAGTTTTTTCATATACTTTAGTGAATTGTACTTAAACTTGGTACAGGGTTAATTTTAGTGTTTCTTATGAAGATTTAATCGTCAGAATAATAAAATTTTGAATAACAAATAAAAAGTGTTAGATTTAAATATTGAAAAATTAAAAAGTTTAAAAATTGAAATTTTTTTGTAATTAATTTTTATACGGTTGTATTTCTTAGGTCAACAATAAAAATTTGTTGTTGAAATCATAAGTTTACTTTCTTAAAAGAATTCTATTAGGTCAGAATATTAACAATATCCATATAATTAATATGAGACTTTTGTCAGTATGTTGCACAGAATTCAAAATTGCTATTATATTTTATTAATTAATGATCAAAAAATGAAAAACTCAAATTTCATTCTGATGACTAAATTGTAATAAAAAATACTAAAATTAACCCTGTATAAAATTTAAGTAAAATTAATGACAATAATTATTTCAAAAGATATATTTTGAATTTTAAAAATTTTGAAAATATATAGCACTAGCTGTCATGTCGTACCCGTCTTCGACGGGTTTTAGTTTCTACCAATACATTTAACAATGTTTCTACCAATCTGGAAAATCAAAAATACCCGGGATAAATTAATTAATAAATAATAATTAATAATTAATAATTAATAATTAATAATTAATAATTAATAATTAATAATTAATAATTAATAATTAATAATTAATAATTAGTTAATTAATAATAATTAATAATTAGTTATTAATTAATTAATTAATAATTAGTTACCATTAGCTATTTCGGTAGTATAATTATACTATTTGAATAGTCTCCACCCTTTAGCAAAAAATCAAAAATTATCAAAAATTCGAGAAACCGAATTTCTTAAAATTTAACATTTTTTTCTTCTCTTTTATATCATTAAGCTTCATTATTTTTGTACTCTTAAAAAATACTTTACTTATATTTAATAGTCTCCACCCTTTGGTAAAAAATCTAAAATTATGGAAAATTAGCAAAAATTCATAAAACCGAATTTATTAAAATTCAACATTTTTTCTTCTCTTTTATGGCTTTTGGCTTCATTATTTTTGGGCTCTTCAAAAATACTTTACCTAATTTGTTATCTCCACCCTTTGGTAAAAAATCTAAAATTATGGAAAAATAGCAAAAATGCAAAAAAATGAATTTCTTAAAATTAAACATTTTTCCTTCTTTTTATGGCATTTAGCTTTATTATTTTTGTGCTCTTAAAAAATACTTTACTTATTCAATAGTCTCCACCCTTCGGTAAAAAATCTAAAATTATGGAAAATTATCAAAAATTCAAAAAACCGAATTTCTTAAAATTCAACATTTTTCCTTCTTTTTTATGGCATTTAGCTAATTATTTTTGTTTAATGTAGCAAATTTTTTACTTTACATACTGATCTTTAAATAAAAAACTTTAATAACTTTTCCTGAAAAGCTTGCTTAAAGATTAAAAATCACTATTTTCTTAGAAAAAAGTTGATCTAAAAAAACGAAAAAAAATTTCAAAATACATCTTTTTTAAAAATTTTATCGTAGAAATGGGTTGTATTTATCTGAAAAAGTTAGCTAAGGATAGTTTTTTCATTCATTTTACAAAAGATAAAAAATTTGCATTTTTTTTTTGAATTTTTTGGAAAAATGTCATAACTTTTGTTCAAGTTAATATTTTTTAATCGGATAAGGCTATGATTGTAAGTTACTTTAATACCTAATAGACTGCCAAATTTCACTTTAATTGGTTGAACCGTTTTCAATTGATGCGCGAACAAAGTTTTGCATACAGACAGAGACAGACAGACAGAAATTTTTTTTACATTTTTAGAATTCTAATGTCTCAAAACGAAAAAATATATAAAAATTTTTAAGTTTGAAGCAATGTACAGATAGTAATCTGATTTTATTAATATAGATAATGTTCGTTCACATTAATAACTTTTAGTTTACTATAGCTACACTAAAAAAAGTTATATGATTCAAGTAATTATAATTATTTGAAAAATAATATCTTATTTAAAAAGTTTTTATTTCGATCTAATAAGAATTTATTTCGTTTAAATAATTTTATTTAGTTGAATCAAATAAATCTTAATTGGATTAATTAAATAAATACTTGACTCTAATAAATGAATTTATTTAACACAAATAATTTCTAAATTTTATATTTTTTCATGGATTGCTTCTAAACTTTCTATAGTTGAGTATTACATGTTATTTAGTCACATTTTAGCATAATTTTTCAAAAATACTTTCTTATAACGAAGATGTAAGTATAAAAATGTTTTGAATATCAAAAAATTGAAAAAATTATAATTGATACCAATTACTAAGAAGCTTAATTCAGTAGTATTTGTGGGCTCTCTGATTTAACTTTTAGAGATATCTTGATCAATGTAAAGACAAAAGTTAAACACGGTGTTTATTTTGGTTTAAAACAATTTCCGGCTTTGTCCAAATTTTTCCTGGTTTACTGGACGGGTTTTTTTTAATAATACATTTAACAGGGTGCTTACCAACCAGAAAAGACGTAAAATATCAGGGAATTTAATGTAACCGAGAAAAACTGGATCTACTTGCTATACAATTAGTTCGAATTAGACTGTACTATAACTCAAAAAACTGGAGGAAATTTTAGATTTATTTTATTACATTATATTGATTGAAGTACTACAAATTGAGAAATATTGTTTTCTGCATTTGAATTAGTTAAAAATAACTAATTTGATAATAAAAAGTCGGTCACTGTTTCAAATGGTATTATTTTCCTAATGAAATAGACAATAGTAACTAATTATTATTTTTTCCCTGTCAAATCAAATTCCCGGCTATTTTTCGGTTTTCTAGGTTGGTAGATACACTGTTAAGTGCATTATCAGAAACTACAACCCGTCGAAGACGGGTACGACAGCTAGTATATACATACGTACGTGGAAGATAAGAAATGAAGAAAAGACGTTATTTTTCTTTTTCTCCTTTTATTTTTGTCCCATGCACGTCCTGAAGATGGGTTTCAGAGTGCACATTACTATTTTAGAGATGCAATTCTTTTCAGAACAAAAATTTTCCCCGTATACAGAACATCTAAAGTAGCTATACCAAAAACACTTCCGACTCCTGGATTCTCGTTTCCAAGAGGTTTTTTCACGCTACTCTTTTCTAAAAACGTGAACGTGATGAAACCCACTTATCGTACGTCTTCAACTCTCTTTCTCTCTCTTACACTCACTCTCACTCTCTCCCGCTCTCTTATACGGAGAATCATCAAAAAAACTGTTTTTTAACTTCACTATACAAGTGCTTAGAATTTAACTAGAAAACCTCATTCAAATATTATCTCACGGTAATTAATTTTGTGAGAATACTTTTTTTTAATTCTTTAATTCAAAATTTTTCACGGAATAAAAGGGGGAAAAAATTACTTTTTTTTTTATCTAATAATTTTTAGAGTAAATCAAAATGTTCTTTAGGGTCAGGGAAAAAGACAAAATTTTGTCTAGAAATCAGGGAAAAGTCAGGGATAAACAAAAGTAATTTTTCGTGGCAACCCTGAATATTTTTTTTTGTATACTTCAGTAATATTCTTGTTGCATATTACAGGGCTCGGATCGTCTATAAGAATAAAAAAAAGTCGTTTTAGTCGCATAAATTTACAACAAAAGTCACGAAAAGTCGCATAAAATTTCCGAAAAAGTCGGAAAAAAGTCGCATGAAATCTTAGAAAAAACGACAAAAACAAAACACAAAATTGTAAAAAAAAATCACATTTCTCGACAACAGATATATTAATATCAAACAATCCGGAATAAAATTTAAAAAAATTTCATAAAATTCTTAACAAAATTTTAATTAGGTATTTTTAACATTTTTTAAAAAATTCTCTTTAAAATGTCAATTACTTTTATAAATAATAAAATTCTTCTCCGAAATTCAATTATTTGAAAAAAAAATTTAATAAAATTCTTCTCTAAACTTCAATTATTTTCAAAAGTAATAAAATTCTTCGCAAAAATTTAATTATATTCAAAAATTTTTTAAAATTTTTCGTCAAAATTATATAAATTATAAAATTTATTATAAAAATTATATAAATTATCAAATTTATCATCAAAATTTAATTATTATTTGAAAAGTTAGTCTGATAAAATTCTTTGCAAAATTCAATTATCATTAAAAGTACGAAAATTCTTTACAGAAATTCAATTATTTTCAAAATTTTTTTTGAATTCTCAAAATTTCAATTATGTTTATAAATATCAAAATTCTTCTGCAAAATTTAATTACTTTTAAGAAAAATCTTTTTAAAATTTCAATTATCTTTGTGAATAATAAAATCCTTCTCTAAAATTTAATTATTTGCAAAGAAATTTAATAAAATTCTTGTGAAAATTCTAATTATCTTTATAAATAATAAAATTCATTATAGAAATTCAATTATTTTCATAAATAATAAAATTCATCCGGGAAATTTAATTATTTTCAAAAGTTCTGTTAAAATTCTTTGCAAAATTCAAAATTATCTTCAGAAGTAAGAAAATTCTTTACAAAAATTTAATTATTTTCAAAATTTTTTTTTAAATTCTCAAAATTTCAATTATGTTTATAAATATCAAAACTCTTCTGCAAAATTCAATTACTTTTAAGAAGAATCTGTTTGAAATTTCAATTATCTTTGTGAATAATAAAATTCTTCTCTAAAATTTAATTATTTGCAAAGAAATTTAATAAAATTCTTGTCAAAATTTCAATTATCTTTATAAATAATAAAATTCATCCTAGAAATTCAATTATTTTTAATTTTTCTTTAAATTTCTCGTTAAAATTTCAATTATCTTTATAAATAATTAAAATTCATCCTGGAAATTTAATTATTTTCAAAAGTTCTGATAAGATTCTTTGCAAAATTCAAATATCTTCAATAGTAAGAAAATTCTTGTCAAAAATTAAATTATTTTCAAAAATTTTTTTTTAAATTCTCCTAAAAATTTCAATTATTTGTGTAAATATCAAAATTCTTCTGCAAAATTAAATTAATTACTAATGTTTTATAAATTTGTTCCCAATAATTCAGTTATTAATTAATTTCAATAATTAATTTCAAAAAGGTTTGAATTTGAATCTTTTGAAGAATTTTAATTTCTATGGAAAAATAATAATTAAATATTTATTTAAAAAATAATTTATTAATGTTTTCGAAAAATTTGAAAGAAATTTGTAAATAAATGTAACAGAACATTTTTTTGACTTAAACTTTTTCTTTTAAATAAATTTTTTTTAAATTTCAGTCGCATTTTACTTAAAAAAATCTCGAAAAAGTCGATTAGTCGCATTTTTTCACAAAAAAGTCGAAAAAAGTCACATTTCGTTAGAAAAGTCGAAAAAAGTCGAAAAGCATATTTCAGTAATATTGTTGTTGTATATTAGAGAAATATTTTTGTTGCAAATTTTCAAATATATTGTTACGTACAGTAGTCTTGTTAAATATTAAAAAATATTCTCGATGCATATGACAGAAAAATTCTTGTTGCATATTGCAATAATAAATTGCAAACAAATTCTAATACACGATTTTCAGGAAATAATTCGCTTAGATGAATCTCTTCGCCAAGAGCTTTGCTCATTATTTATCTATAGTGAGAAGTTGGTTTCGCAACAGCACGGCTAATTACAAGCTTCAAACTTCCGTAAAATACTAATTAGAGGCTAGCGCCCTTCACAGAGACTACAACTTGTTCTTCAGTGGCTTTCGATGAACGCTTCAATGGCAATACAGTGAATTGAATTTTTTCTTTTTCATTCATTTATTAAATATAAATTTTTTCTTTTTACGAAAAAAGTAAAAAAATCTTCGTTCTTTTTTTTTATTTTTTCACCACATTAACATGTACATCGAATGAAAATTAATTTCTCTCATGTTTTGTGTGGCCATTTTTTCCATCAATGTCCAAAGGGAAATAAATATAGTTTTCACTTGTAGTTTATAAACGTAGGTATACACAAAACGTGTAACTTTTCACCACATCATTTTCATCCACCTGACTGTTCACCTTGCGGTTCACAAGGGAGTTCACGTGAAAATGATGTGGTGGAAGTTACACGTTTCTACTAGAGCTGTTGCAAATTTATTTTCAGTGAGAGAGTTCAAAAAAAAAAAAATGCAACAAAAAAAAAACTGAACTCCTCTTAAATCCGTGCACGCAATGAAAATAACCAAAAAAGAAAACATTGTTATCCCTATTTTCCTTGTTTTTAAATCATAACGTTTCTCAATTTAAATTTAAATTTATTATTTAAATAATAAATTTTTATTTTTATTTATTTTTAATTTAGTATTTTTATTTTTACTTTTTTTATTTTTAATTCTTCATTTAAATGAAGAAAAATTACAAGAAGAGTTAAAGAAATAATTCATCTGGGTATTGCAATTCGGTTAATAAACTTGTAGCAAGAAAGTAGTAGCAAAACAGTCTTAAAGTTGCTTGACAGAAGGTTGAAGAAACTCTAAAAGAAAAAAAAGGGAGAGAGAGAGGTGGGGAGTTTATGGTTGTGTCGATTGGCAGGGGGTTGAGGGAATGGTGTTCTCTTCTCCTTTTCCTGGTAAACGTACGTGGAGCCTCATCGCTACACGTGCCAAGTATACGAGTTGTGTGTGATGAGAGAAAACGAAAGAATAAGAAGAAAAAAAAAGTGGTCTGAGAAAGAAGAAGAAGAAGACTCGAGAAAACTCACCGGGTAATTCGAAAGTTTTCACTGTTTACGATCTTCAAAAGACAACCCAACTCGTCGTAGTGACACGCGGATTTTTGTCGAGGGTCAGGCACAAACAGAACCGCCAGATTCACGAGCACTAAAACGTAACTGACGAGTTCCAATTTGTTTCTTTTCTGTCTCTACTGGTACGCTTTAGAAAT
Source organism: Leptopilina heterotoma (assembly GCF_015476425.1). NCBI lineage: Eukaryota > Metazoa > Arthropoda > Insecta > Hymenoptera > Figitidae > Leptopilina > Leptopilina heterotoma. The sequence continues at coordinate 3,086,945 of NW_025111191.1, read as the reverse complement.
CGATTTTGCTTTGATAACATTGCTCCATTTTTCTCTTTTTCAACCCCCCTCTACAATTCTATTCGTCTACTTTGAAAATGAAATTTTCGAAAGTGCTTTTTTTGTTTTACAAAAAGAAAAAAAAAGAACAGAATTTAACTTTAATGTACAACAATAAATATAGTAATATTCTAGATGTGAACTTTTTTAATGCTAAGAAGAAGAATATAAACGAAAATATTTAAGTATTCCGTATTCCTGATGCAGAATTAGTGGTCTTGTAGTCTATTAGTAGTATTCTTTTAGTATTTTTGTTGCATATTGAATTAGTATTCTTGTTGCATATATTATAAATATTTTTCTCGTACATGGCAGTAATATTTTTTTGTCACATAATAATATTCTTGTTGCATATTGCAATAATATTCTTGTTGCACATTGCAAAAATATTCTTATTGGATCTTGCATTAATATTCTTGTGGCATATTTTATTAATATTTTTGTCCGTTCTAGTAATACTCTTGATGCATATTTCAACAATATTGTTGTTGCATATTATAAAAATATTCTTGTTGTATTTTACAAAAACATTCTTTTTACAAACGACAAAATTTTTTTTGAACATTACAGTAATATTCTTGTTGCGTATTACAGAAATTTTCTTGTTGCATACTTAAAAAATATTCTTGTTGTATATTGTAGAAATATTCTTGTTGCATATTACAGAAATATTCTTGTTATATTTTACAAAAATATTCTTGTTACAAACAACAAAAATATTCTTATATATTACAGTAATATTCTCGTTGCATATTTCAGTAATATTTTTGTTGCATATTGCAATAATATTCTTATTATATATTACAGAAATTTTCTTGTTGCTTTTTACAAAAATATTCTTGTTACAAACTACAAAAATATTTTTCTATATTACAGTAATATTCTCGTTGCATTTTGCAATAATATTCTTATTGTATGTTACAGAAATATTCTTGTTGCATATTGTAGAAATATTGTTGTTGCATATTACAGAAATATTCTTGTTAGATTTTGTATTAATATTCTTGTTGCATACTACAAAAATATTCTTATTGTATATTGTAAAAATATTCTTGTTGCATATTACAGAAATATTCTTGTTATATTTTACAAATATATTCTTGTTACAAATTACTAAAATATTCTTGTTACAAACTGCAAGAATATTCTTATATATTACAGTAATATTCTCGTTGCATATTTTAGTAATATTTTTGTTGCATGTTGCAGTAATATTCCAGATGCTTTTTGTTGAAATATTCTTGTTGCATATTGCAGTAATATTCGTATTGGACCTTGTATTAATATTCTTGTTGCATATTGTAAAAATATTCTTGTTGCATAATACAAAAATATTCTTGTTGTATATTGTAGAAATATTCTTGTTGCATATTACAGAAATATTCTTGTTATATTTTACAAATATATTTTAGTTACAAATTACTAAAATATTCTTCTTACAAACTACAAGAATATTCTTATATATTACAGTAATATTCTCGTTGCATATTTCAGTAATATTCTTGTTGCATATTGCAGTAATATTCCAGATGCTTTTTGCTGTAATATTCTTGTTGCATATTGCAGTAATATTCGTATTGGATCTTGTATTAATATTCTTGTTGGATATTGTAAAATTATTCTTGTTGCATATTACAGAAATTTTCTTGTTGTATTATACAGAAATATTTTTGTAGCATACTACAAAAATATTCTTGTGGTATATTGTAGTAATATTCTTGTTGCCTATTACAGAAATATTTTCGTGCATATTGTATAAATATTCTTGTGGTATATTACTAATTAATATTCTAAAATAAATATTCCAAGAAAATATTTCTTGATAATTCTATTAAAAAATTGTAGTCTCTTCCAATGAAATATTTTTGTAAGAATTTTATTATTTTTAAAGATAATTGCATTTTGACGAGAATTTTTAAAAAATTTTACTGTAATATGCAACAAGAATATTTGTATAATATACAACAAGAATATTTCTGTAATATGCAACAAGAATATTAATGGAGCATCCGTGAAGAATATTTCTGTAATATTCAATTGCAACAAAGAATATTTATACAAAATGCAATAAGAATACTTCTGTAATATTCAACAAGAATATTTCTGTAGTATGCAACAAGAATATTTCTGTAATATACAACAAGAATATTAAAACAAGATCCAACAAGAATATTTATGTAATATACAACAAGAATATTAATACAAGATCCAATTAGAATATTATTGCAATATTCAACAAGAATATTTCTGCACAGTGATACGAATTTTCCAAAATTGCTCCTCGAAATAGTATAAAAGCTATTTTCGTTCCCATACACACGTAAAATATAATAAAGAGATACAACAAAAGAGAAAGTACTTTTGTATAATATTATGACATATTCTGCAGTAATATATTATTGGTGATAATATATTATAATGTAATACACCACACAATATGTTATAGTATAGTATAACATCATGAGATGAAAATCATCATAACTTGTGAAACTATCTGTTAATATAACGGATATATCAGAGCTTATCTTACGGTAACCGACGTAATACAGCCCCTTTAGAAGTTTATATACCTGTGTGTAAACGTATATTCATTTCTCTCTCCATATACATATATATATGGCGTGTGAGAAGGTTTGAGAATGGGGAAGAAAATAGAAGGAGAATAGATGGTTGGAAGAGAGGGATAAAGAGGGATAGAGTCACTGTTCTGGCTTCTCATAATGAAAGCAATGTGTCTTCATTTACTTGTTTGTTTCAGAGTAACGCGTGGTATAGGTACATATAATAGTAGCTAACGTGCATCCAGTAGTTGTAGCCAAGGTGCTAGTTCCTAGGAGTATATTATAGCGACACCCACCTAGTTACATGCATAGTAGCTGCCTAGGACAATACTCTTGTCTCCGCGATACCTCTCATTTGTAACCAACATTTCTCTCTCTCTCTCTTCTCTCTCTTGAATTTTGCATTTTCTCCCTTCAACCCTGCATCTTTTAAATTATTTACCTCATTGTTCCTATTCGTTTCATTTTACATTCCAAGCATCAGTTTCAGACCATTTCCTTTTGCCTTTTCCCAAGAAATAGTTACACAAGTTTCTTTTCCACTTTTAATTTCAGTATAGTGGTTAAAAGTAACTAGTTAGTTGTTAAATTACTCTTTTTTTTAAGTAACAGTAAACTTTTCTTTATTACAAACTGGGACTGTTTTCTAAAGGAAAGACGAATTTTATATTAGTTTTTTTTCACTTTAGTGGCTACATTCTGGAATAGGGAATTGGGTAAAGAATTCTTATTATACCTGACAATCTTGTTGAATTGTGTCAATCAAATTTTACACTCTTGGAAATATTTCGCTAGGAATAAAATATATCATGTTCGGACTATTTCCGGGATATAATTTCGGCAAATATTACGAAAATATTCTAAAAATATTTGGGAATTATTTTTTAGAAATCTGCTAACAATCAATGCTAAAATCATTATTTTATATTATAAGAATATTGTACTTCGTTCAAAAGTAATTTTTCAAAAAAAATTAATTTCAAAATTCAATTACTTCTTAAAATTCACGTTATATTGCTTTTAATATTCAATTATCTAAAATTTTAACTGAAATTCATTTTTCAATCAATTTTTTTTACACAATTCTATGAGAATTCAATTTTTTAAATACAAAAATAAATAAATTATTGAATAATTTAATGCTTCTTAAAATTCAATTCTCATGAAGAATTTTCGAAATTCGATTAAAATTGTATTAAAAATAATTGAAATTCTGCGATGAGTTTTATTATTTATGTAAATATTTGAGTTCCTAAAAAGAATTATAATTAATTGAATTTCTTCAATAATTTGTAACTTCTCCAAACTTAAATTTTTTTTTAGTGTTTTTTAACTAAAAATCTTCTTTAAATCCATTATTTATAATAATTTTTTAAAAATTTCTTTGAGAATTTTCAAATTTATTTATTTATAATTCAATTTTACAAAATTTCCATTATTCGGATATTCTTTTATTAAATATTTATTAGAAAATAAAAACTTCAAAAATTAATTTCAAGTTAAACTGTTAAATTCAAATAAACATTTTCAAAAAAAAATTAATTTTTCTACAGAATTGTTAGTTAAAACGTTAAAAGTATAAAAAATTCAAACTTTCAAAGATTTTAATATGAAATTTTTTCGAATATTTAATTATTTTTAAAAATTCATGCTATAAGGCTTTTAAAATGCAATTAACAATCTAAAATTTTAAATGGAATAAATAATTTATTGAATAATTGACTGTTGCTTAAATTTGAATTCTCAAAAAGAATTTTATTAACAAATTTTTAAATAAATTAATTCTTTTGACGAAGCTAAATAAAATTTCTAAGAATAATTACATTTTTCGAGGAATTTTATTAAATTATTAAAAGTAATTGAAATTCTGTAATGAATTTTATTATTTATAAAAATAATTGAATTCCTAAAAGAAATTTTATTATTTATGAAAATAATGGAATTATTGCGAAGAAAATTTAGAAAAAAATTTGTAAATAATTGAAATCCTGTGAAATTTTTATAATTCTATTGGAAAATTTTTATTAAAATATTGTAGAAATTCAAATACATTTAATAGAGGAAAATTTTTGTAAATAATTGAAATTTTATCAAGAATTTTATTAAAATTTTTGAAAATAATTGAATTTTGGAGAATAATTTTAATATTTCTAAAGATAATTGAAATTTTTATGAGAATTTAAAAAAATTTTTAAACGTAATTGAATTTCTGCGATTTTAAAAAACATTCCTTGGAATATTCTTATACAAATATTATCAAGTAAATTTATAAACAACATTTCAGGAATATCTCAGTAATAATAAATATTCCATGAATATTTCTGTTATAATAATAAATATTCCAGGATATTTCTATTATAATAATAAATATTCCAGGAATATTTTTGTAATAATAATGAATATTAACGAGTTGATTTATATAAAAATATTGTATGAATATTAATTATTTCAAATATTATTGCAAATATTATCAAGTAGATTTTTAAAAAATATTCCAGGAATATCTGGAAAGTAATGGAATTAATTTTTGGAAAAATAATTGCTTAAATATTATGATGTAGATTTATTAATTTATTTGAATATTTCAGGGAATATCTGTAAATATTAAAGAATTGATTCCTAAAAAAAATACTCCAGGAATATTTTTGTAAATTTTACCAAGTAGTTTCTTAAAAAATATTCCAAAAATTATCATTTTTATTAATTTTTGAACGATATTCCAGGTGTATTTCGAAAAGAATTTAAAAAATTCAAAATTTATTTAAGTAAAAAAGAAAAGAAGAAAAATTGCTTCGAAAACGAAATTAGGGAAATTTATCATGACGAATATTTGAAATTTAAAAGCTCCCAGATGTATTTATAAACATAAAACATAAACCTATACAAGAAGAGAGTGTTGGCGGAACGATCCAACGTCATTGATGATGGGTAGCTATTGCCCGTCAAATTTATAAAGCGAGAGCTTTCTAGACTCGCTAGAAGCGATTTATTAAGGCGTAAAAAGAGAGTTTGCAAAAAAAAAAAAAAAGAAAACAACGGGGAGAGAGAGAAAAAAAAGAGAAGTTCGAGAGAAAGAGAGGAGTCCTCTTTCCAGTGAGCATTTATCTTATTCAAATATAAAGGATGACGGAAAACGAGAGTGTGAAGAAGAGAAAAAGACTTGACAGGTGTGTTAGAGAGAGAAAGAGAGAGAAAGAGAGAGAGAAAAGTGAACCTCCTTTTATCTACCTTTCTTTCGTCTCGTCTTTAAGTCTTCGTCAATTCGCCCCTGGGACTATCTCACGACTTTTTCAACGTAATTAGAAGCTCTGGATAATTTATTTAACAACGTCAAACACGAGCATGAAACTTTTATTGTTCCTGAAAGCAAATGAGAGATGCTGTGAAGAGGCTCGAGCAAGATAACTGGAGCTTTTTTTCTCCCCCTACTACACCCATCTAATCCACTTTTTTCTCATAAAAGTTCTTTTTTTATAAACTACTTATGGGAATTTTTTTCTTTTTTTATTCTCTCCACTGTGTATTTTTTTTTTTAGTACAAAATCTTTGAAAATCCGTTAAAACACTTTTCTCCTTATCCTTCATATTTTATGACAAATATTTAAAACAGAAAACTTTTTCATCATATTTTTCTCCAGCAAAAAAATTGTCACTTTAATAATTAAAAAATTTCTCAACCATGAAATATTCAGAGACATGCAAAATATATTTGAAAAATGTTCAAAGTATTCATTAAACATTTTTTAAATCCATTTGTAATTTTTTATTCCCTTCTAAAAATATTTAAAAACTGTAATTTGCTTTATATTGAAAATTTCTTTTTATTATAATAATAATCATCTGATAATTAAAGAAATATTAAAAAAAAATTTCTTTTTAAATCTACTATTGAAAATTAAAACAACATTTTTTGGAATAATAATGAAAGAATAGTAGTGGAATACTTTTTTTGAAATATTTGTCAAATATTTGAAAGAATATTACGTAGGAATGTCAAAAAATATTTTTCTTCAAATACAAGAAAAATATTCCTGTTTTAACAGGAATAATTTTTAATAATTTTCATAAAGAAATCATGAATATTTTGAGAATACGTATTGTGCCTGACTATTATTGATTTGTACTACTTATTTTGTATTACTTAAATATTGATAATTTTATATACAAAAATTATTTAAATATTTATAAACAAATTTTACCCACGTTTACCTTGAATGATGCAAAATAAGTAGTATAAATCAATTCTAGTCAGACACAATCCAAACTACTTTAAAAATAATTATAATCATTATAAAATATAACAGAGTAAAAAAAATTTACTAATTTTATTAAATTTTGACTATAGATCTTTTTTTGTATTACAAGTAAATTATTATCAACGTGTCTGACTGTAAATGATTTATACTACTTAAATAATGATAATTTTTTATACGAAAATTATTTGAGTATTTATAAACAAATTTTACCTATGTTTAACTAGATTGATGCAAATTAAGTAGTATAAGTTAATTATAGTCAGACACGTAATATTAAAAAAAACATAAGAAAATTAAAGAAATATTCAACATTTAAACTTTTAAAGCAATATTTTTTTTTAAATATACTAACGAAAATTAAAACAATAGTTTTTGAAATAATATTAATGGGATATTTTTTTTGGAATATTAGTGAAATGTGGAAAGAATATTACATTGGAATGTCAGATAATAATTTTCTTATAATAGAAGAAAAAACATTCCAGTCAAATATTTCGTAAAATAATAATTTTAATAAAGATCATAAATATTTTGAGAATACTTTGTATTGCGTCTGACTATAATTGATTTATACTACTTATTTTGTATCATTCAAGATAAACGTGAGTAAAATTGTTTAGTAACATGTAAATAATTTTTGTTTATAAATTTATAATTTAACTGTTTTACTCTCGTTTATCGTAAATTATACAAAATAAGTAGTATAAATCAATTATAGTCAGCCACGTTAATAATAATTTTTTTTTTGTAATAGGAGAAAAATATTCTACACTGTAAAAAATTTAGGGAGTTAACGGACTCGGGAGTTGGGAGTTAAATTTTTCGAGTTAAAAATCAACTCCAAAAGAGAGTTAATTTCTAACTCCCTTCAGTCAACACCCGCGCGAGTTATTTTTTCCTTGGGGAGTTAGCATTTGGGTGTGAAATTTTAACTCTCTTTATTTAACTCCCCTGGCATTAACTCCCCAATGAGTGCGACTTTTATAGACCCCCCTGGGGAGTTAAAATTTAACTCCCTTTTTTTACAGTGTAGTAAAAAATTTGATAAAATTTATACTGTGTAATTTTTTATAAAGATTATAAATATTTTTAAGAGTAGTTTGTATTGTGTCTGACTATAATTGATTTATACTACTTATTTTGAGCTATTCAAGGTAAACGGAAGTAAAATTTGTTTAGTAATATTTAAATAATTTTTGTATCTAAAATTATAAATATTAAGTATCATTAAATGTCTTTACGCTACTTTATCATAAATATTGCAAAATAAGTAGTATAAATCAATTATAGTCAGACACGTTGATTATAATTTTCTTGTATAAAAAGAAAAATATTCTATTTAAATCTATGATAAAATTTACTCTGTAATTTTTATAAAGATTATAAATATTTCGAGAGCAGTTTGTAACGTGTCTGACTATAATTGGTTTATACTACTTATTTCATATCATTTATGATAAGCGTGAGTAAAATTGTTTAGTAATATATAAATATTTTGTATATATAAAATTATTATTTGACTATTTTACTCTCGTTTATCGTAAATGATGCGAAATAAGTAGTTTAAATTAATTATAGTCAGATAGATTACAAAGTGTTTTAAAAATATTTATGATCTTTATAAAAATCACTGTTTCGTCAAATATTTGACTGTAATTTTTTTTCTTTTATTAGAAGTAAATGATTATCTGACATTTTGGTGTAATATTCTTTTAAATATTTTATTAATATTCCAATAAAATATGTCACTAATATTCCAAAAAAATATTTCATTAATAATATTTTAATTTGTATTAATTTTTATTCAGTAAATTCCAAAATGATTTTTTCCTTTGCATGAAATATTCAGATGAGATATACAAAAGAAAAAATATTTGAAAAAAAATCCAAAAGAAGAATGTAAAAAATTCTTTTAAATTCTTCGTTTGGATTTTTTTTGTTTCTTCGGATAATTAAAGACTGTATAATTAGTTTCATATTGAAAATTTCTTTTTATATAATAAGTATCTGACAATTAAAGATGAAATTCATATTGCAAATTTCTTTTTTTATAATAATTATCTGTCAATTAATGATGAAATTAATACTGTAAATTTCTTTTTATATAGAATAATTATCTGACAATTAAAGATGAAATTCATATTGTAAATTTCTTTTTATATAATAATTATCTGGCAATTAAAGATGAAATAAAAGCTTTTTCCCCCGGCCGATAATAAAACTTAATAATTTCAACGAATTAATAATGTAATTTATTATATGATTCGTGTAATAGTAAATTTTAATGGGAATATGTAACACATGTATGGTTTGCCGCGAGTGGAAAATTATTTATTATTCGTTTATGGATTTTAACGTGTGAGTTGGGAAAAGTTATGGTTCAAAGTCCCCGTGCAGATAATAATGTCATTAATGAAAATGATTCGAGGAAATTCCCTTACAATCTGAAGGTGTAGGTAGGTGAGCATGATGGGTGCTTTTACGAGGGAACATGTGACGTTTACTGCGGCCTCATACACGCAAAGCAATAATACCACGCAGAAATTACGCTTTACCTGAAAGTAAGTGTGTATGTATGTGTCTATGCTAAAGAGAGAAAGAGAGAGAGAGAGAGCGAAGAAAAAAGGGAGAGAGTGAAAAAAAGAAAGAGAGAGAAAAAAAAGAAAGAGAGAAAAAGAGAGAGAGAGAAAAAAGAATAAAGAAAGAGAGAGAGGAAAAAAGAGAGAAAAAAAGTCGGAGGGAAAGAGAGAGAAAGAGAAGAAAATCGGGTGTATGAAACAATTGGACGTGTTTTTATAGTTTTACTGAACCGATTTCTCACCGATATTGTTTACTGGATAAGCGAGGTGTCCCGGAAAAAAAAAGTGACTGTTCTCAAAATAGCCTTCAGCATTGTCGTTACAATGGGCAATGCTAATAAGATGAGTACATATACTCGAAATGACTTTTAACACGTATGAGGAGAAGTGAAGCAAAATGCTATTTACACTTTTATGGATATTGTGTGCCACTTCACTCAAGATAAAGATACCACACACCACTTCGTGCAATTTTTTTTGTTTTTCATTTTTTTCCTTTTTTCTTTTTTTTTTTACTGCGACATACTTTTTATTTCTCGATTTAAAGAGTAAATTAACTTTTTCTCTAAATGTACACGAGATTTTTTGGGAAGGGAGGGGGGGGGGGAATTTTTATTATTTATGTGCTGCAAACACTTTTTATGTTTCCACACATATGACCTAGGGAATATTTCACCACTATTAAGAATTGTTATCCGGTAGTAAAATAATCAAGTCATTCTTTTTTCTGTTGTTTATTGGTATTTTTCTTGAATTTTCGCAGTATTTTTGGTGAAATACTAATTTTTTTGAATTTTTTCTAGAGAATTTTTCTCTTTAATTTTGAATTAGTAAAAATGTTGACTAATTTTAATATGTAACTGCCAGTTTTTGCTTTTGTATTAATAAATTTTTTCTACCACACGCACCGAAAGTACACCATTTCCTACGTGTTTAGCGGGAGAAAAGTGTATGATTCCCTGCGAGCGGGAGGGAATGTACATTCCCTCCCGGCTAGTGACGTCACCGGGAGGGAATGTAACATTCCCTCCCTGTGAGGGAGGAAAAGTAACTTGCTTTCTCGGTAATATTATCAAAGTTAGTATGACCATTGATGAATCAGTTACGTGAGTTACGTCAGCTAAGTGACTTACGTAACTTACGCGAGTTACGCAAATGGTGTAGTTACGTAACTTACGTAAATGGTGTAGTTATGTTAGTCTTTCGAGTTACAAATAATACATGATTTACGTAAGTTACGTAACTTACGTTACTTACGTTACTTACGCTACTTGCGTAAACCTACGCTCTTTGGGTTAGTTTAGTTATTTTAAGCTTTTCACAAACTTTCAGTTACCACAGTTGTAACTATACCGCCCCCAGCTACAACTATACATTCAAAAGTAACAATCAAACTGCCGCGTTTGTACTTTCGGTATACGTGTGTTAGAAAAAATAGTATGTGCAACTCGGGAGGAAAATTGATTTCCACTCGTGTTTTACAGTTCTCGGCTTCGCTCGCAAGCACTCGCCTTCGGCTCGTTTGCTCGCTACACCTCGAACTGCAAACTACACTCGTCGGAAATCATCCATTTCCCTCCCTTGATGCACAATCTACTATTACTAATAAATTAGTAATAATTAGTATTTATTACTAAAAATACTATTTATTAGTAGAAATTAGTAGAAATTAGTATTTATTAGTAAAAATGAGAATTTATTACTAGAAATTACTATTTATTAGTAGAAATTACTATTTAGTAGTAGAAGTTAGAATTTATTAGTAGAAATTAGTATTTATGAGTAAAAATGAGTATTTATTACTAAAAATTAGTATTCATCAGTAGAAATTACTATTTATTAGTATTTATTAGTAAAAATGTGTATTTATTACTAGAAATTAGTATTTATTACGATTTATTAGTAGAAATTAGTTTTTATTAGTAGAAATTAGTATTTATTAGTAAAAAATTAGTAGTAATTACTATTTAGTAGTTAAAATTAGTATTTATTAGTAAAAATGAGTATTTATTACTAGAAATTAGTATTTATTGGTATTTATTAGTATTTATTAGTAGAAATAGAAATTACTATTTATTAGTAGATATTACTATTTATTTGTAAAATTCACTAATTCAATAGCCCCTAAATTTAAGTGAGTAAAAATATTTACTAATTTGAGTTAGTGACTGGTTTTTTGGTTATGAATTAGTAAATTCTACTAATAAATAGTAAATTCTCTTAATAAATAGTAATTTCTATTAATTTATCAGTAAAATTAACTAATTCAAATATTTCAAATCAAAAAATCAGTCACTAATTTCAATTAATAAAGTTAAAGAGTTAATTTAATTTTAGTAATATCCAATGAATATTTTTCGAATAAATATTCATTCATTTTAATAAATTGAAAAATACTTCTTAGAAAATAATAGTAGGTACTTAATGAATTTTCCTCAGGAAATTTTTTTTTGCTTTAAAGAAAAATAAAAAAAAGATTATAACCTTTATTTCACAGATAATTAAAGAACATGTTTTTTTTTCTTGAAAAATTTTGTATGATTCATATTATAATGAAATTTTACAACTCTGAACCACGTGAGCATTTATTATTATAACACCGGTAATTTATCAAATTTAACGTGTGTTTATACATTATAAATACCACTTTTGAAAATCTCTCTCTCTCTTTCTTTCTTTATAGGAATTAAGAATATAGAAAAAAAATCTGCCAAACATAAAATTTTCAAAGTAATTGACGTTAGACACGTCATTGATGTTTTCAAATCGATAAGATTTTTTTTATGAACTGGTCACGCCATTTCATACGTAATTTCCATTTAATTCGCCAACAATTTAAATTTAAAGTTAAAATAAGAAATGTATTTCAAGAAAATGAAAGAAAATATTCATCTTTATATGAAATTGAAAGGAAAAATTTTGTATTCACAGTTTTCGTGAAAGTATCAAATTGATACTAAATAACTAAAGTGGATCAAATTGATGATAAAAATTTGGATCAATTTTTTATGATCCACATTTTTGGTATCAATTGGTTGCAATTTGATACTTTTATAAGTTAATATAGGTGTTAATTAAAACAGAAGAGGAAAATTAAAATTTTTACAAAAATAAGAAATAAATAATTAAGTAAATAATTTCAAGAATGATTAAATAATGATATTAAATAAGCAATATTTAAGAAATATTATTATTCAAATTAAAATTGAATATTAATTCAAGAAATTTAAAGTTGAAAGAAAAAAGTAAATTAACTACGATTTGGGAGTTTATATTGTATGATTTAATTTACAAAAGAGCTTAATTGTTTCTAAACTGTAAATACAATGTTGCTATTGCTTAATTTATCGATTTTGTCGGGAGTATTATTATGTTTATACTGAAAACCAGGACAATAGTAGTTTGTTTCCAAATTATGGGCATTTGTTCTACAAATAGAATACAGTCCATTAATATAACATTACTTTTACTTTGTGTATTAATTCATACATTCAAGTTGAAACGTAGTGTGCAAGGTTGTTGGTTAAAATTTGTTTTCCTATTTTGCGCAAAAATTTTGAAGTTCAATGTACATTATATTTTATGAATAGTCAATTTTTTTTCTTCTAAACCTAATAAATAAAAAAAATGTAAATTTCTAAACAGAAAATAATTCTCCTTCTAAATTTACATTTTTGGAATATAGAATCATTGTTATATTCTGAAAATATTAACGATTAATAATTTTGAAAATAAATTTTATTTCTGGAATACTCCCACTGAATATTAATACATGTTCCTTTCGAATATTCCTTTTAAGAATCAATTAAATATTCGTAAAATTCTTCGAAAATATTATTATTAAACTGTTTTAAATTTGTTCACTTTATAACGTGTCTGACTATAATTGATTTATACTACTTATTTTTTTATCATTAATAGAAAAATCGTTAAAATTGTTTAGAAATATTTAAATAATTTCTATATAAAAATTATCATTATCTATTATCATTAAACGGTTTTACATTTCTTTATTATAAATAATGCGAAATAAGAAGTATAAATCAATTATAGTCAGACACGTTGATAATAATTTTTTTGTAACAGAAGAAAAATATTCTAATCAAGTATTTGTAAAAATGTAGTCTGTAATTTTTATAAAGATTATAAATATTTTGAGAGTAGTTTGTAATGTGTCTGACTACACTTGATTTATACTACTTATTTTGCAATAATTTAAATTAAACGTCGGTAAAATTGTTTAGAATTATTGAAATAATTTTTATATAAAAATTATCATTATCTATTATTATTAAACGGTTTTACGCTTATTTATCACAAATAATGCGAAATAAGTAGTATAAATCAATTACAGTCAGGCACATTGATAAAAATTTTCTTGTAATAGAAAAAAAAAATTCTTGTCAAATATATGATAAAATTTACTCTGTAATTTTTTATAAATATTATAAATATTTTGAGAGTGGTTTCTAATTTGTCTGACTATAATTAATTAATACTACTTATTGTGCATCATTTAAGGTAAACGTGGGTAAAGTTTGTTTATAAATAATTAAATAATTTTTGTATATAAAATTATAATTATCTACTATCATTAAATGGTTTTACGTTCCTTTATCATAAATAATGCGAAATAAGTAGTATAAATCAATTATAGTCAGACACGTTGATAATAATTTTCTTGTAATAGAAGAAAAATATTCGAATCAAGTAGTTGAAAAAATTTACTCTGTAATTATTATAAAGATTATAAATATTTTGAGAGTAGTTTGTAATGTGTCTGACTATAGTTGATTTGTACTACTTATTTTAAATTATTCAAATTCAACTTGGGTAAAATTATTTAGAAATACTTAAATATTTTGTATATAAATTTATCATTATCAATTTTCATTAAACTATTTTAATTCTGTTTATCATAAATGATGCGAAATAAGTAGTATAAGTCAATTATAGTCAGACACATTGAAAATTGTTTTTCAAATATTTATGATCTTCAAATAATTATTTGACTGGATTAATTATTAAATATTATTTGATTGGAATTTTTTTCTTGTATTAGAAGAGAATTATTATCTGACATTCCAAAGAAATATTCTTTTAATTCTTTTCAAAAATTCTTTAAAATATTCCTTTAATATTTATTTTATTATTTTTAGAATACTAAAGGAATATTCCTTTGGAAGAAATATTTTTTATCTTCCTTTTGAAGAATATTTCTTTAAAATACTATAGAAATAAATATTTCATTAAATTTAAAGTAGGAATATTTCTTTGGAATACTATAGGAATATTCCTTTGGAGTACAATAGTAATATTGTTAGGAATACTATAGGAATATTCCCTTGAAATACTATAGGAAAATTTCTTTAAAATACTATAGAAATATTCATTTGAATTTACAGTGGGAATATTTCTTTGAAATACTACAGGAATACTTATTTTTAAAAGAATATTATAGGAATATTCCTTTGGAATACTATACAAATATTTATTTTTAAAAGAATACTTTCAACATTTTGCAAAATTCTTCGTTTTTTCCAATTCAAATATTTTTAAATTCACCGAAATATTTCGACAGAAAACAAATAAACAATTAAAGACAATAAAATAGACAAATATTCCATTAAAATATTTAGTCATCAAAGGGACCTGAAAAAAAAATCCCGTCTTGATTACTGGTAATTCACTCGTTTTTATTTGTTGTAATTGTCAATACGAAACGTTAAACAATAGATGGTGTTGGATTTTAACACTCAATAGTCGTAAAGCTCGTATAGACAATAATTTCGAAGGGTCAAAGAGAGTGACATAGTGAGAGAGGAGAGAGAGGGGAGAGAGGAAGCAAAGTGAGTAGTGAGTGTGGGAGATTAAATAACGATAGCAAGGAAGGGTTTCAACATTGAGTATAGTATTCACATTGGCAAATGGAAAGTGAACATGAAATGGCTCTTCGTGGTATAAATGTTGCATAGGTTACATTGTTGTGACATGCGCACACTGACAATGTTCCAAAACGATTCAGTTGAGGTATTGTTGAATTCATGTCAATTCACTCTGCTTCAGGTTTACCTATATATATACGTATCTATCAGACATCCCTCTGAAACGTGAGAAAATTGTTTATTCCTATTCGATTCTCTAGACTCTGACAAGTTAATTATAACCATACCCTTCACTCTCTCTCTCCACTATTCTAATAATGTCTTTTGATTTCTGAATATTTCAATTCGAGGAAAGAAATTATTACCATTTTACTGAGGAAAGAAAATTTTGTTGAATTTCGTATAGGAATGTCGCATATTCAATGGGAATATCTTATAGGAATATCTACCCTAATAGCAGGTAATATTCCAAAAACATTTCTGGAATATTCCATTGGAACATTAGGAATATTCATTTGAAATATTCAATACAAATTTTAGGAATATTCATCTGAAATATTCAATATAAATAGGAATATTTTTTAGTATTCCGAGGGAATATTTCATAGAAATCAATGGAATATTTCAAGGGAATATTCCATATAAATATGGGAATATTCTATGGAATATTCAATGAAAATATCTTATAGGAATGTCTATACCAATAGCACGGAATATTATTTTTTGGATGGATGGAATATTTCAGAGGAATATTCCCAATGTTCAAATCGAATATTGAATATTCTGCAGAATTCTATAGAATATTCCCTAGGAATATTAAAAACATATTCTTAAAAATTGGATGGAATATTTCAAAGGAATATTCCTAATGTTTCAATAGAATTTTATGGAATATATTAAAGAACAAATTTTTACAGTATATTTCCAGTGGAATATTCGATAGAACTATATGGAATATTTCTATAAAATTCTATGGAATATTCTAAAGAACTATTTTTCCAGGATTTCGGGAAAAAAAAAATCTTTACAGTATTCCAATGAAATGAAACAGTCTGATAATATTTTATACAACTTTCAGTAGTAATATAACTCTATGGTCAGCCGCAGTAAAAGTATTTGAAATTAAATCTTGTTTACAATGCTGGATAAAAAGGAAAAGAAAGAAACTTTCCTTTTTTTTCAAAAAAAAAAAAAAAACTAATTTCAAAGTTTTCACTCGCAGAAAATTATCTGTCTCCACCAAAGTTAATAAGCGGTTTTATATCTTGTGAAACTCACAAGAAAATTATCGTGATTCACGAGTTTAATTAATTTGTTTTCATATTATTTAAATAGATTAAATGTTTTCTTGAAACAAAAACTTTTAATAGTTTTCAGAAAGGTTTCAAATATGAATTAAAAAAAGAGAATAATCTACTTCATGTTTTTTTTAAATACTATTTTTAAAAATAATATTTATAAACGTACTATTTATAAATGTACTAACTATTCATAAACATACTATTTTTAAAAATACTATTTATAAAAATACTATTTATAAACGTACTATTTATAAAACTACTAAAAAATAATTTTCCTCTTCTTGTTTTTTAAATACTATTTAAAAAATACTATTTGTAACCGTACTATTTACAAACATACTATTTATAAAAATACTAATTAAAAAAATACTATTTATTAAAATACTATTTATTAAAATACTATTTATTAAAATATTGTTTATTAAAATACTATTAATAAAAATACTATTTATTAAAAATTTAAAATACTATTTATAAAAATGGTATTTATAAACATAATATTTATAAAAATTCTATTTATAAAACTCTGAAAGATATAACAATAATCCAATGATTTATGCATTTGTAAAAAAATTTCAACTTCCAAATAAATGTGCAATAAATTCTAACTTATATGCACGAATATCAAAATATATTATACAAATTATAATATTTATTGAGAAAAGTTTTTCCAACTAACCTCCCTTTCCTCCTCCCCCTATCCCACACACATACACACCCATAGATAATAATGTCACAAATATTTTTTCATATGAAAATTTACAGTTACATTTTTTTTTCTTTTTTTTTTGACTTTATCTTACAAGAGTCATAAGTCACTCAAAACAATTTATGATATGCCCAAAGCAATTCAAAATTCCCACACCCATAATATTAACGATCTAGACGACACGATTATCGCCATTCTAACATTACGATAAGAAATTATGTCACGCATTATATAGTAATAAATTCATATATGCACACTTATGTGCGTGACTTTGTTTCCATTTAAAGGGAGGGACAACATTGTAACACAAAAAAGAAATCGTGCGTAACTGTGAAAAATGATATATTTGTATAAATATCGTTGACATGGTGTCAATATTTGAAAATTGAAAAATTAATAAGTATGGATTTTTTTTTTTTGAAATTTATTTATTATTAATTACCTATATTCTCCTTTGGAAGAGAAGCTTTTATCTATTTATCTATTTTTTTATATTTTAATTGAGGAATTAAATTTTTTTTTGGCCTTAAATTTTACCTCGGATTTTACTCCTCAAGGATTTTAACTACCATAAAAATTATAACCCACGAATACTGTGAATACCATAAATTGTAACCCTTACATTTTAACCACCATAAATTGTACTCCTTAAAGACTTTAACTACCATAAATTGTACTCCTCAAAGACTTTAACTACCATAAGTTGTAACCCACTAATACTGTAACTACCATAAATTTTAACCCTAAAATTTTTGAGTACCATAATTGTACTCCTCAAAGACTTTAACTACCATAAGTTGTAACCCACAAATACTGTAACTACCATAAATTTTAATCCTCAAAAATTTCAACCACCATAAATTGTAACCCAATAAGGTTTTAACTACCATAAATTGTAACCGATCAAGATTTTAAAAACCATAAATAGTAATATTTACATATTTAAACTACAATTAATTGTAAACCCCAAAGGTTTTAACTACCATAACTAGGACCAGGACATACTGTGAATACCATATATTGTAACTTTCAAAAAATTCAACTACCATAAATAATTATATTCACCTACTCTAACTACCGTAAATTGTAACCCTAAAAAATTTGATTATCTTTAATTATATTCCTAAAAATTTAAACTACCATAAATTGAAAACCTAAAAATTTTAACTATCATAAATTGTAAACCTAAAAAATTGTAACCATAAATTGTACCAAAATTTGAAACCCTCAAAGATTTTAACTACCATAAATTGTAACCCTTCGAGATTTTAAAAACCATAAATAGTAATTTTTACATATTTTAACTACCATAAATTGTAACCTTAAAAAATTTTGATTACAACTAATTGTAACCCCTAAAAATTTAAACTACCATAAATTGTAAACCTAAAAAATTGTAACTATCATAAATTGTAAAATTCAACAAAACTAAAGTTAAAATTCATACGGAAACATTCCTACAAAAAATATTTTTAGCAGCATATATAGAAAAACTTTTTCAAAGGCAGGAAAAAGTAAATTGAAAGGGCTCGAATTTTTTTTTTCCTCTTTCTTTTCGGGGGGGAAGAAATGTGATGGTCATTTTAGAGGTCGAATGATGGGGAATTTGGTACAGAAGATAAAGGGATCTAAAGCCACCCAGGGGAACGAGAAGAATGAAGAAGAAAAAAGAGGCTGTAACATCTTTGGCATTAATGCTCGATTGTTTGGAAAATTAAGACGCAATAAATTTTGAAATAAATTTTTTTTTCTTTTGAGAGAAAAAAATTTCTTTCTTTTTTTTTGACTTTATCAATAAATCATTATTGACGTATTTTATATACAATAAATATAAATATGTATATATAAGTTTCGTCATTGCGATACAAAAACGTTTTATTGCGCGAATATTGCGAGCGATTATTTTACCAAAAGATTTCATCATATGCTTTGACATTTTATCAACTGTCGATTAATGTCAATTACATATGAGTGTGTATATATATATCTTGTGTGCAGTGAATTTAATCAAGTGAATGAAAATTATTGGAGCAATTTATCCCGCAGTCTTATGACTTTGACCTTTCTTTCAATCAAGATACACGAATTTTTCTCCGACAAAAAAAAAAGAAATATATATGTATATAAAAATATATATAAACTTTTCGTTCGTATAAATAAAAGAAAAGTTTATTTTAATTTTATTAAGTCGATCACCTTGAAATACTAATTTCGAACTGCTGTGCTTTCTTTATTTTTGGAAAAAACGATTCTCTATTATTAAAAAAATGTTTGTATTTTATCACAAGAATCATTTCGTAATGAAATAATTGGATAATTAATTTTAGTAAAACTGATAGAGAAATAGTAAAAAAAAATGTTGACAAAAGAGGGTCAGAAATTTTTGAATAGAAAACTTTTCTATATCTGACGTATTAGAAAAGAATATATAAATATTTTCTTTGAATAGTCATTCTTGATAATCAGCCATAAGGGTGAAAAATACAATTTCTATTTAATTATAATTTAAAAATAATAATTATTATTAAATAAAAGAATAATAAAATAAATAATAATAATAATAATTGTGAACTAACCTGTAAATTGGTGTGATGTCATTCTTGTACCAGACAACAAGGGTGGCAGAATCATTTTGCTTTGGTGGTCGTATGTCGCAAGGTAGCTCTGCAGTTCCCTGAAGAACCGCCCTGGCTATTTGTGGTGGTCCTGGAAAAATAAGAAAAAAAATATTATTAGTTTTCTTAGGCCAAAAAAAAATTATCCAACTCCAGCAAACCACATTTTATGACAATTAAAATTTATAACAATTATGATTTCCAACAACTATGGTTGGCAAAAAAAATATAGATTGCAACAACCATTGTTGGTAACATGAATAAAAAATAACAGTTTGTAACAATCATAGTGGTTAAAAAAAAATAGTCGATAATTAAAAGCTAGGAGAAGGGGCCCCCCTCCCTCCGGCGAACTACCAACGCTTGTTCAATTGGGCAGAGTGCTAAAGGGAGGGGGAAGCGTCCGCATGGTAGGGGCCGCTTCTCTCAACGTAAAATTAATAAATTCTTCGTTACAATATTTCGCTACTTTTTTCTTGCTTACAATTCGTATTATCGTCAATAAATGTAAAAAAAAAAGAAAAACACTTTTCCCTCCTCATTTTCTTTGGAATGAAACAAATCTTATCACAACTGGACAAAAAACCCCTTTCATTCAAGATCACATTGAAAAGTGTTGAAATATATATTTTTCCAAGTACCGGAAATTGAAAATTCAGAAGCAGGGTGTGATTTATTTTTACGATTTTTTCCCCCACCCACCCATCCACCCAGCCTTATAACACCCGGACTGTAAATCTAAGGTGGACGAGTCAATCTGACAGTCGGTCTCACAAATAGAGAGGGAAAGAGAGAGACAGAGAGACAGAGAGAGAGAGAGAGAACTGTCAAGATCGAAATGTTGGAAAAAGGGAGAAAATTCTCCACGATGAATCCTCGAGAAGTAGATGAGAACGTGAAAATGTTACAAAAACCGGAAACGAATATGTCACATGTCCAGCATTGGCGTCTCTTTTACGAATAACTCGCACTTTCCTTCTACAAGCATCATCAACGTTTTGCAAAACTTTTCTCTTCTTTTTTTTTACTTTCTGTTCTATTTTTTTTTCTTCTCTTCTTTTGGGAACTCAATCATATGACTTTAAACGCTTTTCATCATTTTTGATTTAAAGTTCAATAAGAACCAACTTCCTTTCTATTAAAAACTTGAATGACTCGGCGCTTTTCTCGAGTTTTTAATGGATCTCTTTTTTTCGGGGGGAAAGGGAGGATTTCTTAAGTTATAAAATTGCTATTTGTCACCAAGACTTTTTTCTGATTTATAGAGTCATATTTAGAAACGTCTTTGAAATTTGGAAAAGTATCCGGAAAGTATCTACTGGGAAGTGTTACCAACTAAAATTGTTGAAAATTCTACTGGTAACTGATACCAACTGCAATTGTTGACAACCATGGTTGGTACCAACAATTATTGTTAACCATAGTTGGTGACAACTTTAATTTTTAACTATCATGGTATCGAATATAATTTTATCTTCAATAATTTTAGATAAAGTTCTTTGAGAATTTTCAAATCCATTTGTTAACAATTCAATATTACGAAATTTCAATTATTCAGAAATTCTTCAATTGAATACTTATTAACAAAAAAACACATCAAATAATTTCAGAAAAAAATTCAATTACACTTTTTCGAAATAATTAATTCTACAGATTTATTGGTTATAAGTATGAAAAATTAAGTTTTTCAAAGAATTAAATTTAAAACCTTTTTAAAAAATATTTATGTAAAATTTTAAATAAAATTTATTTTTAAATACATTTTTAATTTTTTAATTATAATTATAATTATAAAGAATTTTATCAAAACATTTTCAAATAATTGATTTCTTTTGAAGATTTTTAATAAAATTGTTAAGAACAATTACATTTTTCGAGGAATTCGATTAAAATTGTAACTGTAAAATTGCAATTGAAAAATTGAAATTCTGCGATGAGTTTTATTTATAAAAAATAATTTAATTTCTAAAAAGAATTTTATTATTTATGAAAGTAATTCAATCCCTGCAAAAAATTTTATTATTTATTGAAAATAATTAAATTCTTGCGAAGAAATTTACAAAAACTTTGTAAATAATAGAATTCATATAAAATTGAGGAATATTTTTGAAAATAATTGAAATTTTGTCAAAAATTTGATTAAAAATTTTTAAAAAATAGAATTTTGACAAAAAATTTTCTTAAATTTTTTTTAAATAATTGAATTTTGGAAAAGAATTTGATGACTTTTGAAAATCATTTTTATGCGATCATTTATAATTTTTCCAAAATTCAATTTTTTTTAGTGCTTTTGAGTAAAATTCGTCTATAAATCCACTATTTTTAATAATTGATAAAATATATATATTAAAAAATTTAACAAATTTTAGAAGAATTATTATTATTTATTAATTATTATTATTTTTCCATAGAAATTAAGATTTTCAAAAATTTCAAATTCAAACCTTTTTGAAATTAATTATTATTATCTAAAATTTAAACTAAGATTCATTTTCAAATCAATTTCTATTAGAAAATTCTACTAGAATTTATTTATTCAAATACAAAAGTAAATTCTTTGTTGAATAATTGAATGTTTCTTAAAATTTAATTCTTATAAAGAATTTTATTACCACATTTTCAAATAATTGAAATCTTTTGACGAATTTTAATAAAATTTTTGAAAATAATTGAATTTTGAAGAATTTTTTTATTTATAAAGATAATAATTGTGATTTTGTTAAAAATTTTTGTAAATTTGGAACATAATTGAATTTTATGGTAAGAATTTTATTACTTTTGAAAATAATAGAATTTATGCAATTATTTCTAACTTCTTTAACATTCAATGTTTTTAGTGTTTTTAACTAAAATTCTTTTATAAATCCATTATTTTTAAAAATTAATTAAATATATATTGACAAATTTAACATAATTTTAGAAGATTTTGAATTATTAAAATTGTTCAAAAATCTAAGTTCATGAAAATTTTAATTTAAATTCATTCAAAATTGAAATTCTATAAAAATTTCAATTTGATCCGTTTGAAGTTTATTTATTTATGAAAATTGTAAACGCAACTCTTTTAAAATTGAATTAATTTTGACATATTCAAGTAAAATTATTCATTAAATAATTTATTTATTTTATAATATTTAATTTTTAATTCAATAAATAAAATTAATTTTAATTTTTACTTAATTAATTAATTTTTAATTAAATAAATAAAATTAATTTTTACTTAATTAATTGATTTTTAATTAAATATTTAAAAAAATATAAAAATAAAATTAATATGTTAATATACAGAATGTAAAATTATTATTAAAGATTGAAAAAAATATTAAAATATTAAATATTGAATAATTATTATTATTAAAATTATTATTTTTTATTATTATTAAAGGACGAAATAATGAATATATTTTGCAAATAGAATAAATTCGTCTAACAAAATTCTTCTAAATTCTATAATAACAGATTTTGAAAATAGTAAATAAAACGTTTTTGTTTTTTTGTTTTTTTCTTTTTTCCCCTCTATCTCTCTCAGGTTAAGAAAATATGAAAAGAGAATGTTATCACGCGAAACTCGAGTTTATAGATATATGTTTGAAGGAGCGGTTGACGGTACAAGTACGGACAGGGCTGACGCCCTTCAGGACTCATAATACGGGAGAGGTAGCCCTGGGGAAATTTAGCAGACGCCGTGCAAAACCGTTGTTTTATAAGCTTATACATCGTACACGCGAGGCTGCCCTGAAAAGCAGGAGGTGGTTGATAGAAGCATCCGTGTTTCTCAGCAGAGCGTCGGGTAACAACATTAACATTAACTCTCGCAACTGGCTTGCGCGAACGAGTTTGCTTTTAAAAACAACATCCTCCTACCTGCCAACGCTATACCAACTATATATCTATATATGTATACCGACCAGTGATAAAAGACACTGCGGTGTAAAACTGACAATAAAATACATCACTCTGTCAATTAACTCGTTTAAATTTAAGAAAATCACTGGCGAAATTGTAACCCGAGGCTATTTATCATTTTATGTTCAGCCAGAAGCAAAGGAGCATGATATATTGTTGATAATTAATTTTTAGAGAAATATTGATCATTTTTTTAAAATAGATTTTCGTCTTTTGGTTGCGGATTTTGTTATTTTTTATTATAATTTCAGTTGAAATTGAAAAATAATACGAAATTTGTTTCTATTTCAGTTGGAATTGAAAGAATTTTACGAATTTGCCCTAGGGTAATAAAGGATACTTTATTAACCTACGAGCTGTCAAGAAATTGACCATTATTGCCCTAGGGTAATAATAGATACAATGTTGACCGCCAGGCTATAAGACCCTAGTAGAAATTTGTCATAGTATCTTTAAGGGCACTGGACAGTTCCACTGGAAAATTTCGAGGCACTTTACAGTTAAACTGGCTAAAAACTATAAAGTGATGTCACGCTAATTTCTTCAAGTTATTGTCCAGTCAAATTTTACAGTTTCTGATCATCAGTCCTGTAGAAAAACTATACAAAATAATTCACTTGGAAATGTCAAAACTTTCTTTATATTGACGTTACGTATTAAACACGTACAAATTTGAAAATATAACGTTAAATTTTTTTGTCAACAAATTAAATAAATTAAAATTTTACGAAACTATATTTTTACTGTTGGTGTATCTATTGTTCCGTATAATAAATGATTTATAATAAATTATCTGTAAAATTATTTTTAAATAACTACATAATTAAAAAAAAATATAAAAATTACTGATTCTTGAACACATGTCATTTTTTTACATTAAACAACATTCACTTTTTCCTTTAATTAAGCACAACACTGAAATAAATATTATTATTTTATCACACTACAAACTTATAAGTAAACCCTAATATGAAGAATTAATTCAGTTCAAACGAAAAATATCTAGCGGTTTCGGGGAGCGAACTCGGGTCACACTGGGACGAAATACCTAAACGCACGCTTTACGCATCACGGCCGTTCTAGTCGATGGACGATTCCGGAAAAATAAGAACCATACTCTACCGGCAGGTAAAGCAGTTCCCTTTTTCATCTTTTCTAGCTCAACTGGCGAATTACTGGACAGCTACTGCATAACACTCTAAAGTTGAACTTATTGATTATTACTGTATAGAAGTTCTGTCTGTCCAGTTATTCTCATGGTACTGTCTAGGCGTTCCGTGAAATTATGTTTCAAAGTTTGTCGTGGCGTTAGCGCTACCGTCAGTCCAGCAACTGAACAGTGTTGTGTAGACATTTTCCATAAATACATCAGAGTATACACTGAAAGAAATAATTCGCGGGTGTAACTAGAATTATGTCTATTTTTTCCGTAAGGAATTAGTAATAAATTGTTACTGTCTACTGTCATTAATTATAGACAGTTCTGTTATTCAGATCGGAGAGCTATACATATGTCAACGTCAATTCATCAATGTAAAACATAACCTCACTTTATTGGACCAATTCTAACTTTTTGTATGTAACAGGTTTGTTAAACTAATATTTATACATATAATAAGAGTATATAATCTTGAAAAGAAATTGTCTTCTGAATTTAAAAAATTAGTTATTTTAATTAACTCAATTAATTGAAGCGAATTTTAAAAAAATTTTTTTTTTCTAAAGGAATTGTCATTAAAAATAAATTTTGATTGAAAAGAAATTTTTATTATTAAATCAAAATTTTAATATTAAATAATTTAAAAAATTTGTTATTTAGTTGTCAACAGTAAAATAAAAGAACAAAATTAAAATTATAAAAACTATAAACTGTAAAACCAAAAGATTTATTTTATAGAAAATATTTCGAAAATGTCAATACACAACTGTTTAGTTACTGAAACTGGCGGTAGCGCTAACGCCACGACAAACTTTGGAACATCATTTCTCGGAACGCCTCGACAGTGCCATGAAAATAACTGTACAGGACTTCTATGCAGTAATAATCAAGTTCAACTTTATATTTTCTTTAACAGTGTTATGCAGTAGCTGTCTAGTAATTCGCCAGTTAAGCTAGATTAAACTTCCATGACTAAAACTGTACAGTAACTTGAATAAATCTAGTCATGCCACGACAAATTTCTACTAGGGGAGTAGTCAATAAAGTGACCATTATTTCCCCAGAGTAATAATGAATACTTTATTATCCTACAAGTGGTCAATAAAGTAACCATTATTGCTCTAGGGTAATAATGAGTGCTTTATTAACCTGCGATCGGTTAAAAATTGACTATTATTACCCTAGGGCAATAATGAATACAATATTGACCGTTAGGCTATAAGGGACTATAAGTCTGAATTGCATTTAAAATTTGGAACTTTCCAAATAAGTAAATGACAAATAATGAAAAAATAAAATCGAAAATTTTTTTAATAAAAACGTTTTTGAATTTTTTCGGTAAATTAATGGATGGTTTCGAATTAAACGAGCCAATAGGGGGTGAGGCTGGAGAGAAGGGGGGGTATGAAGATAAGATCCGGATATTTCTGATACTACTCGCTATTATTTTACCCGTTGTCAAATAACCCATTTGAGATAAAATCTAAACTGTAATAACATGGTAACTACACAATAATGATCTAATTATAAATTTTACCATTGAACCCAATAACATTTCGTATTAGAAAATTTTTCAAAAACAAAAAAATTGAAATATTCTTTAGATTAACAAATAATTATCCAATCTCTTTGAAAACAAAAATTTAAATATCAAATACAAAAAGATTCTTTGAATATCAAATACAAAAATATTCTTTGAATATAAAAAAAAACAAAAATATTCTTTGAATATCAAATTCAAAAAAATTCTTTAAATATTGAAAACAAGAAAAAATTTTTTTCAACAACAAATACAAAAATATTCTTTTGAATATTAAAATAAAAAAAATTAGCACCTCTTTTTTTGTACTACAAAAAAGCCGAAAGTTGTTGGAGCCTAAATTCCTCGGAGATTCTCTCAGCACGTAATCATTTGCTTGAAGCGATAACAAGTTTTTTTTCGGGCTGAATGGAGAGTGGTGGGGGA
This sequence comes from Leptopilina heterotoma, assembly GCF_015476425.1. Lineage (NCBI taxonomy): Eukaryota > Metazoa > Arthropoda > Insecta > Hymenoptera > Figitidae > Leptopilina > Leptopilina heterotoma. The sequence continues at coordinate 3,059,969 of NW_025111191.1, read as the reverse complement.
GCTCTTACAGCACTCCTGGTCTATAATTACAGCACTCCTGTGAAAACACCTTTCGGGCAAATAAATGGCGATTCCCCCTTCGTCTTTTCGTTATACTAGGAAATTATTTGTGTTTGACTTTTTTTGCTCCCTGTTGTTAGTTTTATTGACCAATCAATTCCGAAAGTCTGAAACGATCATCAGAAGTCAAATTCTTTAAAGATAGTTGAACAAATATACGTGTGAAAACAAGTTATAGAAAAAAAAAATTAAAGTATATTTTTGTTTTCGAATATTTTTTTTTAATTAAAAAATTTTTTTTAATTGCAGTCGAATTTTAATGGAATTAGAATTATTTCACAAATTCGACCAGAATTCTCAATGAATAGGATAGAAAATACTTTGGAAAGATTTGAAAATTTCAACTAGAATTGAAACCAAATCGGAATCACGACATAAGTTTGACCAGAATTCTAAGGTTCCACTTCAAAATTATTTACAAAAATTACAATAAGATTCGTTGCAGGAATTCAATAATTTTTATAAATAATAAAATTCTTCACAGGATTTCAAATATTTTTAATACAATTTTACATAAATTTCTCGAAAAATGAAATGATCTTCAAAAATTTTTTGCAAGAATTAAAAATTACATTTCACAAATAATAAATTTTTCGCTAAAATAAAAAATTTTTCAAAATTTACTATTTCAATAAAATTTTTCACATAAATTCAATTATTTAAAAAAAATTGATAAAATTCGTTGTAAGAATTCCATCAATTTAATAAATTATAAAATTTTTCTGAGGATTTCAATTCTTTATAATACAATTTAAAGTAAATTCCTAGAAAAATGGAATTATTTTCTTTAATTTTTTTGCAAGAATTTAATTACATTTCACGAATATAATAATTAAATTCTTCTTTGAAATTCAAATATTTTCAAAATCTACTATTTTAATAAAAATTCTCAAAAGAATTCAATTATTAAAAAAAAATGTAATAAAATTCGTTGCAGGAATTCAATTATTTTCATAAATTAATAATTCTTCACAGGATTTCAATTATTTTTAATACAATTTTAAATAAATTCTTCGAAAAATGTAATTATTTTCAAAAATTTCATTAAAATTCTTTAAAGGAATTTAATAATCAATTATTTTTAAAAATTCATGCTGTAATGCTTTTAATATTCAATTATTATCTAAAATTTTAATTGATATTCATTTTTAAATCAATTTTTTTTGGAAAATTCTACGAGAATTCAATTATTTAAATACGAAAATAAATAATTTATTGAATAAATTAATGTTTTTCGAAATTGATTTATTATAAAGAATTTTATCAATAAAATTGGATTTTTTTTTTAGGAATTTTAATAGAATTTTCAAGAATAATTTAATTTTTCGAGGAATTCAATTAAAATTGTATTAAAAATAATTGAAATTTTATGATGAGTTTCATTATTCATGAAAATAATTGAATTTTTGTGAAAAATAATTTATAATAATATATAATATATATAATTTATAATAATTTATAATAATAATTTATTTATGAAAATAATTGAATTATTGCAAAGAAATTTATAAAAAAATTTGCAAATAATTGAATTCCTGTGAAATTTTTATTATTTATGAAAATAATTTAATATTTGCTTAGAATTTTATCAACATTTTGAAAAATTTTATTGAAACAGTAGATATTGAAAATCATTGAATTGAGCAAAATTTGTTTCATATAATTGAAATTTTGCAAAGAATTTTATTAAAATTTTTGAAAATAATTGAAATTCCGAGAAGAATTTTATTATTTTTAAAGATAATTGAATTTTAAAAAATTATCCTCAAAGTACTGGAAAAAATTGAATTTTGGAGAAGTCACAAATGCATTTATAATTTCTAGAAAATTTAATTTTTTCCAGTACTTTAATAAAAATCCCTGACTTTTCCCTGATCAATTTTATTTTCCCTGACTTTTCCCTGAATTTCCTGATTTCCCTGATCTGGGGCAATCCTGGACCAGCTGGACTATATACAGGAACTGAGCATGGACACACAACAAACAAGTGTGGGAATACGCAGTTTTGTACACCCTATAATCATAAAAAAAACTGGAAAATAATATGCCACGGCTAATCCACAATTATGGTCGCGCCGAAAGAGACAAGCACGGACTGAAGCAAGTAAACTCAACAAACTTTAAACTGCAATTTTTTTTAGTTCGCCATAGTCGATGGTTGGATTTCATTAATTATATCGCTATTTTCATCACGAAGTGCACTAGCCACAAGGCGAAACTTTGATAATAACTGATTTCATCGTGACTGAAATTTAAACTAGAAAGGAGTAGTAGGGTGGGGTCAACGAAGGGACATTGATGCAAGAGCTAAAGCAAACTTGTATGGCTTCTCAACGCTGTCTGACCCGCGGATTATCGGCTTACCTGGCTACCAACACACACAGGTTATTTTCTATTCGGACTTGCTAAATCCTGGTTTCCGGTTTCTTGACTCCCTCTCACTCTCTCGCACATATATGTATAACGAAAGTTTACACACTATGTTACAATTCCACCTATCACACACCATGTGAAGAACAGTTCTCTGACTTGGATATAGTCATTACTCTCGATATGTATAACTAGGATGATATAAACTGAATGTACGAGGGCGTAAAACGTGGTACTCGATTTTTACGATACAACAGATAGAAAGTTGTATTGGTGAGAGTGTGTATATATATATATATTATATATATATATTCTACCGATACATTACACAAGAACATTCCGATACAATTTCCGGTTGAGATCAGAATTTCGTAGTAAAGCTTCAAGGCAATCACGCGTCGTTGCGCCAAACTACCTGGAACGTATTCCGGCACCGATCGTTTGGTCACCATTTCATTCGTCGCCCACTCACACTGTAATGAGTCCCATCAAGAATGAGATGGATCGTCAAAATCCAGTGACCTGCTCCAAAACGAGACAAAATCGTTCTAATCAAAAAATAGTCAGCGAGAAACGTTTCATACAGTTGCATGCAAAAAGAAAATAACTTGAAAAATTTAAGATCGAAGAAAGAGAAATTGGAAAAGATTGATGAAAAAAAGTTTAAAGAATGGAAAAATTTTTATATTGAAGAAATTGTCATTATGTTTGGAAATAAAATAGTGTTAAACTATTTTTTTGAGGGTAAATAGTGATAAGCTGACGGTCAGTACTTTTTTTAATCGAAGGTAATACAAATGATTGCGGAAAATACCGTCGATGTTGACAAACAGAAGGTTTAATCAACGGTAAGTTACAATTTATTTTGTTACCGTTGAATACTGTTACAATTGACGTCATTTTCGGTTCAAGGTACTAGGCACTTACCGTTTTACTCTAAACGGATAATCCTTCTATCCTTTTATTATTTTACAGATTAAAGTTGGAATCAACTTGCAAACAACTTGCAACCTTGCAAACAACAAGTATTTTGAACGGTAAGTTCCTTGTAAAGTAAAAGTACTCAGAACAGCAAGTAACTTGCAAAAATAAAAGCACTTTTAACGACAAGTGTTTTATAAAACACAAGTGCTTTGAAAGGTAAGCATCTTCTAAAGCAAAAGCATTTTGAACGGTAAATATCTTGTAAAGTGCAAGCACTTTGGACGGTAAGTATCTTCTAAATAATAAGTAATTTGGATGGTAAATATCTTGTAAAGTGCAAGCACTTTGGACGGTGAGCATCTTCTAAAGTACAAGCACTTTGAACGGTAAATATCTTATAAAGTGCAAGAATTTTGGACGGTAAGTATTTTCTACATAATAAGTACCATAAACAAAAAGTTTCTTCTAAACAACAAGTTCTACAAGTATTTTGACGGTAAGTGTCTTGTACGTTATAAAATACTTATCGTTGGAAGTAAAAGACACTTTTACCATTCAAAGCACTAGAAACTTACCGTTACAAATGTAAGCCACTTAAAGTCCAAAAAAGAAGGCACTTATCGTTTAAATTGTAAATAATTCATCGCTTAAAGAACTTACCGTGTTTATTCAAAGTACATTTAACTTTCATTACATACCAACAAGTGAGATTTAAAAAAAAATATAGTACAAGTAGTAATAATTTTATGCCAATACTGTCAATATAAAGGGAAAACGGTAAGTTCTAACTGATAAAATTTTGCGTCGCACTTACTGTTTTCACTCAATATTAACAGTGTATATACAATTATTGTTGGTTCCAGAAATTATTATACAAAGAATACTTTATTATTTTATTATTTATTTATAAAATAATACTAACAATAATACGAATAATAATAGTAATAATTATTAATAACAATAATTCTAATACAATTTTGGAAATTACCGTTGCTTTCCGTAAATATCTAAAAAGGGTCATTTTTATACTGAACGGTACACACACAACGGTAATTTAATTTCAATTTTTTTAAATTTCACATAATAGAATTTTATTTTAAACTTTGAAAATTAAAATTGAATAAACTTTAAATTCAGGAAAATTACCGTTGGTTTCCTCAACTGTCCAAAAAGAGTAATTTTTATACTGAACTGTAAACCCCGACGGTATGTATAAATAATTAAATTTTAATAATTCCAATAATCAATTATTATTAAATAATAAAAATTCGTATCCATAAACGACGGTAAGTTCGGCTCTGATTCTTCAAACGACGGTAAGTGTAATTGTTATTATTAACAAAATATGACAAAAAAATGTAGTTCACGGTAAGTATTATTCTTGATTTTTTCAATTAAGTAAGACGGTTTACTATTCAAGTGTTATTGATGGTTAGTTTCAATAAACGGTCAGTTCTGTCCTTACTATTTCAGACGACGGTAAGTGTAATTGATGTTATCAACAATATTCAAAGAAAAATTCAGTCCATGGTAAGTATTATTCTTGATTATATTCAATTAATTGTGACAGTTTTGCTATCCAAGTATTATCGACGGTAAGTTCTGTTCTTACTTCTTCGAACGACGGTAGTGTAATCTTTATAAATAATATTTGACGAAAAATTCAATTCACGGTAAAAATTATTTTACATTTAATTAAGTGAGACAGTTTGCAATCCATGTGTTGTCGACGGTAAGTTTTACGAAACTAAAGCTTTACTTTTACTAAAGCTTTGTTTTTAATAAAAATATTTGGATACAAATAAAAATAGTAAAAAATAAGTATAAAAATATAGAAAAGTAACAAAAAGTTTTATATAAAAATTTAATATTTAAAATTTAATGTTTTTTGTTTGTAGTAGTATAGAATGTAGTATAAGTAGTATAGACGGTAGTATAGACAGTATGACAAATACCAAAAATAGCACTGTATACATTTTAAAATGCTTCTGTTTACATTTTCCCCAATTCAATATAAAATGACTCTTTTCCTCTAATTGTATATTTTAAAACAATTTGACATATTGTGAAAAAAATATTTGTCAAGTTAAAAGCTTTCCCTCCGATTTAATATTGAACTCCTGTTTTTTTTTTTTTTTTCAACAAACAGATTTAACTTTTTATTCCACTGGAGTGTATATATTCGTGTGTACGGCCTAGAAAATGACGACAATTTAGTCGGTGTCGTTTATCAAAAGAAAATTATTTTGCAACTTTTATAGCATTCAATTACGACAATACCTGTGTCCATTTTCAACCGTGGAGAGAGGGAGGGGGAGCGGGGGAAAAAAACTCAGTTTATAACCGTTAACACACCAAATTGCTAGTTAAATAAATCATCAAAACTTTTTGTCAATAAATAAAAATAAATTCTCTCTTTTCTTTTCAAATCAATAACAAAATTCCCCTTTTTTTCTGCCAAATATAAAACAAAAATTGTTTTTGGAAACTAAACACTGGTATTATTCGTCTGGTGAATTTTTCTTTATTTTTCATTTAGTGAATTTATTTGTATAAAGAATATATATTCACTATTTATCAATTTTCATGGGAATGGTATTCATTATATAGTATATGTATATATATATATATATATTTGAAGAAAGATTGACAAAATCCTGTTTTAGAAATGTATCGGGAATTTTTCAGTTTGCTTAGCACTGCAGAAAATATCTCGATGTTCTATAGAAAAATTCTTCTTTGAGTGTACAAGGCAAATTTTGTCTCGATGCAAGAGGAGATAGTTTTGAAATATTTTCGGCATGAGGATGCAAAAGGTTATTGTTGACGGTTCGAGTTTACGATATATACCTTGTATGTGTGTGTGTATGTATGTTGGAGAATTCAGCTTTAGTATCATCTACGAGATCGAATTTCATTCAACCTGAAATCGTATTCCGCCTCTGAATATTTATCCATAATTTTCACTCTCTGAACAAACAGACAGAGCGGGAAATTGATTTTAATCATTGAAATAATCAATTTTTCTATATTGTTAAAATATTCCCAAAACATTTTTCTATTGATGAGGAAAATTAATTCTTCGTAAAATAATTTTTTCGATTAAAAAAACTTCTTTTACTAAATAATTTCTCTTCTCTCAAATAATAATTTTTTAAGTAAAAAGTTAAATATTATAATTAAGGTAAACTTTCTCCTTGGGAAGAAGAAAAAAAAAACGTTACTTAAATAATATTAAAATACCTTTTGGAAAATTCAGTGAAAAATTTGACTCACCTAATGCTTTTCCATAGCCGTGAATAAAAGTTTCACTCAAGTAGTTTACGTTTGTAATGGAAAAGAAGTAAAAGCAGGAAGGGTAAAAGTTCCCTCTTTTGAAAAGAAGCCAATTTTACGGTACCTTGATGCATAACGGAAAATTGCTGCATTTCCCCCTCCGGAAGACATATTAATTCTTGATTCAAACCTTTGAGAAATTTATATATATGTGTATATGTTTATATATTTAAAGATGTGTGTACTTTATAAAAGTGACTGACGATATTTTCCCTCAAGAAAAAGGATTGTTTATGCGATGTATATCAGAGTAGTACATAGTATAAGGAAATCTGTAGTTTTCAAGATTTATGTTGTCCTCGATTTACAAAAGATAGGTCTCTTCCATTCTTATCTAAAAGACAGCAATGCAAATACAATCTCAATCCGGTAAGAAACGATTTGAGGAAATCTTATTTAAATGGGAACATTCATTCATAGCCAGCATAAATACACAATAAAGAATAACATTAAAATAGAAAAAGGGGGGGAAAAAAAGAGGAAAACAATATTTATATTTTACTTTTTCAATTTTAAATTCTATTTATTTTAGTCTGTATATGATGACAGTATGAAAATATTTTCCTTTCGAAAAATACTATGTTTAAAAATTAAAAGAAAACGCTGACGATAAGTTCTTTTTCAATTTTAAATTCTATTTATTGTAGTCTGTATATGATGACAGTATGAAAATATTTTTCTTTCAAAAATTCTATCTTTAAAAAAGAAAAAAAAAACACTGACGGTAAGTGCAGAATCAGACGGTAAGTTCTTTTTCAAATTTTAAATTCTATTTATTATATTCTGTCTGATAATAATAATAAGAAAATCTATCCATTTCGAATACTAAATTTAAACACTAAAAATACTGACAGTAAGTGCAGAAGTAGATGGTAACTGTAGACGGTAGGTTCTTTTTCTATTTTAAATTCTATTTTTTTAATTCTGTATGAAGGCAGTATTAAAATATTTCTCTTTCAAAGGCTAACTCTGAAAATTGAAAAAAGTGCAAAATAATGTATGTACTATCTTTTGCAATTATTTTCAACGATAAGTGTTGACGGTACGTTTAACCAGCGATAGGTACACTTCACGGTCTGTAACATAATTGGTAACTTCACTTGCTAGTAAGTCTAATAATTGACAGTGGAACTTGCTGTCAAGAACTTTCTTCAGTTGTTGCACTTGCTGGTAAGTAAAATAATAGGTAGTGACACTTGACGGTAAGTACAATAATTAGAAGTGGCACTTGACGTTCAGTACAACCATTGATAGTAGCACTTTCTGTTAAATATATTATTTGATGGTTGCACTTACCGGTAAGTGCACTTGATACCTATTAATATAGTTAGTGACACATTACGGTAAGTACAATCATTGGTAATTGCCCCTTACGTTAAGTACAACCATTGATAGTTGCACTTTCCGACGAGTACCACTATTTAGTGGTTGCACTTACCTGTAAGTACAATGATAAATATTGACACTTGACGGTAAGTACAAGCACCGGTAGTGGCACTTCTAGACAAGTGAATTTACTTATATTTGGAAAGAATGCTAGTGGAACTTGACGCTAAGTACAAAAAGTAGTTGTTAAAGTGATTGTCAGCAGTCGACGGTAAGTGCACTCAAGGACACTTTTCCTTGACGGTAAATACCCTCACTGGTATTTTTATTAAACAGTAAGTACACTTACCGGTACAAGGGACAGTAAGTGCAAGTAGGCCAGTCACAACTCACGATAAGGACTATCACAATTGAACGGTAAGTTCCTTTAACTCAAAAGTACCCCAAACAAAACAGTAGTAATTTTTTTTCGTTCTCTAAAATGGAAAAAAATTGCCGCAAATTTTGACAAATTTGCGGCAATTTTAAAGAACGAAAAATAATACCAAAAATGACTACTTGCATTCACTTTGAAAATTGAAATAGGATATATTTCGCGAATAGGAGAACTATAAGTGCGTTCGACAGAGCATTGTTACGCCTCTCTTAGCACCCTCAAGGCTTCTATGTATAGGTGAAACTTGTATGAGAATTGAGGAGGTGGAGGAGGAGAAGGGGAGAGGTGTGTGTATAGTGTGTTTCACGGTGTGGAATGAGAGAAGGAACGAGGCCTCGGTCTTGCGGTTTGTTTCAAAGCGTTTTCGTGGTAGAAACTCTAACCTGGGGTGTTCGTCATGATGGAGACGAGGCACGCCATTCACTTGAAAGTTTAGACGAGGATCTAACGCCGATTCCACGCGTGGAAAGAGAGAAGCGAGTAACGATGTTGAAGAGGGTGATGAAAGGGAGGGAAAATAGTAGTGAGAGACAAGGGATGTCACGATGATGTAACTATATGTACACGTATGTACATCTACTTTCACAATTTGAGAACGTATTCGAACATCCCCTAAAATTGGAAGCCTTGGGGTTGCTTTCTCTGTAGTCTCATTCTCGTGACACTCTGGCTTCACATTCACGCTTCTCTCTCATTCTCTCTCTCTCTCTCTCTCTTCTTATCTCTCTTTCTTTTCTATTCTTTCTCTCTGTTTTTCTCTCTCACTCTTTCATTCATTCTTCTTATTTCTCTCACTTATTTAATCTCTCACTCTCTTTATTTATCTTCCTCTCTTTTATTCTCTCTCTAATTATTTTTTTCACTTTTTCCTTCATTCTCTCTTTCCTTATTTCCCTCCCTCTTTATACCTTTCTTTCTTAATTTTTTCTTTTATTATTTCTTTAACCCTTCTTTTTTTCATTCTTCTTTTCTTTGTTTCTTACCTTCTTTCTTTCACCTTTTTTTTATTCTTTCTTTTATTCTTTCATTCATTCTTTCCTTCATTCTCTCTTTCTTTTAATCTTTTTTCACTCCTTCTTTTCCTTTCTCTTTACTTTCTTCTTCTTCTCAATTTTTTCTTTCCTTCTTTCTATATCTTTTCTTATTTTTTTATTTCTTTTATTCTCTCTCCTTCTCTATTAGGAACGAGTGAGAAAAATAGAATGAAGGAAAAAAGAGAGAATGAAAATTCTCCCTTTCTTTACTTTTTTCATTCTTGTTTTCTTTTTCTTCTCCTTTTTAGATTTCATTTTTTTTTCTGAGTTAAAAAAAATAAAAGAAAAGATGAATTTAGACGTTTTTTCAAAAATTATAAACTATATCATATTAAAATTGTAAATAATCGAAAAAATTGATATTGGAGTTAAATAATTTTTTTTTTTGTTAAAAATAATAGAAAATTAAAATAAAGTGTAAAATTCGAAATAAATATAAAGGAAGAAATATGTGTATTGGTATGCAAAGAAACCGACGTCGTTCATGGAGACAAGATCGTTCGACGGTTACGATCTGACACTATACCTTATTCGCGGTTCCATTTCTTCTCTTCATACGAAAGCTTTTCCCTTTCTCTCTTTAAAACAAGTGACAGCTGACTTTGATTTGTCGCTTTCTTCGCCGACTTTATGCGAAAACGTCATCGATAGATTGTTACGTCATCTTTACTTGCACGCCCCATAGATTTGCCACGCAGACAAATTAGATTGTACTTGTCAATTTTCTTTTCCTCTTTTTTTCCCCCTTCTATTATAAAAGAAAAATTTCTTTGTTTCAATTTTATCAATTATTTATTATTTTTGTTTTATTTGAATCAATTATTTATTTATTTTATGGAATTTTACATTTTTCTTTTCTGAATTTGGAAACAAAAAATAATTCCTTTTTCTTTATTTGATTAAAATTTTTTAAATTAAAATTTAGTTTCTGTTTATTTAATGTTTCTTTTTTGAATTAACAAAACAATATTTATTTTTCTGTCTTTAATTTAAATTTAGAAAATTAAATTTTAATTTTCATTTATTTAATTTCTTTCCTAAATTAAAAAAAAATTATTTCTTTTTCTTTCTTTAACTTAAATTTAAAAAATTTAATTTCCATTTATTTAATTTCTTTCCTGAATTAAAAAAAAATCATTTCTTTTTCGTTCTTTAATTTAAACTTAAAAAATTTTAATTTAATTAAATAATTGTAATTTTTTTCTTTAAAGAAAAGAAAAGTACCTAAGTAGAAAATAATTTTAGGTTATGTTTGTAATTTTAAAAATGAAATTAACAAAGCGGATCAACTCTAAATATAAATTAATAATTGTTATTAATTTTTTATTAATCTGATTATATTAATGAATAAAAATTGATTTTAGTTTTACGGAATAAAACAGAAATTTTTAATTAATGTAAAAATTATACAAACATAACATTAAAATTCTTTGCTTCTCTGATACCTTTCTTCAGAGCGTCAAATATATTCAAAATTAATTTTTGTTATTGAATAAAAAAAGAAGAAAAATTTATTTATATGTCTTTTCGAAATGAATTCGTTTTTTGTCTGAATTTTTAAAACAAAGTTGCTTTAATTATTAAAAGTTATAAATTTTGTAAATAGAGAAAATTTCTAGACATTTTCGAAGTGTTACATTTTTAAATTGCTTTAAGTACATATTTTACTAAAGCTTTCAATTAATTAAAAAGACCTTTTTATCTTTCAATAAAAGAAAAGATGAATTCAGTATTTTTAAAATTTTATAAATTATTGATTCTCTCTTTTATAATTGGAATAAAATCATTTTCTAAAAATGATAAAATAATAAAACAATAATGAAATAATATAATAATAAAACAATGAAATAATATAATAATAAAATAATGAAGTAGTAAAATATTAAAATAATGAAATAATAATTATTTAATAAAATATAAAAATAATAAAATAATTAGAAAAAATGTAAAATTCGAAATAATAATTTCGAAGAATTATTTCTCAGCGACTAATTCACTTTTTATTTTACTCCTTCGCCACAAGAATTATTTATTGCCAAAGAGAAATATATAAGTTTACGATCTGTGGAATAAGAAAAAAGAAAGCGATGAATGATATTGTTTTTCATTTTTTTTCTCCTTCGTGTGTGAGAGTATGAAACAAACTCAGTAGGTGCGGTGGTTTTGATCGTTTTCTTCAGAAATGGAATTGTCAAGTCGATTCTTTGGCCACGTATCCGTCCCATGAGTAGTCTTTGTCGCTAAGGAAAGGCTTTCCCAAGTGCCTTCGAGCTATCGCCATTTTTATCTTTACGAGGTATCCTTATCGGTGGCGAATCAAGTATGAATCTCTCGTAAAGCCTGAAAAGAACCTCAAGATCCATTACCTCCCTTTTTCACCACCCCCCCCAGGAGCAATGGAATAAAGGGTTGAACGAAAGAGAGAGAGAGAGAGAGGGATAAGCAAAAAACGCATATCGAGAGGAGAAAAGAAAATGTCATGTGAAAACTGCGAGCAAAAAAAAAAAAAAATAAAAGAGTCAGAAAAAAATAAAATCGATTGTCGACAATCGTTGCAGTATAAAGCATTATCGAGAAATGCGTTTTCAAGTTTTACTCCCACTACTTCGTCTCTTTTTCGACCGCAATTGGTTTGAAAAATGAAAAATCATTTGTAAACATACAAAGTTGATTTATTGTACCAAAAATTTTGTACTAGAAAACTTATTATTTCTTTTTACGTTAATAATTATTTTTGTTACTTATTATTATTATTATCAGGCCTCGGGCTTAATTTGAAAAACTAAATAGTATCAAAAGTGACAAATAGTCGCAAATTAAAAAAAAAATTTTGAGGGACAAAATGGTTTAATTTCTCCACTTGAGAACGCCAAGGTCACCGCTAGGTGGCGAAAAATTTGAACTGACATCTAGCGGTGACCTTGGCATTCGCAGGTGAAAAGTAGCGTCTCAAAATTTTTTTTCAAGTAAAAATATTATTCGTTTTCTCTGCTTAAAAGTTTTCTCCATTTCTTTTATGAATTATATTTCTAATTTAAGTGTACTTAATTTAAATGTAACTTTAAAGTGCACCTACGTATTAGGAAAATTATTATTTCAAGTTTCATTCATTAAAGACCGTAATTAATTTCAATTAGTTCAAACAAGAAAAAATGTTAATTAACATTTAAATTTTCAAATTTAATTTACATGTGCAACTATAAAGTTCCAATTTATTTGAAATTCCACATTTATTTATCATTTATTTATACGGTTTCAAAGGATTTGAATTAATTTAACCTAATTTAATTATAAAATTGTACAAAATAATTTTTAATTTCAATTTCAATTGAATTTCACAATCAATAGAAAATTTAATTAAAAGCAATTTAATTTGAATTTTAACTGTGCAACCGGGAAATTTATCAAATTAAATAAAAAAAAATTTACAAACGTAAGTATAGATAAAATTGAAAAACAAGCGAAAAATTAAAAGTTAATTTGTAAACAATGTGAAAAATGTTATTATAAAATCCCTTTTTATTATTCGTTCACTATTGTTATTAATTACTATTTAAATTAGTAAAATGAGTATTTTTGTCTTCATTATCATTAAAATTACTTTTAATTTTTGTGTCCAATTTATTTTTATTTTTTTTTATTAATTTTTAATTTATTTTTATTTATAATTTTACTTTCTATTATTAATAATTTTTTAAAAAACTTTCGAAAGATTAATAGATAAAAATAAATAAAACAAAGAGAAAATTTGCCTCTATTTATCAAGAAAGGAAAATTATGAGCGGAGAAAGTCAGCGAAAATTGTCATATATGAGACAAAAGAAAAGGGTGAAAATAAAGTTCTCGTTTTCGAGGAAATGAGAGTGCAATTGTGATAACATAAAGGGATGAAAAGAAAGAATATCGCATTAACAATAAAGAAGGATTTTCAGTTTTTCTCCATCCCCCCCTCTCCACCCTTTAGCCCATCAGTGGGATATCTGACATTTTACTAGTACGAGAGAGCAATGTTTAGTGGGATTTTTGCTTTTGATGATAAAACTTATCCACAAACGACGATACATTTATAGTTAAAGGCTATAGAGTTCGTTTCACCTCAATGCCTTTTTTCCTATTCTATAAACGCACGAGTATTTTTCTTTCAAGTTTATCAAACTGAAATCGATTCCAATGGAAAAACTTTTTACCATTCAATATATATATGTATATATTTATACGCGAAAACATTTTCTTTTAACGCTCTGTCATTTCTTTTTATTAAATAAGTTTACTATTAAACTAAATTTTAATTTTTTTTAAACACGATAATAAAAATAATAAAAATATTATTATATAATAATAATAAAAAATAATATTATTTTTTTTTATCGTCGAAAGTGGATTATATTATTACTAATTAACTATATTAATCTCCGTATTCTTTTATTCATTCTGTCTGCAGTTTGATATTAATTTCTGTGTATGCTTTTTTCTTTATTATTATTTATTATTATTATAATTATTATTAATTTAATTATAGAGAATTAATAGAGAAATTTAATTATAGTAAAAAAATCTAAATCATTGAGTAAGAAAAAAAATTCCAGTAAATAATAAATGAAGCATGAAAATAGTAGAGTTGATGAAAAAATTATTTACCTTATGTAATCGAATTGAAATTATATACAAATAGACTTAAAAAGAAAAATCGTGCGACACAAATGGAAAATCGAATCGTTGAATTATCATGGGGATAGTATAGTGGAAAACTCGTAATTGACCCTCACATGACAACATTTCTTTCTTCTTTTTTTTTCTACTCCTGGGTAGCCCCTACAACTTTAGTTTGATTACGAGCCAAGCAGTGAGAACGGCAGAGAGAGGAAGGGCGAGCGGAGGATTACTCATAGCGCTAAATTCTCGTAAATATAAATATAAAGTAATTAAAATTTCTGAACAAATTATATTCGCTGTTATTAACTCTACAAATTTCAAATTTTTACTCGGAGTCACTTATTTAAAACCAGATTTAAATCTTGATACTTTTTACTCAGAATTGAATGATATATTTACTTTGATCAATAATGATTATCCGAATCTACCTTTGTTTTTTGGAGGCGACTTTAATGCTAGAGTAGGTGACTTAAATCAATTACGCGAGGAAATGTTTCCGGAAAATGCACATATTACACCATTTAGATCTAATCTAGATAAATGTATTAATAAGAGAGGAGAAGAGTTGGTGTCGTGCATGGAGGATAATGGATGTATAATTTTGAATGGTAGATCACCGGGCGACTACCTTGGTCAATACACTTATATTTTAAATAAAGGAAAATCGACAATTGATCTTGGCTGGGTAAATTTGTTCGCGATCCCTGAAATAAAAAATTTTGAGGTAATCCAGATAGTAACGAGGTCGGATCATTTTCCAATTTTTATTACACTAGAAAGAAAAGAAAAATATAGACAACATGCAAATAAAATAAAATGGAGAAGTGATCTAGCCCCTGAATATTTTGAAGCAATGAATTCTCTTCCGTGCAGTACACCAACTAATCCCCTAAATATCGATCAAACCTCGGAGGAGTTGATATCCATAATAACAAAAAAAGCATGCTCTATTGGAATGTTATCTAAAAAAAATAAAAAAACAGGTCATTCAAAAACTTGGTATGATAAAGATTGTGTATTGCTAAAAAAAAATGTAAATTTAATGTTAAAAAATTGTAAAAAAGATAATTTTGTTTGTGAAAAAAACATTGAAGAATATTACAGGATAAAAAAATTATATTACAATACACAATTGGAAAAAAAGGAGACACACAAAAATCTAGTTCTCGACCAATTAATATCTTCTAGAGATTCCAAAAGTTTTTGGAAAATAATAAATTCTTTTAGAAATAAATATAACACAAAAAATGAAATTAACACAGATACATGGCATAAATATTTTAGTGAATTTTTCCAACTAAATGATATAGATAAAACAGAAAATAAAATAGTTGAAATCCCTTTTAAAAGTTACAACGAATTATTGGAAACAAATATTACGAAAGAAGAAATTATCTCCTCTTTAAAAAATAGTAAAAACAACAAATCTCCCGGCTCAGATGGAGTCACCTTTGAATTTTTAAAGAATCTCCCAGAGAACTGGATTAATTATGTGAGTCTCCTTTTTAATCAAATTTTACATGAAGAAAAATTTCCGAAAAACTGGGGAAAAATAAACTTAAAAATGATATATAAAAAAGGCGATATGAGTGATCCTAACAACTATCGCCCGATAGCTTTAGTTAACTGCATAACAAAGGTATTTACACATGTGATTACTGATAGGATTGTGTTGTGGGCCGAAAGGGAAAATCTAATTCCAGAATTTCAATCTGGATTTAGGAAGAATAGAAGTTGCATAGACAATATTTTCGTTCTTAATGCATTAATTCAGAATCGGCTCAATATGAACGGAGGAAAATTGTATACATTATTTGTCGACTTCAGTAATGCTTTTCCTTCCGTCTCGCATAGTTTGTTATGGAAAAAATTGTACAAAATGGGAATGGGCTATAAAATAACTAAAATTTTAATAGATTTTTATTCAAAAGCCACTGTTGCTGTCCAAAACGATGGGGAAACTTCTACACCTGTAAAAGTAACTAGAGGTTTACTCCAGGGAGAGAAGAGCAGTCCTATTCTATTTTCATTATTTATGGCTGATTTAGAGGACTTTTTAAGGGCGGAAGGAATAAGGGGGGTTTCCATGGGGCATAAAAATGAAATTATTTTACTGGCATACGCAGATGACATTGCATTGTTTGCAGATTCCCCCGCAGCATTAAATAAATTATTAAGAGCTCTTCTGAAATACTGTATCAAAAATTGCTTAGAGGTTAATGAAAAAAAAAACAAAAATTATTATTTACAAAAAAGGAGGTCGATTATCAATTAAAATACTAATTTTATGTATGGTAACAAAAAGATAGAACTGGTTAAAAAATATACTTATTTAGGAATTCCGCAATATTATACCTCGTCTTCTGAAGAGGCCTTAAGGAATGCTTCTTCATCTGCGTCTCTGGCTATAAATTCTACACTGTCACTTATAAATAGTATGAAGCTAAACACATGGAAACCAATCCCAAAACTATTTAACAGTCTAGTAACTAGCACGTTTTTATATGCTATACAGGTGTGGGGCCTTCGAAATCTTAATGAAATAGAAAAAATTCAAGTAACATTTTATAAAAAACTGCTCTTACTACCCCGGAGTACGCCTAACTATGCAGTTAGATTGGAGATTGGAGTGCTAAGACTATCATATAAAGTTTTCAAATTGACACTAAATTTAATTGAAAAAATTTTAAAAATGAATGATGATAGATACCCTAAAATTTGCTTGCTAAGATTAATTAGTTTAACAAAATCACAAAAGAATAATATGAAATACAATTGGTGCTCCCAAGTAGAAAAAATGTTTGAAACTATAGGAGAAACAATATCTTGGAACCTCGAATTTGTACTGAATAACAAAGAGCGACTTTTAAAACTCTACGAAACCTTTCTGCGCGCTGAAGATGTGCACTCTCTCTCAAACTCCGGCTCTCTACAACTACTCCCTCATCTCTCTATGAGAGAGGGACAGCAAAATTATTTAAGAAATAAAGTACCACTTCCATTTATCAAAATTTTTGCACAAATAAGATTAGTAAATAAATACAGTTTAAGATTAGTACATAATAAAAAAGTATTACAATTAGAAAAAATTTCCTGCTGTGGAGAACCGGTGTTGAAGGGGAGAGAACTTTATCATTTGTTAATAGAATGTGAAATGTACAGGAATGATAGATGTAAATATATATGCGATAATGAGGATATATCTATAATTAAAGACTGCTGTATTGATCTTCTGAATTCTCCAGACATTGAAAATATCAAATCAATATTTTATTTTATTAAAAGTGTGTTTAAAAACCAAATGTAAAACATAATATAAGAAAATTATAAGCAACGAAAATGGCTCAAGCGAGACTCTTTTGTATGAACCTGTGGTTCAAAACATAATAAACTACTACTACTCCTGGGTATATACCCCATATATATTCCGAGTGTTGTGAATTCATTTGCTTTGCAAATTTATTTCAGCAACGAGAAAAGTGATGTCGTTTAATTTAACAATTTTTTTTTACAATTTCAGATTAATTTCATTCCTAGTGAATGTAATTAAATAATCGAAAAAGTGTAATTCTCTCATTTAAACGAAAATTGGAGCAATTTGACAGTGAAACTAAATTTAGATATCAAAGTTTATAATTATACGTTATATAATAATTTAATTAGTATTTAGTGTTTATATTTACTACCATTAATCTAGTAGAATTTTTGATATTATTAAAGTAAATGAATTTTTATAAGTATTTTTTTTGTAATTTTTTATAAATATTTTAGAAAATATTTACCCGCATAGTTTTTCGTGGGTAAAATTCAATTTTGGAGGTTAGCATTGCAACAGATAATATTTACGATTCCCGGCAATTAAAAACTAAAAATAATAAAATAAACATTCAAAAACAAATTTAATAGCGATTATAAAAAAAAATTCAATTTCTACTATTCTAAAAGAATTAGTGCCATCAATAAAAAGAGGATCGACCGTTTTTTCCTCTCAAGCACATGACGAAAAATATTGAAACAATTCGCTTAAAGGGGAAATTTTTTAATCGAATCCTGAAAGTGTTGTGTTGTGTTGTGTTGTTAAAATTGCACAACAGGAGAATATTCTCTCTAACGGAAGTACACTGTTTCTTATAAATAATGCTGCAATAAAGTTTTCAACCAAAAAAAAAAGGAAAAGACGCCAATGGTTGTGTGTCGAATATTCTCCTGGCAATATCTGTGAGAAGAGAGAAAGGGTTTGGATGGAATTGAAAAATTAGAAACAGCACGTTGCTTGCGAATGTCACAGCTGTGGAACCTGTAAAAAACTGGACAAAATCTCTATAGTCTATATCGATATTACTTGATACGTGAAATGTGTTTCGTGAACTCAAAATCCGTACACCTCATGCAACAGAATTTACTTTTTTTTATTTTTTTTGAAGCTTTTGGAGACGTTTACGATCAGCTGTTAAAAAATATGATTGACATGGCAAATATTGCTTGTTTCTCTTTTGTTAATAACTGCAGGTCAATAGAAATTAACAATGGTTTCATTTTTTATGCAACTCGGGGTGTATTATGGTTAATGTTGCCCTAGGGGAATAATGTATACTTTATTTTCTACTCGCAGGAAAATAATAGCCCAGCGGTTAATAAAGTACTCATTATTGCCCTAGGGCAATAATGTATACGTTATTGTCCACTCGCAGGACAATAATAGCCCAGCGGTCAATAAAGTACCCATTATTGACCTAGGGCAATAATGTCCACTTTATTGACCAGATGGGCTATATAATGCGTAGTAATTTACAGAAAAAGTGTGTATTGTTTATTTCATCAAAAAAGGAAAAAAAGAAACTTGAAGGAATTGGAGAAAAGAAAAAAAAGATTTCTGGAAAAACTTGATACTCTTTTTCTTCTTCTTGTTGTTGTCGCATCTGCATGGGATACGTTGAATATTCAAAGAGGGACACACACAGAGACACACACCCAGTGGCTCCTAGAATGGAAGTCTATATCGTTTTGTATCGGTAAAGTTCCACAGTCTGGAATTCACGTCACGCGGTAAAGACTGACCCGCTTGAAACAATAACCCTGCCCCCTACGTGATCCACCTTCCAAGAAGACTATGGTTTATATAATAAATACCCTCACTCTCTTTCTTGACCCTTCTCCCTCTCTCTCACCCTTTTTTTTCCCTCTCTAAGCAACTTGACTGACGCTCCTCTTTTGCCCAGGAGAAATCATATCTCCAAGTCGCGGTATATTCGCCTTGTGTAAGGATTTCTGGTGAGTGATATTATTACAGTGTCCAGTTTCCACCCCCTTCTCCCACCAAAACATCACGTACACTCTCTCGTATATATATTCACCACCGTTCCTCCTTTCTTTTCGAGCAACTTATCCGATAAAAATTTCCATCATTCCGTCGATTTCAATAAAAATTGACGTTGTATTTTTTCTTTCTTTAAACAAGCCGGGGGCAAAAAGTTGTTCCTGAAGTTAGCGTCGACGCTAAACTACCTGAAGTTGCAACTATTATGGTAACTACCAGTAATTTACAATACATGCAGTTTATCAGTAATTGTAATCACTACTAATGGTACCAACTAGTGTTTTAACTATAAATATTTTAGCTACCAGTATTTTAACTATAAATATTTTAGCTACCAGTATTTTAACTACAATTAATACTAGTACCTACCAGTATTTTAACTACTATTAGTACTAGTATTTACCAGTTTTTTAAGTACTATTAATACTAGTACCTACCAGTACTTTAACTACTATTGATACTAGTATCTACCAGTATTTTAACTACTATACTAATACTAGTACCTACCAGTATTTTAACTACTATTAATACTACTACCTACCAGTAGTTTAACTACCATAAATACTACCTATCAGTAAATACAATCACAACTGATTAACCAGTAGTGATAAAACTACCGATAAAACCTACCAGTGTTTTAACTACCAGTGGTTATAACTATTACAAATGGTACCTACCAATATTTTAATTATCAGGAATCTTAACTATAAATACCAATTAATAGTTTTTAGTTATTAATACCAACTATTAGTACCAATCATTATTTTAACTACTAGTGGTTGCAACTATTATTAATGGTATCTACCAATATTTTAATTACTAAAATCTACAACTATCATCAATAGTACCTACTAATAGTTTAATCACCAGTAGTTTCGACTATCATTAATAGTACCTACCAGTAGTTGAACTACCATAAATACTACTTATCAATAAATGCCATCACAACTGATTAACCAGTAGTGATAAAACTACTGATAAAATCAAATCTACCGGTGTTTTAACTACTAGAAGTTTGTAACTATTATTAGTAGTAGCTACCAGTATTTTAACTACCAGAAATTTTAACTACATATCATAAACATACAAACTAAGCAACATTTTTAGACGAGAATCTTTTCCTTCTTTCTTCTGTTTGTCGAGAAGGAGATTTTTGCCTTTTATCTCAAGTTGCCTACATCACTGTCCTCCAGAGAAACCGAACCTTCGAAAATAAAGTGGCGTCACGCGAATTGAATGACCGCCTTCAACTCTAAGGGTCTTTTCCATATTTCTCCACAAGGGGTTGAAAGCCGAGCACGAAATTTCTCGAAAAGAAATAAGCCTTTGGGGTAAAAAAGAAAAACGAAAACGTAGGGATAACGTACGATAACCAAAAATTGAGAAAAATAAATTTTGATAGCTATTTACAACAAAGAGGTATTTTTTTAAAATTATTAGTCTGGAATAAAGATAGAGGATTTTTGTGTTGGAAAATTATTGTCTAAAAAAAAGAAAGAGGAATTTTTTTAGAAAATTATTTGGAATAAAGATAATAATGATAGTGATGTTAATAATGTTAATAATAAAAATGATTATAATAATCAGAATGATAATGATAATAATGATAATTATTCTGATAATAAGGAGAATGACAATGAAGAGAATTTTAATAATAATAATGAGAATGATAATGATGATGATGATGATAAGGGCAATAATAGAACTATGTAGAGATCATAAAATGTATCAAGGTGTATATGTGTGTGTGAATAGCTATCAAATATCAGTAAAATGAGTCAATTGATGAGGACGTACAAGTGGGAAGTAACTTGGATGACAGGCTCTTCGGAAATTTAACGAGTGACTGCTTCCGGAGATTTTTTTCCTCTCTCTCCATTAGTAAATGTCGATAACACTTGTTATTTTGTCTATAAGACAGACACATTTTTGGAAATACAATATGGATATAAAAATAAATATGTCAACATCGAATGTACGTCACTTTATTTTATTCCAAACATACATATCGAATGGGTAAATCTGTAAATATATTCCATTATTTTCAAATTTGTAGCTTTTAACCATTGTGACTTAACTTTAAAAAAATTTATATAAATAAAGTTCAAAAGGTAATGTTCTTCTAATTAAATTTAAAATCACTATCGTACTTTTTAAAAATATCTTTTTTCTATCCTTATAAATTTCAGTTTATAAATAATATACATTGTTGTCTATTGCATATGATGATTAAAAATATATAAAAAAACTAAAAACGTAAAGTAAACACAATGATGTGCGAGGCATTGTGGAAAATTTTGAATAAAACTTTAAACGAAATGCGCATAAACGGGAGTATCAACATTCATCGGGTTTATAGCGAATGGGGAGGAGGCTTTTTAATTAAAATGATCCAAAGATTTGTGTAACTCAATCAAAAAAGAGAATAGTTTGAATGTATGCAAACGAGAGAGAAAGAGAGAAAAAGAGAGAAAGAGATAGAAAAAGAGAGAAAGAGAGAGAAATAGAGAGAAAGAGAGAGAAATAGAGAGAAAGAGAGAGAAATAAAGAGAAAGAGAGAGAAAGAGAGTTAGGGAAGTGAAAACAAAGAAAAGCAAGGGGTAAAAGCAAGTGATGATCCGAGTAAGTAAACAGAGGCGTCAAAGCTTGCCTCGAAACGGCATTGTCACTACTGCGAAACTATATATACATATATATTATATATACGAATGGATTCAGTATCCGGAAACGCATTCCCCTTGTTTGCTTGACTCAGGAACCGCCTCTCGATCGCGTTTCACTTTAGAGACTGGCATCAGCAGTCCATCGTTAATTACAGGCGTAGTTATTTCGACTCCTATCACATCTCTCTGTATTAGTCTTTTAATTTTCTTCACCAAATTGATTAATTCTCATTATAGTTTAATTGAAAAAAAAAATTCGAAAATTTTCTGTTAGTACTATTCACGATTGGAATTATCACTACTTTTAACCACTAAAGAAGTTCAAAAAAATTTTTTTGGTCTTTTTTTGGTGTCCAGGAAAATTCAAATGATTGGAAGTAAGAACCATTGAAAGTATTAACCATTAAAAATACCAACCTTTAAAACAAACAACCTTTAAAACTACCAACCTTTAAAACTACCAACCTTTAAAACTACCAACCTTTAAAACTACTGATAATTGAATCTATCAATCATTTGATATGACAAATATTAAAATTACTGATTAATGAAACAAGCAACCATTGATATTAACAACCATTGAGAGTTTCAAATATTAAAATTAGCAATTATTGAAACTACAAGCGATTAAAACTACCAACCATTGAAACTACCAACGACTGAAAACACTACCGATTAAAACTACTAACTATTCAAAATACCAATGATTGAAGCTACTAACCATTCAAACTACCAACTATTAAGAATACTAGCAATGGAAACTACCAATGATTCAAACTAAAAACCATTGAAACTACCAACGATTAAAACTACCAGTAATTAAAATTACCAACTATTGAAAATATTAATGATTTAAATTGCAAACCATTATTACAAAGTAAAAATAAAGTACCAATGAAAGTACCAATGATTCAAACTAAAAACCATTGAAACTACCAGTGATTAAAATTAACAACTATTGAAAATATCAATGATTAAAACTACAAACCATTGAAAATACCATCGACTGAAAATAGTAAAGAGTTAAAATACCATCGATTAAATCTTCTAATGGTAAAAAATACCACCACTTAAAACTATCAACCACTGAAAATAACAACGAATAAAAATACCAACGATTGAAACTACCAGCAATTGTAAATACTAACAATTGAGGCCATTCTAAAAATAGCGACTGCAATGATTGATAATAATTACAAAAACTCTGACATGAATCAATAAAAATTAAAAATAACCCACTTCTCAAAAAGAAAATTCATTGAATATTTAAAAATCAAAAATTCCAAGAAATTAATATAAATCGAAACAATCAGACATTCAGAATAAAATTAATTTAATATTTAATTGAAAAATCAATTATAAATGAAATTTTCAACTTACCAATATAAATGAAAGTAGATAGATGGATTTCGGGATAATATTTCGAGGATATATTGTAATTCATTGGAAAATACTGTATGATTCTAATTGTCATTATTATTATTCCTGTTGAATGAATGAGATTCCATGTATATGAAGATGATATTATCTCTTGATAGGATTAATTAAAATAAGAGAAAAAATAAATTGTATAATACTTCAAAAAGAGAGAGAGAGAAGAGAGAAAGGGTATAAGCGTATTTGAAAAACGATAAATCAGGCTAAGCCGTGAAGGGCTTATGCTTGGCTTACATTTTACGAGAGGTGAGTTGCACCTGAGGTAGTTAGTGCTGAAAATATAGATGTATATATATACATTTCGCCATAACAGTGCGTCTCTAGCTATAAAGGATAAATAGTGAAAAGAAAGTGAAAATTTATTTTCCATCAGACAATATTTCCCCCAAGTGATATCACATACGTTTCATCGAAAGACTTTGCGATTGGATTCTGGCTTCTGGAGACTATAAAGTCTCTCGATACTCCTGATTGGCCATTGGCTTCTGAGAAACTTATGATTCTCGAGTCGATTCTTGGTTTTCTTGGTGATTTAGGTTTTCTAGGTGGGGGAAAAGTAACGAGTCTGCTAAGGGTGCTTTGGAGGATGGTCAGTGAATTTTGGATCGTAAATTACGAGCTTGGGTGGTATCAATCGTTGTTAGTGTCTTCTATTATTGGCACCGATTATTATTGGCTTTGTCAATTCTTGGTACCAAGTGTTCTTTGTATCTACGATTGCTGGTACCAGCAATTATTGGTACCATTTTTACCATCAATTGTTGGTACCATTTTTGTATCTGCTTTTTGGTACCATCAATTATTGGTACCACTTCTGTATCTGATTTTTGGTACCATTTTTTGTACCTACGATTTTTGGACCAATCGTTCCAGGTACCAACCATTCGCTGTAGTAATAATTGTACCAACCATTTATAGCACTTGCAATTGTTGATAACAATTAGTGTTGGCACTGTCAGTTAAAGGTACCATTATTTGTAGCTACAATTGTTGGTACCAACAAAAGGTGTTAATATAAACAATTGCAGGTACAAAAAACGATTGGTATCATCTAATGATGACAAAAATTATTGGTACTATAATGATTGGTGCAAAAAATGATTGGTACCGAAAATTTGTGGTGCCTAAAATTATTGGTATCAAAAATTAAAGGAATAAAGAATTATTATTTCAAATAAATGAAGATTCAAATAATGGTTGTCTTTATCAATTTAGAGTTACAATAATTATTGGTAGCAGTAATTGCAAATACAAAGAATGCCTGGTAGCAGCAATTTTAAAAATAAAAAATGCTTGGTACCAACAATCGCAAGCAAAAAAATATTTGGTACCAACAATTTTAGGTACCATGAAATGGTTTAAACCAACAATAAATTGATGGTAACGAAAATGATTGGTACCAACAATCATAGGCAAAAAAATGTTTGGTACCAACAATTTTAGGTACCAGGAAAAAGGTTTAAACCAACAATAAATTGATGGTAACGAAAATGATTGGTACCAATAATTACAAGTATAGAGAATGGTTGCTATCAATAATTGCTGGTGCAAAAAAATTAATGATCAGCCAATAATGATAAGTGGTAATTGTAGCTACAAAAAATGGTTGGTACCAATAAGGATTGATACCAACAATTATTTGTACCAACAATCGCAGGCAAAAAAATGTTACCAACAATTATTGGTACCATCAATTACAAGAATGAAGAACTATTGGTACCAATAATTTTAGGTACAAGAATGAAAAATTGTTGGTTGGTACCAACAATTGTCAGTTACAATAATGAATGGTACCAGCAATAATTTCTTTCATAAATTTTTTTTTCCTACACAGTTTTTTCTTTTATCATAAAATTCGATACAATTTGCAGATTAAGTTAGAACAAAAACAGTATTATCACCATAAGAAAACAATTGTTTTGAAAAAAAATAACATCAATTTTCGTCGTTGGTGTCTTTTTAACTTGGCAAAAGCCTTGCGCAATATTAGTTTATTAATGTCAACTGACCGCATGACCTTTTAATACTCGGTGGCTTTATGTCTCATCTGACCATTGCCTGAGGGAGAGACGAACGCTCCGATAATTTCATAACCCGCTCGCGAGAACAATGTCGCTTATATTAACGGGTCGTGTAATACTCTCCCGTCTTATTTGAGCTGGCAAACTGCCAGAGGTTGTAAATCCAAAATTACCTGCGGAAAGTCGAGATTTCGTTTCTTTAGAGACTACCACTGATGTTGCATGTAGGTAGGTCGTCGTCTATATAGACACGTGTATATATGTCTCCAAGAATATATATCAGTATTAGTTTTCTCGCAACTTGGTCTTAGTGGATTTTAGTTGGTAATCTACCTTGCACGCGGAAATAGTTAAAAAAATAAGAGGATAAAAAAAAGAGAGGAAAAAAAGAAGTAGAGGGAAGAAAAGATATTCTTTTACAAGAAGAAATGAGGGAAAATAATATTGAAAACGAAAATAGTTAATAGTATTTGAACATGAATGAAAATAAGTTTGAAAAAAAGGAAATGAAAAATAAGAGAAAGAGGAAATAATGGAATTGTTTTTGAATTTAAATAAAATTTATGGAGAAAATAGAAAATTGCAATACTAGTAATAAGTAGTAAACATATTTGATACTAAAAATATTTAGCACCAAAAATTAAGAATTGGGTCTCAATAATGGAAGACACCAAAATAGTTGTCACAAACAATGCTAACAATGCTATCAATAGGTACCAATAGTAGTTAGTACTAAAAATACTTGGCACCAATAATGGCACAAAAAAAGTTAGTTTCCATAATGGTATCAATAATGGTACCAAAAATAGGTGGTACCAATAATGGTACCAATGACGGCACCCAAAAAAATTGGTACCGACAATAGAAATAACAATTGTTACAACCAATAATCGTACCAGGTACCAATAGTAGTTAGTACTAGAAATATTTGGTACCAAAAATAGTTGTACCAGTAATGGTACAAGTAGGTACCAGTAATGATAATAATTGTTGGTACCAATAGGTACCAGTAATGGTAACAATTGTTGGTACCAATAGGTACCAGTAATGGTAACAATTGTTGGTACCAATTGTTGGTACCAATATGTACCAGTAATAGTAACAACTGTTGGTACCAATATGTGCCAGTAATGGTAACAATTGTTGGTACCAATTGGTACCAATAGTAGTTAGTACCAGTAGGTACCAGTAATGGTAACAATTGTTCGTACCAATAATAGGTAATAGATACAGTTATATTTCTTCAAAAAAAAATCTCTAAAGAAGTGATAAAAAAAAGAATGAAACTGAAACAATGAGATCAAGTGACAGGCCAATGGGTGGAGTACAAGGGTGGGGTCAAAATGGAAATGGTAACGACTGCCCTGGGTCACCGCAAAGCTGGTATTCTCTGTGAACATGAGGAGTTTCCAGTTTGAGGGAATACTAGAAAGAGAGCAAAAGGGAGTGAACAAGACAGAGAAATAGGACTAGAGACTAAGTTTGTGTTTGAGTTGTATTCGCGAGTTGAATTCTCTCTGGAACAGTACCAGGGAGAAATAGAGGGAGAGAGAGAGAGGAAGGGCGAGTGAGTGAGGAGGTTAAAGTGCAATGTGTACGGAGGACGTTGGTCCTATTGAAACGTTACAAAGACTAGCCAGAGGGTGTTTAAAAGCAGGACAAGAAAGGTCGAGACTCTACATTAGAGAGCGTGGACACAATATTCGCCAACGTTGCAATTTAAACTGAACTCTCCAATAATTTTCTGATCCTGGATCACGTACCATCGTCAATGAAGTATCCAGAGTAAATATCCAATTTCCAGAAGCCCGAGGATAAATATCTCCGAATTCAATATTAGGAAAAATATAATTGGTTGCAGGTGAAATTGGTAAAAGTTGTGGTAATAATTATATTTTTACTATTATTGTACTATTATTGCACTATTTTTGTACTACTGTTGTACTATTTCTGTGTTTTTATTGTATTATTAATTATTATTGTAAAACTACTATTAAAAGTTATGTTTGTTACCAATTGTAATTCTTACCAACTGCAATTGTCCTTAATTATTATTCACATTTATGATTACCAACTATGGTTGTTACCAACTACTGTTATTAATAGCTATGGTTGCTATTAACTGTGGCTGTTACCAATTATTATAAACAACTATTGTTGACTATCATTTATCAACAACTATGTTTGGTACCATTTATTAATGTCACCAGCTATGGAACCAACTATAATTGTTACCTATCGTGGTTGGTGTAAACTATTATTAATAACAGTTATGGTACCACCTGTGACTGGTACCAATCATAATAACAAATGTTACTGGTACCAATAATGGTACCAACTGTTAATGGTACCAATTATGGTACCAACTGTTAATAGTACCAATTATGGTACCAAGTGTTACTAGTACCAGTCATGATACCATCTGTTACTGGTACCAATCATGGTAGCAAGTGTTACTACTACTAATCATGGTACCAAGTGTTACTGGTACCAATCATGATACCAATTATTATTGCTGTCAGTTTTTGTTGGTACTAACCAAAAATTGGTACAAATTATAGTTGCTATCAGTTTTTGTTGGTACTAACCAAAAATTGGTAAAAATTATAGTTGGTGGTAACTGTACTTGTTACCTATTGTTTCTGTTAACAAATTTGGTACTAAAATTGGCAACAATTATAGTTAATAGTAAGTATAGTTGTTACCAACTGTTAATGTTAACAACGTAAATTTCAAAATAGAAATTAAAATGCATTTTCGTACTTACGAACTCTGGACAAAAGTAGTTATAGAGTGAAACTCACCTGTAACAAAAAAAATACAAATTGTTAGTTATTTATTTATTATTTTTTTTAACATAAAACAGTAAATTTTCAAATTCCTCTTAAATCAATAGTTTTTAATTTTGAAAAAACACTGAAGGGGTTATAAATTGAGAATTGAAATTTAGAAGAGTGAAATTTGTATACGCAGATTAACAAATGACGAATAAGGTTTTGGCAATTTATCCTAATAAGGTCTGGCAATCTATCCTTTCCGTTTTATATAGACAATCAATCATTGAAGTCTGAAGCGGCATGATTGATCGCCCTTTTGCACTGTGTGATCTATGCAAATTCATATTTGAAAAGTGTCATATGTCGAAATTGACCTTAACGACCTGAGAACTTTTCAACAAACAGCTGGAAAACTTTGACGTACATAATCCAGAATAAACTCCTCGCATTAAATTCCCTTCTCTTCAATGTCTATATATCAACTTTCCATGGCTTTTATAATAAAAAAAATGAAAAAAAAAAGAAAAAAAAATAACAAAGTATACTCTATTCAGGATAAAAGTGATATTTACAATTTTTTTTCTCTAAGTAAATATTTATTATTTTCTAGAAAAAAGAATTGGTATTAAATTTCAAAATGAAAATTAAATTTTTAAATTAAAAGAGAAATGGAAACAAAGTATAAGAAAAATAAAACTGATGTAGAAACAATGGAACAAAAATAGAACAAAAAAAAAGCAGAACAAAAGAGTAAAAAATAGACAAAAATTGCAATAAAAAGAAATAAACTAAAAACAATAATAAATTTAAAATTGGGACGAAGTGAAAATTAACAATTCTTTCACAAAAATCTATCAAGTGCAGGTACTTTCTACTATTGTAATAAATTTACCTCTATTATCTAATTTAGTCAAAAACGAAGAAAAAGAGAGAGAAAAAGAATTGCTTTTCCCGTGACCGCTTGCATTACAGAAAAGAAGTTGTCACGAACATAGAAATTTGAGTGTCGAGAAGATTGTAGTGAAATAATTGGCTACTAACGAGGTACTCGAAGTTGGCCAAGAAGAGTGGCGAAAAGAAAGATGAGGAGTGAAAGAATAAGAAAAGAGATGATGAACAGATGGGACGCTTGAGATGAAAAGAGGTAGGCAAGATTTTTTCTTTTTTTTTTTTTTAGGAGCGGGAAGGAGGGAGAAAGTTAAGGACGACCTCTTTTCTAGTGAGGTTTTTCCGACTAACTGGTGCAGATAATGGAAAACTCTTGTAACCCTTATTTCCTGCAGAACTGTGCTTCTCTACTTTCATGCCTCTTCTCGAATTACTCCGGCGTATTAAAAGTGTTTCCAGGTGCTTAAAGGTCCTGGACATTTAAGAAATTTTAGGTCAAGATATTGGTAATTATGAGATCGAGGAGAAAACCATTTGCAGTTTTCTGTTGAGAAGAATAATAATGATAATAAATAATTTTATTTAGGACTTCTGTTAACAATTATTTTTTACAATTTTTGTTAGCAATTATTTTTAACAATTATTTTTTAACAATTATTTTTTTACAATTATTGTTAGCAAATTTTTTTACAATTATTGTTAGCAAATATTTTTAACAATTATTGTTACCAATAAGTTTTAACCATTACTTTTAATTTTTTTCCAATCATTTCTATTATTTATTGTTAATAATTCTTTTAAAAAATTATTATTAACAATTACTGTTATCAATTAATTAGAAAAATTAATTTTAGTAATTATTTTTAAAAAATTAATTTTACTAATTATTTTTTAAAAATTAATTTTACTAATTATTTTTTAAAAATTACTGTTACCAATTATTTTTAACAATCACTGTTAACTTTTTTTTACGAAAAAAGAAAGTGTTTTTAATTAATTTATTTGTTGATATTTTACAGTTAGACGACAAAAGCATTCGGGTTAAAGTTGGAGAACGTGATTCATATTGGTGAGTAGAGATTTGCAAACAAGATAACTGACCCAAAACGCGCGCGTTACTGTTTCTGATTAAACTAGAGATTAAAATAATCAAAATTCTAGTGAAATTTATTTGTCCAACTAGAAATTTCAGTTAGTTACAAATAAAAATGGAAATTTTTCCCATTAGATTTTTTTTAAAAACCTCTCGTTGATTGTTAAAATAAAGAGAAATATACAAGACTACCAAAAACAATATAACCATTTCACATGGAAAATATTTTAGAATTATTTTCTTTTTTTGGTTTCTTCTTTTTTTATTTCTTTTTTTATGTATTCTATTTATTCATTTTTTTATTTATCTTATTTATTTCTTTATTTACATTTTTATTTACTCTGTTTATTATTTTCTTTTTTTTTATTAAATTTCTTTTTCCTGATTTAATATTTTTTCCTCTCTTTTGAAGGTGTCGCTGAGGGTGTAATTTTAATGTCGTTTCTTTCTCGATACTTATTGCTTATAGTTATGTTAAGTTATTATAGGTACAAAGCATAAATTTCCTCTTCATAGAAGAAGTAATCTCGGAAGCTAAACTGCATCAAAGGGCGGTTCCCTCGTCTCGACTATATCAAAGCCGTAAAACAATTTCAATTTGTGTTTCATTGTAAATTCCACGATCGAAAACTGCGTTGGACTGGAAAGTTGTTTTCTGTCCAAACCTTTGTTCTAACAGGAATAGATTGCTATTGTGAAAATAACGAGTAACTTAACGGAAGCAAAAGGGAGGAGGGGGACGCAGAGAGTGGAGGAATATTTTCACACAAAAAAAATAAATTAATTAATTTCTTATTGGTACCAACTATTAATAATGGTGAATAAGCTAATTTAGTGAAAAATTTCATTGTCAAAAAAACTCCCCTTGTTTTGATAATATTTTTTGTGACCATTTTGTGGTACCAATTACTTCTGGTGACAAGAATTCTTGGTACCATTTTTTAACCACCATTCTTGATGGTACCATTTTATTTATACCTTTTTTTGGAACGCGTCACAAAAATTTAATTTTGTTTTTCCCTGACACTAAAGAATATTCTGATTGACTCTAAAAATTATTAGATACTCAAAAAAAAAACATTCTATTAGATTTACTTGCGAATTTCTTATATTGTAAAATTATTCGCAAACATCAATAACTAAATTTTTAAATAAGTATTTAATTATTATTTTTCCATGGGAATTAAAATTCTTCAAAACATTTAAATTCAAACATTTTTAAAATTTAACAACTTATAAGAATATTATTATAAAACATGAAGAAATCAATCACTCCAAGTCTTCGACTCGGAGTAATTGATATATTCATGTTTTATAAAAATTTTATTTTCCATAAAATTTTTCAAAAAAAAAATTTAATTATTTACAAAAATTATAATAAAATTCGTTGCAAGAATTTAATTATTTTCATAAATCAATAAAATTCTTCAAAGGGTTTCAAATATTTTTAATACAATTTTAAATAAATTTCTCGAGAAATGAAATTATCTTCAGAAATTTTTTGCGAGAATTAAATTACATTTCACAAAAAATGAAATTCTTCGCTGAAATTAAAAAAATTTCAAAATTTACTATTTTAATAAAAGTTCTGAAAAGAATTTAATTATTTAAATGAAATGTAATAAAATTCGTTGCAGAAATTCAATTATTTTTACAAGTAATACAATTTTTCACATGAATTCAATTATTTAAAAAAAATTTATAAAACTCGTTGTAAGAATTCCATTATTTTTATAAATTATAAAAATTTTCTGAGGATTTGAATTATTTTTAATACAATTTAAAGTGAATTCCTAGAAAAATGGAATTATTTTCTTAAATTTTTTGCTAGAATTTAATTACATTTCACGAATATAATGAAAGTCTTCTTTGAAATTAAAATATTTTCAAAATCTACTATTTTAATAAATAATTCATAATTCATAATTTATTTATTTTGTCCCAGGCAATTATTTAAAAAAAGGTAATAAAATTCGTTGCAGGAATTCAATTATTTTCATAAATAATAAAGATTCTTTACATTATTTCAAATTATTTTTAAAAAATTTTGAAAACATTTATTGCAAGAATTCAATTAATGTCATAAATTAATAAAATTCTTCATAGGAATTCAATTATTTTTAATACAATTTTAAGTAAATTCTTCGAAAATTGAAATTATCATTAAAAAATTTTTTGCATTTGACAAAAATAATGAAATTCTTCGCTGAAATTAAAAAATTTTTTAAATTTACTATATTTGAATAAAAGTTCTTAAAGAAATTTAATTATTTAAATAAAATGTAATAAAATTTCGTTCCAGAAATTCAATTATTATTTTTACAAGTAATACAACTTTTCACATGAATTCAATTATTTAAAAAAAAACTTTATAAAATTCGTTGTAAGAATTACATTATTTTCATAAATTATAAAACTTTTCTAAGGATTTTAATTATTTATGATACAATTTAAAGTAAATTCCTAGAAAAATGGAATTATTATCTCAAATTTTTTGCTAGAATTTAATTACATTAATTCGAATTATTTAAAAAACATTTTAAAAAATTTATTGCAATACTTCAATTACTTTCATAAATTAATAAAATTCTTCACAGGATTTCAATTATTTTTTATAGAATTTTAAGTAAATTCTTCGAAAGAATTCAATTATCAATTATTTTTAAAAATTTATGCTATAATGCTATTAATATTGAATTAATATCTAAAATTTTAACTGATAATTATTTTTTAATCAATTTTTATTCTAAAATTCTATGACAATTCAATTATTTAAATACAGAAATAAATAATTTATTGAATAAATGAATGTTTCTCGAAATTGAATTATCATAAAGAATTTTATCAACAAAATTGAATTTCTTCGAGGAATTTTTATAAGATTTTCAAGAATAATTAAATTTTTTTCAAGGAATTCAATTAAAATTGTATTAAAAATAATTGAAATTCTATTATGAGTTTTATTATTGATGAAAATAATTGAATTTTTGTAAAAAATGTTATTATTTATGAAAATAACTGAATTATTGCAAAGAAATTTATTAAAAAATTTGAAAATAACTGAATTATTGCAAAGAAATTTATTAAAAAATTTGAAAATAGTTGAATTCCTGTGAAATTTTTATTATCTATAAAAATAATTTAATGTTTACTTAGAAATTTTATCAACATTTTTTTTTTAAATAATTGAATTCCTATGAAAAATTTTTTTAAAATAGTAGATATTGAAATTCATTGAATTGAGAAAAATTTTTTGAAAATAATTGAAATTTTGCAAAGAATGTTATTAAAATTTTTGATTAATTGAAATTAGGAGAAGAATTTTATTGTTTTTAAAGATAATTGAATTTTGACGAGAATTTTTTTTTAATTTTTGAACATAATTGAATTTTTTGAGAAGAATTTGATTACTTTTGAAAATAATTGAATTTCTGCAATTATTTGTAACTTTTCCAAAATTCAATTTTTTCCAGTTACTTTAATAAAAAATCCCTGACTTTTCCCTGATTTCCCTAACCTGTGGCAACCCTGATTATTGTAACTAACGCTTATTGTAATTAATATTTATTATAACTACCATTAATGGTAGTTATTTATTAAATTATTGTATAAAAATGGTAGTTACAGTAGAAAATACTTGATTGCGTCAATTATCAAGAAACTGTTTGCATGTCCGATTCTCTATTTGGCAATAGGCAAACTAGACTGCATCAGCACAAGAATGGAAATAATTTCTGAAAAGGAAGTCGGAAAAAGAATTTTTCTCAACCGAAAGTATGCGGTTATCGCCCGAAGCATAAAAAGGTAGAAAATATATTATATAAATACCCAGTAGATAATGAACTTTATGGTTAAGAGTGAGTTGACGGAAAAAGAGTGTCACTCTCAGAGAAAAAGATAGAGATATGAGAGAAGAGAAAAAAATTATAGAAAAGGAAAAAAGCGAAAGAGGCTAAGAAGGATTTTTCAATCGTTCCATCTTCATCGAGCCTATTGGGTTATTCAATGCATCGGCTCTTTTCTCACAGATATATACACTTTTTCCACCATTCTGACTGGCGCAATATCCTGGCATTCTGAGATGGCACACACACGTTACTTTGAATCGAGAGGGCGTTCTATTTCCGATTTTACTGCGTTTCCTCTCACGAGATATCTTTCTCTCTTTGTTGAAAAAAAAAAAAAAAAATTGTATATACACTACTGGCTTATCCAGTTGATCACAACTCGCGAATATTTGTTTTTCTCTTACGCACTTCCCTCTCCCAATTCTTTATTTTCCAACTATAATGTTGGTGTTGTGTGTTTTCTTTTACTGTGTGACAACATCAGAAAATTGTAAACTAGAAACCATCTTAAGTATAGACAACCGGAAGAGGCGTTACCCAACGATGAAAGCTCTCTGCAAAATCCTCCCCGAGGGCAAAAGAAGGAAATGAAAACTCTTCTTTTGAAATCTAAAAAGACTGTGTTTTCAAATAGTGTCTTTGTGGATACAATCCAATGTGATATTGAACAGTCCATCATTCTTATGTAAATAGCGGGGGGAACAACATATTTTATTCGTTTATCGGTTTTCATATTGTTTATATAAATATAGATGAAAACCATAAAAAATGAGAAATATGAAATATTATTTTCAAAATTGATTTTTTAATTCCAACACTATTCTTTACTGTTTTTGTTTTAATAATAATATTCATAATAAATTAACCACTGACAGTATTAATCATTGTAAATATTAAGTAATAACCACTGCAACCATCAATCATTGTTTCAATTAACCACCTGAAATATTGACCATTGTCAATATTAATCATAAGCAATTTTCATTAGGAAATAATTTGTATCAATTCTATTTCTTAATTTCACTTGTTTTAATAAAATTCAAAGTTTTTTAGAAAATAAAGAAAAAAATGTTTATCAATTATATTTGTTAATTAGAAAATTTAATTGAAAATGAAACTGAAAATTTTTTAATTTTTAGAAAATAAAGAAAAAAATCTTATTGAAAAAAATATTCTCTTAAATTTATTTACGAATATCTTTAATTGTAAAATTATTCGGAAACAATTTCTTTTAAAATTTTTTTTTTAATTTCTTTTTTAAATATTTTAAATAGTTAATTATTATTATTTTTCCATAGGAATTAAGATTAAAAAAAATTTCAAATTCAAAACTTTTATTGAAGACTCGGAGTAATCGATTTCATCATGTTTTATATTAATTAAAGAGGATCGAGTTTTAAAATAATTATTTTATATTATAAGAATATTATTACTGTAACTTCTTAAAAATTATTTTTATATTTTATTATTGTCTAAAATTTAAACTCAAATTCATTTTCAAATCAATTTTTTATTAGAAAATTCTACGAGTATTCAATTATTTAAATAAAAAAGTAAATAATTAATTGAAATAATAAATGTTTCTTAATATTTAATTACCATAAAGAATTTTATTACCAAATTTTTAAATAATTAAATTCTTTTGACAAGTTTCAATAAAATTTTTAATAATAATTACATTTATCGAAGAATTCGATTAAAATTTTATTAAAAGTAATTGAAATTATTTATGAAAATCATTGAATTATTGAAAAGAAACTTATAAAAAATTTGTAAATATTTAAATTCATGGAGAATTTTTATTATTTATGAGAATAATTAAATGTTTGCAAACAATTTTAATAAAATTGATTTTAAATAATTGAATTCTTTTAAGTAATTTTATTAAAATAAATGATCTTGAAAATCATTGTAATGAAAAAAAATTTTTGAAAATAATTAAAATTATGATAAGAATTTTATTAAAATTTTTAAAAATAATTTAACTTTTTGGGAAAAATTTTGTTATTTATAAAGATAATTGGAATTTTGACGAGAATTTTATATTAATTTTGCACATAATTGAATTTAATGAGAAGAATTTCATTACTTTTGAAAATAATTGAATAATTGAATTTCTGCAATTATTTGTAATTTCTCCAAAATTGATTTTTTTAGTGTTTTCGACATAAATTTGAACTAAAAATTTTTAAATTCAATTATTTTTTAAAATTGCTCTTAATATTCAATTATTATTATCTAAAATTTTAACTGAAATTTATTTTTAAATCAATTTTTATTAGAAAATTTTTTCTTGAATTCAATTATTTAAATACAAAAAAATAATTTATTGAATATTTGAATGTTTCTCTAAATTGAATTCTCATAAACAATTTTATTAACAAATTTTTAAATAATTGAATTCTTTTGACAAATTTTAATTAAATTTTTAATAATAATTACATTTTTCGAGGAATTCGTCTAAAATTTTATTAAAAATAATTGAAATTCTCCAATGAGTTTTATCATTCATGAAAATAATTGAATTCGTAAAAACAATTTTATTATTTACGAAAATAATTGAATCCCCGTAAATAATTTTATTATTTATAACAATAATTGAATTATATTGCGAAGAAATTTATAGAAAATTTGTAAATATTTGAATTTCTGTGAAATTTTTGTTATTTTATGAAAATAATTAAATGTTTGCTTAGAATTTTATTAAAATTTTTTTAATTTAATTGAATTCTTTTTAGGAATTTTAGTAAAATAGTAGATATTGAAAATCATTGCAATGAGAAAAAATTTTTGAAAATAATTGAACTTTTGGGAAGAATTTTGTTATTTATAAAGATAATTGGAATTTTGACAAGAATTTATTTGAAATTTTGAACATAATTGAATTTATTGAGAAGAATTTTATTACTTTTGAAAATAATTGAATTTCTGTAATCATTTATAAGTTCTTCAAAATTCAATTTTTTTTAGTGTTTTTAACTAAAATTCTTCTATAAATCCATTATTTTTAATAATTAATTAAATAAATATTGACAAATTTAACTAAGTTTAGAAGATTTTGAATTATTAAAATTTTTTCCAAAAATCTTTGTTCTTTCTAATTAAATTCATTCAACATTGAAATTTTATAAAATTTCAAATTGAAACCGTTTAAAATTCAT
Source organism: Leptopilina heterotoma (assembly GCF_015476425.1). NCBI lineage: Eukaryota > Metazoa > Arthropoda > Insecta > Hymenoptera > Figitidae > Leptopilina > Leptopilina heterotoma. Next base: position 3,022,625 of record NW_025111191.1, on the reverse strand, counting down.
TTATTTATGAAAATTGTAAACGCAACTCTTTTAAAATTGAATTAATTTTGAAATATTTAAGTAAAATTATTTATTAAATAATTTATTTATTTTATATTCGTAGTTCAAGATTTAAGTTATTTAAAAAGAAATTTTTTACAAAAATTGAAAAAATTGAAGGTTTTGTATTAGAATTCATGGTAATTTTATAATTTATGAGTCAAACAAAAAAAGACACAGAAATTCAGAATTTTCTTATGAATTTTAAAAATTTAATAAATAATTGAATTTAATTAATAAAAATAGAAATAAATAGTAAATAATATTTCTTAAATAACTGTCAATAATTAATTTAGTCGAATTTTTAAATTGAAAGAATAAAAAATTCAAATTTCAAACATTTAAGTAATTCTATTTATTTATTAATTAATTATGTCACTGTTATTTGCATTTTCCTGCAGTATTTATCAAACAAGAACTAGTATATACATAATTGACGAATTATTAATAGACAATATATAATGGAAGTAGAGAAAATCTATGGCAATGTGAAATACAAAAGGATATTGCGGTCGTGCCATATATTTCCAACAATTTACAAATCAACTATAATGAAAATGTCGATGTAACATTATACTCTCGACATTCAAAATGAAATCTGATAATATTGCGAAAATAATATAATACGTAATGATTCGTAATGATTTTCTGTCAATTTTGAATTTAACATGTATGTCACGAGGAGAATTGTATTTGAAATGAGAGGGAAACAAAAGAATTTTCTAATAGGAAGAAATTATTCTATTTTTTCAAAGACTAATTTAAATTCATCAATATTTTGTATTTTTATATTACTATTTAATTTGGTACTTTCAAAAAAATTGTGATTTCAATTGAAAAATTGAATTAAAGATGGATTGAATTTTAATTTTTAATACTATAAAATATATAAAGAAAATTGAATTATTTATTATACAGGAATGAAAGTGGAACAATCCTTAGAATCTGACAAGCATGAAGTCAAATTAATTTTACAATACAGAGAAAATGGAAAAAATAGAGAAAGAGAAAGAGAATTTATTTTCGCTGGAATATGAAACTCGGAGGAATAAATATTCAAAAGCGATTGAAATAATAATAATGTCAGTTAAGATTCATTATTTGAAATCAGAGACTTTAGGAAATTTACCATATTAAGCTTCTCACTTTATAGTCATTAATTAAGTAAGACCAATAATACTTGTAACTTTCTTAATTGAAGAATCAATCAAAGCTGAAACGTGCGGGGTCGTATAAGTAATCAAACCCCTCAATAATTAAAGTCCATTAATTAACGTTGAATACGTACAGCCCCGTATAATTGATGTAATTATTTCCACAGTTCGCGAAATTAATATCCCCACTATTATTGTCTTCTCAAAATTTTTAATTTTTTCAAATTAAATTTCTAATATATGAAATTTAAAATCAAACATAAAACGAAAATCTATTTCAAGACTACTATTTTTCTTTTTTCTTTTTTTTTATGGAAAAAGATATGCAAAACTTTCTGTTACTTCTTTTTCATTCTTTCTCGCAAGCTACAATTCTTTTCATCGATGCATAAAGCAGACTGCGAGGGAAAAACTTTCGATAAACTTGGCTTTACTGAACTTGCAGATGTAAAGTCCTCAGCATTGAAAAGAGCCAACGAAAAAAGCTTAAGAATGTAGAGCGAAAACATGTAAGTTATTTTCGTCAAAAAGAGGAGGAAAAAAAAGAATAAAAATAACAAAAAAAAAAAAAAGTAAATACAAATTCCACAAAAGTAAAATGTCGCGACTTAAAAATCTTTTCACCGCAATATGCTAGTCCCACGAATCAAACCAAATTCATAATCCTCTTTGAAAATAAGAAAAATTTCGTTTGAATAAATTTCAAGTGAATCTTCTTCTAGGGAAAAAATTTTCTTTTTAGATTATTGGAAATTTTTTTCTCGAAATTGTTTTTTTACAGAATTAATTAAAAATTATTAACTATAATAATCTTCGTATTTCATTCTTTCATTCCTTCTGTCTGTCCACGCTGAATGTCAAAAAAATTCTTGTCCTAATTTTAATTCATTAATTTATAAATTTAAAAAATTCTTGTCCTAATTTTAATTTATTAATTTATAAATTTAAAAAATAAATTAATTTTCAAAAATTTTTCTAATTTTAATAATTTTTGATATCTACTATTTTAATAAAATTTCCCAAAAAAAATTCAATTATTTACAACAAAATTTTAATAAAATTGTATGCAAACATTTAATTATTTTCATAAATAATAAAAATTTCACAGGAATTCAATTATTTTAATAAATAATAAAATTTTTAGAAATTCAATTATTATTTTCATAAAAAATAATTTAAAATTCTAGAAAATAATAATTGAATGAAAATGATGAAAATAATTTTGATAAAGTCACAGTAACAATATTCTGATAATATAAAATAATGATTTTATCTCTCGGTCATCTTTAATTATTAGAAAATATAAAGAAATCGATCACTCGATCAATAAATGTTTGCGTACAATTTTATTAACATTTTTTTTAAATAATTAAATTCTTTTTGTGAATTTTATTAAAATAGTCGATATTGGAAATTATTGTAATGAGAAAATTTTTTTTGAAAATAATTGAAAGTAGAAAAAGAATTTTATTAAAATTTTTAAAAATAATTGAACTTTTTGGGAAAAATTTTGTTATTTATAAAGATAATTGGAATTTTGACAAGAATTTATTTGAAATTTTAAACATAATTGAATTTATTGAGAAGAATTTCTTAGCTTTAGAAAATAATAGAATTTCTGCAATTATTTATAATTTCTCCAAAATTGAATTTTTTTTAGTGTTTTCAACATAAATTAGAATTAAAAATTTTTAAATTCAATTATTTTTAAAATTGCTTTTAATATTCTATTATTATCTAAAATTTTAACTAAAATTCATTTTTAAATCAATTTTTATTACAAAATTCTACTAGAATTCAATTAATTAAATACAAAAATAAATAATTTATTAATAAATTAAATGTTTCTTGATATTCAATTCTCATAAAGAATTTTATTAACATATTTTTAAATAATTAAATTCTTTCTACGATTTTTAATAAAATTTGTAAGTAGGTATAATAATATTTTCTGTGAAATTCGATTAAAATTGTATTAAAAATAATTGAAATTTTGCATTAAGTTTTATTATTTATGAAAATAATTGAATTTTATTATTTTTGAACATAATTAAATTTCTGCAAAGGATTTTCTTACTCTTGAAAAGAATTGAATTTCTGCAATAATTTGTAACTTCTCCAAAATTAAATTTTAATAATAATTTTTTTAATAATTTTTGAAAAAGTTTTTTTAAAATTTTCAAATTCATTTGTTTTCAACTGAAATTCATTTTTAAATCAAATTTTATTAGAAAATTCTACTAGAATTCAATTATTTAAATACAAAAAAAAATTTATTGAATATTTAAATGTTTTTTAAAACTGAATTCTCATAAAGAATTTTATCAACAAATTTTTAAATAATTGAATTCTTTTGACGAATTTTAATAAAATTTTTAATAATAATTACATTTATCGAAGAATTCGATAAAAATTTCATTAAAAATAATTGAAATTCCCGGATGAGTTTTATTATTCATGAAAATAATTGAATTCGTAAAAACAATTTTATTATTAATGGAAATAATTGAATCCCTGTAAAAAATTTTATTATTTATAAAAATAATGGAATTATATTGCGAAAAAATTTATAGAAAATTTGGAAATAGTTGAATTTCTGTGAAATTTTTATAATTTATGAAAATAATTAAATATTTGCTTAGAATTTTATCAATATTTTCTTTTTAAATAATTGAATTCCTTTGAAAAATTTTATTAAAATAGTAGATATTGAAATTCATTGTAATGAGAAACTATTTTTGAAAATAATTAAAATTAGGATAAGAATTTTATTGAAATTTTTGAAAATTATTGAACTTTTGGGAAGAATTTTGTTATTTATAAAGATAATTGGAATTTTTTTTAAATTTTGAACATTATTGAATTTAATGAGAAAAATTTCATTAATTTTGAAAATAATTGAATTTCTGCAAATATTTGTAATTTCTCCAAAGTTGAATTTTTTTAGTGTTTTCAACATAAATTTGAATTGAAAATTTTTTAATTCAATTATTTTAAAAATTGATAGTTTTATTTAAAAAAGTAAGTAAGAAGTAAGCTAGTTAGGAATAAATTTAAGCAAGTGTTACATTTAAAGTAGTTTTACATTTAAAGTAGCTTTACATTTAAAGAAGTTTTACATTAAAACTAGTTTTACTTTCACACTAGCATTGCATTTAAACTAGAATAATAAATAAATAATTAAATAATTATTTTAAGTATCATATTTTAACTACCCTTACATATTTACTGCAAAATAAATATTTAATCAGAATGAAAATAAAAATATAAATTTACTATTCACTATTTACTTTTTTTTCTCTAGATTAAAAATAATGTAAAGCTAAAAAATACTATAGGAGAAAATTATTATATCAATAACCAAATAGAAAAAATATCACCAAATAATGTTATCAGGGAAAAAAGGAAAAAAAAATTTTTCTCGCAAGAGCGTAATTATTTTGTGCAATAGTTTGTTGAATGAAATTTGACGTATAGTATATAAAACGAATGTATAAACCATTAATAAACGTCGCCGTGGGTAACTCGTGTTAATGTTGGGATCATTAATTACATGAAGTATGCGAAACTTTGTGTTCACTCAAGCACACTTACTCACGTATGTCTCGAACTATTTTATACACCATGATCGTGTGTCCTCTCACACACATATATATGGTTGTATACAGGTAACGATAGTCCAATATAATTGCAAGCGAAAATTAATTTAGTTTGTTCCACGGGTGAAAATTAATAATGGAAAATATTTCGTAAAATTATATTTTGAAAATTACTTTTGCGATATAATTATTGTTATTTTTTTTTTCATTCGCTTCTTTTTCTATTTTTTGTGTCAAAGGCAATCGTAATATCTTTTAATTATCCGTGGTCGTCATATAAAGAGCTTATTTGAATTTTAGGTCACTGGAAAGGCTACCCTAACGAGATCATTACGTATTTCTCGTCAAGAGAACTTCAAACTCCAAACGTGCTTTGAATTAAAAAAAAAAAAGAAAAAGGAGAAAGATTCCTTTCCTATGAAATTTGCCTTAACATTTTCTTTCTCATTTTTCGCTACTTGTTTATATAATTTTTAATCCTTTGCTTTTAAAATTTTCTGGTTTCTCTTCTTATATTCGTTCAGAGATTTTATTATAGATTTACGAAACTATTTTTTGCAAATTAAGGATTAAAGTTTAATTTTTTTTGGAAATATTGTGAAGGGATTTGAAGGGAAAGGATACAAAACGGTGAAGTGTGACGTCCCTTGGTACAATACAAGAGGGTTCGAATTTTTTCTTTTTTTTTTTTGTATTTGAAAGTCGAGAACTTGCCATGGGGATGAGTTGGAGGAAAAATGGCGTGTCGCCACACAGTCTCGAGGGACTATGCAAGACGGTAACGTGAGTATCCCCCAACCACTCATTAACAACCCTTATTTCATTAGGTACCGGCTTTTCACTCCAATACTCCCTCCAGTTTCTTTTTTTTCCCTCGCACATTATTTTTCTTCGCCTCTCGTCAAGTCTAGATAGAAAATTATTACTGACAATTTACCATATACTACCATGATTTATATTTTTTACAAGTACTAAATAATTATAATATTACTTTCAATTTCTAAAAAATTATAAAAATTATACAAATTTAATTTTTATGGTACTTTTACAATCACAGTAAATCGTGAGGTATTAAAAAGTGTTCTAGATTAAATTAACACCAAAAAATATTAAAATAATCAATTTTGGTGTTATTTTTTACAATGAATAAAATTTTCGTTTATTAAATTTTTTTATAACTATAAAACATGAAGATATCGATAATTCCGAGTTTTCGACTCGGAGTCATCGATTTCTTCATATTTTATAATAATTAAAGATGACCAAGTAATAAAATCATTATTTTATACTATAAGAATGTTATACTTCTTCAAAATTATTTTCATTATTTCAATTCAATTATGATTTTCAAAAAATTTTAACTACAATTTCAATTATTTCTAAATTCTTTAATTAAATCCATATTAGAAAATAAAACCTTTAAATAATATAAAAGAAAATTCAATTAAACTTTTTCAAAAACATTAATTTCAAAATTCAATTATTTCTAAAAATTCACGTTATATTGCTTTTAATATTCAATTATAATCTGAAATTTTAACTGAAATTCATTCTTATGAAATGAAAATCAATTTTTATTACAAAATTCTACAAGAATTTAATTATTTAAATGCTTTTGCATTTAAATAATTAAACTAATAAATAAAATAAATAAATAAAGAAAATAAAAAAATAAAAAAAAATAAAAAAAATAAAAAATAAATAATAATAAAAAATAAATAAATAAATAATAATAATAATAATAATAATAATAATAATAATAATAATAATAATAATAATAATAAAAAATAATTTATTTAATAATTGAATGTTTCACAACATTCAATTCTCATAAAGAATTTTAGTAACAAATTTTTAAATAACTGAATTCTTTTTGTCGAATTTTATTAAAATTTGCATGAACATAATTACTTTAAATAATTAAAAATTAATTAATTAATTAATTAATTAATTAATTTTTAATTGAAACGCTGCAATGAGTTTTATGAGATTTTTCAAATTCATTCGTTTACAATTCAAATTTACAAAATTTCAATTATTCGGAAATTCTGCAATTAAATATATATTGAAAAATAAAAACTTGAAATAATTTCAATAAAAATCCTATTAAACTTTTAAAAAGAATTAATTCTACAGAATTTTTTGTCAAAAATATGAAAAATTAAGAATTTCAATGATTTTAGTTTCAAACTTTTTTAAAATTTAATTATATCTAAAAATCCACGTTATAATGCTTTTAATATTTAATTATAATCTAAAATTTTAACTGAAATTCATTTTTAAAACCATTTTTATTAGTAAATTCTACGAGAATTCAATTATTTAAATACAAAAAAAAATAATTTATTAATTTCATGTTTCTTGAAATTAAATTCTCATAAAAAATGTAATCAACAAATTTTTTAAATCATTAAATTCTTTGGACGAATTTTAATAAAATTTTTAAGAATAATTAAATTTTTCGAGGAATTTGATAAAAAATGCACTAAAAATAATTGAAATTCTGCAATGTGTTTTATTATTTATGAAAATAATTTAATAATTAATAATTCCGAAGAAGAATTTTATTATTTTTGAACATAATTAAATTTCTGCGAAGGATTTTATTACTTTTGAAAACAATTGAATTTCTGCAATAATTTGTAACTTTTCAAAAATTAAATTTTTATTTACTGTAACTAGAATTTTTCTATAAATCTATTACTTTTAATAATTTTTGAAAAAGTTTTTGAGAATTTTTAATTTTAATTGTTTTTAACTGAAATTCATTTTTAAATCAATTTTTATTAGAAAATTCTACTAGAATTCAATTATTTTAATACAAAAAAATAATTTATTGAATATTTGAATGTTTCTCAAAATTTCAATTCTCCTAAAGAATTTTATCAACAAATTTTTAAATAATTGAATTCTTTTGACTAATTCTAATAGAGTTTTTAATAATAATTACATTTATCGCAGAATTCGACTAAAATTTCATTAAAAATAATTGAAATTCTCCGATGAGTTTTATTATTCATAAAAATAATTGAATTCGTAAAAACAATTTTATTATTTACGAAAATAATTGAATCCCTGTCAAAAATAATTGAATTCTTATAAAGAATTTTTTTTTTAAATAATATTTAAAAGAGTTTAATAAATCTGAAGAATTTTGCTATTTATGAAAATATATGAATTCTTGAGAAGAATTTTTTTTTACAATTTCTAGAAATAATTGAATTCTTTTGACAAATTTTAATAAAGTTTTTAAGAATAATTACATTTTTCGAGAAATTCGATAAAAATTGCATTAAAAATAATTGAAATTCTGCAATGAGTTTTATTATTTATGAAAATAATTGAATTCCTAAAAGAATTTTATTATTTATAAAAATAATTCAATTCCTGTAAAAAAGTTATTATTTATGAAAATAATTGAATTATTGCGAAGAAATTTATAAAAAAAAATTTGTAAATAATTGAATTCCTGTAAACATTTTTATTATTTATGAATATAATTGAATGTTTGCGTAGAATTTTGTTCAAATTTTTTTTAATAATGGAATTCTTTTGGAAAATTTTATTGAAATAGTAGATATTAAAAATCATTGAATTTTAGAAAACTTTTGAAAATAATTGAAATTTTGACAAGAATTTGATTAAAATTTTGTCAAATAATTGAATGTCAGAGAAGAATTTTATTATTTATAAAGAAAATTGAAATTTTTACGAGAATTTTTTTTAATTTTTGAACACAATTGAATTTAGTTACTATGTTACTAAGTTAGTTAGTAAGTTAGTAACTAAGTTAGTAACTAACTTACTTTTCTCCCTGGAGAAGCTAAATTCGTTGAATTTTTACAAATCGTTGACTTTGGTGTTTTATTTAAAGTAAAATTTCATTCATAGTTAAAAACAACACCAAAATAGATTATTTTAATCCTTTCTGATGTTAATTTAATCTTAGAGGGATTAATCTGTTGCAGATTATTTTAATCCATTCTGGTGTTATTTTAACACTTCACTTTATTTTGAGTGACCCTTCAAGAACCTTTAGATACCTTTCTTCATTTACGCATGAATCGAGAGATTGTATTATTTTTCCTATTCAAATAAGGTATGATTTTTATTTTCTTTTTTCTTTTCTTTTTTTTTTTGATTCGAGACAAAGAGAGAGAGAGAGAGAGGTTGAATGTAGCATTTGAAAGATCGCGATTGTTAGCGTTGGATTACAATCTATCTGCATGAATAGGGAGGAATCGATCCCAATGCGGAAGCGCACGCGGTCGTACGGTATTTACGATACTTGAGGTAATTACGCCGTTTCCGGATTTATCTGCCTAGCGAACGTGTACGTCCTACTTTCCGTCACCTGAAATCCATTTGCGGCTGGCGTACGCGTTACGTTTATCGTTTCGCCCGACTTGAATTTAAGCACCTGCACCACGTAACACGTTCGGCAATTCCAAGATTGCGTCTGTATGTATGAATAAACATTTTCGCATTGACAGTCGAAAATCATTTTTCCTCATTTAAGATCGATTTATATTTTAATTATGAAAACAATTTTTTTTTTAATACAGATATTGGATATTATGACTTTTTCAATAATAGAACATTTTGGAAAAAAGTGGCAAAAATTCATGTTGAAATTTTATAGAATCGTTCATGTGAAATTCTATAGAACTTTTTCAGCTGGGAAACCATTTTTGCAAGAAAAATTCTTTTGTAACAAAATTATGTTTGCAAGAAAAATTACTTGTAACAATGAACGTCTAAAAAGAAAAGTCTTTGTAACAATAAATGTTGTCAAGAAAAATTACTAGTAACAATAAAAGTTGGCAACAAAAATTACTTGTAACAATAAATGTTGACAACAAAAATTACTGGTAACAATAAATGTTCGCAACAACAATTACTTGTAACAACCATTAGTCACATAACCATTATTTGTAACCACCATTTTATTTCTATCTCCTACAACGCTCATTTTGACTCAACAGCAGTGCAACACTTTTGACTCGTTAGTGGTATATGTATCTTTTTTTCCACTCTGCTTTTTTCTTAATGGGTAAAATAGAAAAGAAGAAAAAGACAGAGAGCAAGAGAGAGAGAGAGAGAGAGAGAGAGAGAAAAGGGACGAAAGTGGCAATAAAAGCCACGAGATGTCTGATTTATTTGCTGCCTCGAGCCAGCTAATTTCGCTCGTTTGTCTCGCTAATTATTCGCAGTTCAGAGCATTCTAAATAAAATCAACTGACGACAAAAGAAGATTTGCTTCGTAAAGCCATGGGGACGAGGACAAAACTGTGTAATAATCTCGCTAACACAACAGCTTTCAGAATTACGTCTTATAATTTAATTCCTTTCACATGAATGTTCTTAAGTTTCAAGGCGAATTAGCTACAACTTTGTTGAATATGCAAGCTGCCTCAAGTTGTAAAATTTTTAAGACTTTTTATTTAACAGCAAAAATTCAACGCTTCCATTTTCTTTTCTCTTTTTGTTTTTGCTTTGTTTTTCTTTTTTTTTTGTTTTCAAAACTTTTTTTTTTCTCAACTTAATGGGCAAACTTTTAAAATACAATTTATGATTGTTTCTATTATTCAGAGAGTTTCAATTTTTATTCACGATATAGTTTTTAATAAACTTTATCGTAATAATTTTTAATAACTAAACAGTAGAAGTTGTGAATACCAGTAATGATTTAAATTTTAGAAAAACAAATTCTATAAATATTTTTACATTTTTTTTTATGGTTAACTATACAAAATTACTATTTTTATTATCATTACTAAATTTTTAGAAACTAAATTTAAAAACTAAATTCAAAAACTAAATTTAAAAACTAAATCTAAAAAATAAATTTAAAAGCTAAATTTAAAAACTAAATTTTATATTCTTAGGAAACAAAACAATAAACCATATTTTATGGTAAACCATAATACCAACTATCCTTTTTGCTTTTGAAACCAAATAATTTTTTTTCTTCCTCTTTTTTTAAATTTGACGTCACGCACAAAATGTAAATTTCTATGAATAAATCAGTGAACTTTATTTCTCTTGTTTTATGCGAAACAGAGATCGAACGTTACTTTTCAGTTTTTCAAAATATTGCCAGTGTAATAAAATTTTGATATTCATTCAGCATTCAATTATAGCTTCGTGTGTATATATATATAGACACGAGTATATATAAAAGTGAAACAGTTTGTTTTTTGAGAGAAGGGGAAGGTAAAATTGACTCATTTTTCATTACACGATAACAATAGACCTATTCTTTCTATTCAAAAATCCAAATCAATATTGAAAATATCATAAGAATTTTTAACCGAGCGAATGTCAATAACAATTGTCAAATAAATAATTCAGGGAAAACAAAGAAATATTTACTCAAGACAAATAATTTTTATTTAAATCAAGGAAATATTTACATGTGGATTAATTAATTTTTATTTAATTCAAAGAAATATTTACTTGAAACAAAGAATTTTTGTTTAAATCAAAGAAATATTTATTTGAATCAAATAATTATTGTTTAAATCAAGGAAATATTAACTTGCAACAAAAAAGTTTTATTTAATTCAAAGAAATATTTACTTTAAACAAAGAATTTTTGTTTGAATCAAAGAAATATTTACTTGGATCATATAAATTTTGAATTATTGTTAGTAATTACAATTTTTTAGTAATTGTTAATTAATTAATTAATTAATTAATTAATTGTTAGTAACAGAAATTGTTAACAATAGCAATTATTATTAGTACCAACAATTTTTAGTGACAAATATTGTTACTGATTACAATTGTTAGTAAAAACTATTATTTACAACAATTGCTAGTAACAACTATTGTTAGTAAAAAATATTGTCAGTAACAAAAATTTTTAGTAACGAAAATTGTTAGTAACAAATATTTTTAGTAACAAAAATTGCTGGTAACAACTATTATTAGTAAATAATTTTGTCAATAAAAATATTGTTAGTAACAAATATTTTTAGTATAACAAAAATTGCTAGTAACAAATATTTTTAGTATAACAAAAATTGCTAGTAAAAACTATTATTAGTAAAAAATTTTGCCAATAAAAAATATTATAAGTAACAGGTAGTTTTAGTAATTACAATTGTGAGTAATAATAATTTTTACTAACAAAAATTGCTAGTAACAACTATTGTTAGTAAAAAATGTTGGTAATAAAAATTATTGTTAGTAACAAATATTTTTAGTAATTAAAATTGTTTGCAATAATCCTTTTAGTGATTACAATCGTTAGTAATAACAATTTTTAGTAATTACAATTGTTAGTAAAAACAATTTTTATTAATTACAATTGTTAATAATAACAAGTTTTAGTAATTACAATTGTCAGTAAGAACAATTATTGTCAGTCAGAACAATTTTTAGTAACAAAAATTGCTAGTAATAACTATTGTTAGTGAAAAATATTTGTTAGTAACAAATATTTTTAGTAAATAGAATTGTTATTTAAAATTTTTTGTAACAAAAATTCCTAGTAAGAACCATTGTTGGTAAAAAATGTTGTCAATAAAAAATATTGTTAGTAACAAATATTTTCAGTAATTACAATTGTTAGTGATAATAATTTTTAATAACAAAAATTGCTAGTAACAACTGTTGTTAGTAAAAAATGTTGATAATACAAAATAATTGTTAGTAACAAATATTTTTAGTAATTAAAATAAAAGAAATTTTTACTTGAGATAAACAATTTTTATTTAAATCGAATAAATATTTACTTGACTCAAATAAATATTTACTTAACTCAAATAAATATTTTCTTGATTCAAATAAATATTTACTTGACTCAAATAATTTTTGTTTAAATCAAAAATTAGTAATTTCTTGAAACAACTAAATCTTGTATCTGTATCAAATAAATATTTACTTGAACCAATAATTTCAGTTTTTGAAGCAAACACCATTTAATTAACTTAAATAAAAAAATATTTCATAAAAATAAATATTTATTTTATAATTGACAAGTGATCGTTTCCTGGAATTAAATATTTTTTTCAGTGTACTTTAACTTCATTTTCTGTTTCTTTTCCATTTTTTTTTTTTTTTTTTTTTTTTTAGAAATTCAGCTTTTAACTTATTTACAAGTTTAGAGTTCGAAAAAACTGTTTGGTAAATGTTTTAAAATTTGAAATCCGGAAACGAAACGTTGCTTCAAGTTTGAAAAGGACTTTGAATCCTTTCCACAAGTAGAAAAGCGGAGAGACCCCTTTTGCCTTATACACAGTCTTTGAACGAATAGCCAGAGCTATATAACGTAAATATAGTCGTAATTCCATACAACACATTTACGGAGAAAAAAAATACAGAAAAAAAATATATGTATATGTATATCTACTCACAAATATATATGTATATACATATATACAGCAACATTTTGTGGGGTTCCTAAGTAGCTTGAAATTTTTATGGGTGTTGCTAGTCCCCTGGATATAAAAAGAGCAGGAAATCCTGAAATCCAGCGATGCTTCTCTTTTACCGCGATGTCCCTATAATACGTTGAAGAGGGTGCCCGACAGGAGAAAAAGAGTAGGAAAAGAGGTTGATGGCGTGGCCGGCAACCAGTATGTGCCTCATACATTTCTCATATGTACATACATATATACACACTCTAATGGTAATTCGTCAGATTTTTCCGTACGCGTGACTCTCTAAGCACAATTATACCCACTACGAAAAAAAGAGAGAGAGAGAGAAAAAAAAATAGAAAGAAATAAAAAATGAAGAAAGGAAAAAATTAAAAACACCCCATTAAAAAAGTGTTCCTAATTTCCACTAATTTTGATTACATGAAAACGTAAAAAGAAAAAAATCACACGTAAGCGCATTAAAATTCTTTGCGTCTGCATATACATGCAACTTCTCATTATTTCATTTTCAATTCGAGAATTTCTCTTCATTTTTTTTTTCGTTTTTTTTCACAATTTCTTCTTTTTATCAAAAGCTTTTATGTGTTAACTTTTTTTTTAATCTTCTACGTCTGATTTTTAATGTATCGTGATTTTTATATTCAGTGGGAAATTTAATTTTACAATTTTCCCAGACAAGGGGAAAAAATTTATTTGGATTAAAATTTACTATTAACTATTGTTTCTATTAACCATTTTTACTATTAACCAATAACTATTTACCATTGTAAATTGTAATTATTAGCCATGGACTATTTACCGCTTTAACTATTAACCATTGTAATTATTAACTATTGTAACAATTAACCATTGTAACTATTAACCATTGTAATTAATAACTGTTGTAACTATTAACCATTGCAATTATTAACTATTGTAACTATCAACCATTGTAAAGATCAAATATTGGAACTATTAACAATTGTAACTATTTAGTATTGTAAGTATTTACTATTAAAACTGTTAACCATTGTAAGTATTTAGTATTGTGAATAGCAACAATTGTAAAAATTAACCATTGTTGTCATTAACCATTGTAATTATTAACGACTGTAACAATTAGCCATTGTTACTATTAACCATTAAAATTATTAAATATTGTAACTATTAACCATTGTAATTATTAACTATTGTAACAATTAACTATTGTAACTATTAAGCATTGTAATTATCAACTATTGTAACTATTAACCATTGTAATTATTAACTATTGTAACTATTAACCATTGTAATTATTAACTATTGTAACTATTAACCATTGTAATTAATAATCATTGTAATTATTAACTATAGTAACTATTAACCATTGTAATTATCAACTATTGAATCTATTAACAATTGCAACTATTTAGTATTGTGAGTATTTACAATTGTAAGAATTAACCATTGTTGTTATTAACCATTGTAATTATCAACTATTGTAACTATTAACCATTGTTACTATTAACCATTGTTACTGTTAACCATTGTTACTATGAATCAGTAACTATTTACTATTGAGCAATTCCACGGTAAGTGATCTGAAGAATTTTGGATGATTTTAGCAATATTAATAATACTTTCTGAATTTGTTCCTTTATATGCATAGAATAAAAATGTACAAAAGTTTTTTCAAAATTTTCAAAATTTTTTGAGTTACCTCTTACTCAAAATTTTGGTCGGTTTTTCAAAAAAGGCATATAACTTTTTTGTTTGTTAACCGATTAAGACAATCTTTTTTGGAAAATACTCATAATAAGAAGCACTTTAAAGAAAAAAATAATAAAAAAAAAAAAAAAATTTTTTTGCCCGAAAAAAATTTAAAAAAATTTTTTGAATTCAAATTTTGAAAAAAATACCTCTTCGATTTGCAAAATTTTTTTTTGTAGTTATTGTGTATAAAGTAAAGAATGCTCCCTATAAATTTAATTATGGGACAACAATAACTTTTCGAGAAAAAAAATAAAATGTCCAGCGCGGCGTGTTTGGACTTTTGCAGTTTTCGAGTATGGCGGCGGTCTTGGGATCAGTGACAGGTACAAGTTTCATTTCAAATCACTCTACAGGTCACAATTTTTTACCAAAACGATTTTTCTTTTCCTTTAAATCTTCTTAGTTAAATTCTTTATCGATCTTTCGAGTCCGATTTTTGAATGTTTTCTTTAAACATTTTTTTAATAACAATAAGTATTAAAAAATCATAAAATATATATTTTTTAGTTTCATTGATTAAGAAAATTAATCAATAAATCTATTATAATAATGTTTGAGTAATTCCAAGAGTAATTCTGATGTATGAAAAGAGTACTACAATTTATTAAATTGTTTAAACAATTAATTGTTGTTATTTTTTTCATAAACTGTACTTAAGCTAGAAATTTCTAGTTTTTTCTAAATACAATCGATTAAAAAATTAAAAACATAAATTGTTTAAGAATGGTTAAATAATACATTTTTAATTTTTGTATTATACTTAAGTGTTCAAGTTTTAAAAAATTGCAAAATTGAGAAAAAAACTATGAATTTCTAGTTTTAAGTACTGTAAATTGAAAAATTAACAAAATAATTTGTTTAAACAATGTTTAAATACCTAATTTTTAATTTTCTTTTATACTTAAATGTTTTAGTAACAAAAAAATGCACAATACAGAATAAACTAGAAATTTCTAGCCCTAAGAACAGTCTATGAAAAAAATAACAACAATTATTTGTTTAAACAATTTAATAAATTGTAATACTTTTTTCAAACATCAAAAACACTCAAACATTATTTTAATAGATTTTTTGATTAATTTTCTGAATTAATGTTGCTAAAAAAGATATATTTTACAATTTTTTTAATACTTATTGTTAATAAAAAAATGTTTAAAAACAAAAATTCAAAAATTGGGCTCAAGAGATCGATAGAGAATTTAAGTACGAAGATTTAAAGGAAAAGAAAAATCGTTTTGGTAAAAAATTGTAACCTGTAGAGAGATTTGAAACGAAAAAGTACATTTTTCGCCACTGTGTGGTGTTCAAAAATTCGCGCGATTTACATAATAGTTCCCTTCGGAGTTGTAAGATGTCACTGTCTTAACTGCGGATAATCTTGCTCGCTAATGACTTGCGTTTCGAACTCTATAAATACGTGAGGAAATGACTACAGTCTTTTTACGAATATTTCGTATTCTTTGAAGGTAAGTGGTACTTTTTGAAATTTTCCTTTGTGAATTTGCGTGTCTTATTGTTTTTATTTGATTTGTCAATCGAATTTAAATATTTAATTCGAAAGTTTTAAATAATTTACTTATAATTTTGTCTATTATTTTATTATTTTTTGGTTTATTAATATTACTTTTGACCTTTTTTCCGAATATTTTGTAAGATTCTTAAATTCTTTCTCTTCATCTTTAAAAAAATATTCTAAAATGCCGTTTACTAGATTCTGCTGTAACCCGTTGAATAAGCCTAAGCATGAGAGATATAAAAAAAATCTTCGACAAGTTTCAAAAGATCTTGCAAAAAAATTTGGAAGTCTTTCACGTGAGCAATATCTTTGTGAAAATTGCAGAAAATCTTTATCTCGAAAATCTCCCTCTTTATTAACAGCAAAAAATGTTAATAATCAAATGCAAAAAATAGATGCTAAAAATTATGATAATAATGATGATCATAGCGATGCTGAAATGGATGATATTCAAAATGTTTTAATCCCAGAAAATCTGGATGTCGAAATGGTACAGTTTCCTGCAGTGGATAAAGAGGCAGCATTTTCCTATTTAAATCAATTTTTAATGATTTTAAATGAACCTCAAATCGAATCTAAAAATACCTACACGGTATCTGAAAAAAAAGAGTTAATAAAAAAGATTACTTATGTTTTAGAAAAAAAATTTTTTGATCTTGATGAATCCATTAATAAGGAAAATGACGACATTGTAAAACATCTAAAAGAAAAATTTAAAGAATCTGAAGCAGATAAGTGTCTTCAATTAAAAATTTTAACAATTTTACCAAAAACTTGGACAATTCAAAGAATTGAAGAAACATTTGAGTGTTCAAATCGGATGTCAAGAAATGCCAAAAATTTAATCTCTGCAAATGATTTTTTAGCTACTCAAAAACCTGTATCAAGAAAACAGCTTCCTGTAGAAACAAAAACTTTAGTCCAAAAGTTTTATAAAAAAGATGACAACAGTCGTATTATGCCAGGTAAGAGAGATTATGTTACAGTTAAGGATCATAATGGAAAAAAAATTAAGGAACAAAAGCGATTAATGATGTGTAATCTTAAGGAATTACATAAATTGTTTAAAGCATCTCATCCTGAACAACCAATAGGATTTTCAAAATTCGCTGAATTAAGACCGAAGGAGTGCATATTAACAGGAGGGAGTGGAACGCATACTGTTTGCGTCTGCACTCTTCATCAAAATGTAAAATTAATGTTTATGGGTGGGAAAATTAATGAATTAGCCCTTAGCGGTGATCTTGAATTTCCCACGTACCAACACTGGATAGCACAATCAATTTGCAACCCAGCACAAGTAGAATGCTACCTTCAAACTTGTTCTTCATGTCCAGGAGATGAAAAATTAAAAGCCGATTTATTGTCAGCTTATTCGAAAAATAATATTGAAAATGTCACCTTTAAACAATGGATTCAAGTAGATCGCTCTAATCTCGAAACCATTATAAAATCCACTGAAGAGTTTGTTGACTATTTAGCCCAAGAACAAAAAAAACTGATTTTGCACAGTTTCATTGCGAAAGAGCAGAATAAATTTCTTGATGACGCCAAATCTAATTTAAGTGATGGCGAATTATTAGTAATTTGCGACTTTGCTGAAAATTATTCTTTCGTAGTCCAAGATTCTACTCAGAGTTATCATTGGACGAACAATCAAGCTACTGTTCATCCATTTGTAGCATATTACATGAATAATGAAAAAGAATTGCAGCACATTAGTTTTGTCGTAATTTCTGAAATTTTAGAACACAATACTATTACTGTCCATTTATTTCAGAGAAAATTAATTAATTTTTTAAGAGTAAATATCAATACGCAATTAAAAAAGATTGTCTATTTCTCCGATGGATCAGCAGCTCAATACAAAAACCGAAAAAATTTTGTAAACTTAACACATCACAACACAGATTTTGGATGTGACGCTGAGTGGCATTTCTTTGCAACATCGCATGGAAAAGGTCCTTGCGATGGAGTCGGAGGTACACTCAAGAGAGCTGCTGCCCATGCTAGTTTGCAAAGACCATTTGAAAATCAAATTATAAATGCGAGAGACTTATTTACGTTCGCTCAGAGCTTGGAAAAAATTAATGTTGCATTTTGTACACATGCAGAATATTTAGAAGAAGAACGTATTCTAAAAGCAAGATTTGAAAAATCGGTTACTATTCCCGGTACACAAAAACTGCATGCTTTTATTCCAATTTCTACAACTGAGATTTCAGTAAAACAATTTTCCAACTCAACTACAGAATCACGACGGTTAAAAATCATAAAATCATAATTTCTTTAATAGACACTGATCACAAAACCTCCGCCATACTCGAAAACTGCAAAAGTCCAAACACGCCGCGCTGGACATTTTATTTTTTTTCTCGAAAAGTTATTGTTGTCCCATAATTAAATTTATAGGGAGCATTCTTTACTTTATACACAATAACTACAAAAAAAAATTTTGCAAATCGAAGAGGTATTTTTTTCAAAATTTGAATTCAAAAATTTTTTTAAAATTTTTTTCGGGCAAAAAATTTTTTTTTTTTTTTTTTATTATTTTTTTCTTTAAAGTGCTTCTTATTATGAGTATTTTCCAAAAAAAATTGTCTTAATCGGTTAACAAACAAAAAAGTTATATGCCTTTTTTGAAAAACCGACCAAAATTTTGAGTAAGAGGTAACTCAAAAAATTTTGAAAATTTTGAAAAAACTTTTGTACATTTTTATTCTATGCATATAAAGGAACAAATTCAGAAAGTATTATTAATATTGCTAAAATCATCCAAAATTCTTCAGATCACTTACCGTGGAATTGCTCTATTGTAACTACTAATCATTGTATGTAACCATGGACAATTAACTATTTACTATTCTAAGCATTAACCATTGTAATTATAAATTACTGTAACTATCAACTATTACAGATTTTAGTGAGCAAAAAAACGAAGTAAATTATTCCAAAAGTAAAGAAGAAAAAAAAATTTCCATTTTAGATATAATTAATGGATAAAAAAAATTGTCTAATCAAAAAGTTGTATTTTTCAAACACAATGTGCCCATTCGCTAAATAACAATTAAAAGTACGAGAGAGACTACATCTAAATGAATGAGAGTGCAACTTTACTCTGGGAAAGTTAATCAATTTTGACTGGTTGAGCTCTACTATAAAAGTGGCAAAGTAAAAAGTAGTTTATCGACTTCATTCTGTATAATTACGTGAAAGTTGAAAATGGAACAATAAGTTAAACTTTTAGAGAAGTTCGAGATCAGACGAAAATACTTCTCACTTATACCCTTCTGCAATTCGGAGAGAGAGAGAAAATGTGCACACACAAAAAAAATAATAAGGAAGAAACGTTTTTTAATTTTCTATTTTTTATTAATTCCCCATTTTACCGAAAATAAACTAAAATGCAATTTATTGCTTGAGTTTAACAATAAATTTTTTTAACAATTAATTTTAAAAATTACTATTTAGTTACAGAATAATGAAAACAATGGTTAATAATAAAGATGGTAGGTGAATTAAAGGATTTATACTTTCAATGGTAGAATAGTTAAAAATCCCAGTGATTAATGTTTAAAGTGGTTAATAGTTGCGATAGTTAAAATGTGCCATGGTTAATAATAACAATGGTTAAAATTGATAAAGACTGGTATAATTACCATACAAGAAATTTAAAATGTTACATACATCAATGATATACATACAGTGGTTAATAGTTACAATGGTTAATAGTTAAAATAGTAAATAGTTAATGGTTCATAGTTACAATAGTAAATAGTTATAATTTAATAAAATATATAATTATTTTTAAATTAATATGCTTATTATAGTAAAAGCTTAGAATGGTTAATAGTTACAATATACAAAGGTTAATAGTAATAATGGTTAATAGTCAAAATAGCCGAAAGTTAGAATGGTTTATTAGTCAGAATGGGTAAGAGTTACAATAGTTGATAGTCGAATCGGCAAATAATGAAAATAGTTAATAGTTAGATTGGTTAATGGTTACACTGGCTAATAGTCACAACAGTTGAGAATTACAATGGTTAGTAGTAGCAATGATATTTTTTATAGTAAATACTGAATAGTCACAATGGTTAATAGTTCCAATAGTTAAAATTACAATGGTTAATAGTTGCAATAGTTAATAATTACAATGGTTATTAGTAACAATGGTTAATAGTAATAATAATTAATAGTAACAATGATTAATAGTAAGACTGGTTAATAGTTTTAATAGTAAATAGTTAATAATTACAATGGTTAATAGTATTAATGATTAATAGTTAAAATAGTAAATACTTAATGGTTCATAGTTACAAAAGTAAATAATTATAATAGGAAATAATTAGTGGTTGATAGTTACAGTGGTTAATAGTTACAATAATAAGTAATACTTGGTGGTGAATAATTCCAATGGTTAATAGTTACAATATTTAATACTTACAATACTAACTACTTACAATGGTTAAAAAAAAATTTAAGTGGTTGTAAGTTAAAATTACTAATACTTACCGTAAATAGAAACAATGGTTAATGGTTATAATAGTTATAATGATCAATGGTTATAATGGTTAATGTTTATAATCGTCAATGGTAAATGGTTATAATGGTTAATGGTTATAAATGTTATAATGATCAATGGTTATAATGGTTAATGTTTATAATGGTCAAAGGTTACAATGATCAATTGTTATAATACTTATAATGGTTAATTGTTATAATGGCTAATGTTTATAATGGTTAATGGTTATTATGGTTAATAGTTATAATAGTTAATGGTTATAATGGTTAATGGTTATAATGGTCATTGGTTATAATAGTTAATGTTTATAATAGTCAATGGTTATAATGGTTAATGGCTATAATGGTCAAAGTTTATAATGATCAATTGTTACAATGGTTAACGGTTATAACGGTCAATGGTTGTAATAATTGCTATTTTCAATGGTTAATTTTGACAATAATGAAATTAGTAATTACTTAATTAGTAAATTTATCTATAATATTAATAAGAACCATATTTTTTTAATAATATTGATAAACTCCAAATTTTCCACTACTTATTTGTGGTTATCGGACAAAAAATTGGTTTTGTGGTTGTGGTGGTGAACCATGGTATGCGACAGCACACGTATGGTATGTGGAACGTGAGGAACGAAGGACCTTGGCAAGGTAGTTTGAGTATGCCACCCCTTAAGGTGTTACCTGGCCCCAAGAGAGGGTTTCCAACCCCACCGTCAGTCGATGGCTCTTTGCCCATCGATAAATGCGTCTCGAGAGTTTGAGAAATGATCCTCTCGTCTCGTCCTGTTTTCCCCTTTCTCTCATTTCGAGATTTACAATTTCCAACAACTGACCAATAGAATAGAATTACGATTTTCTCTCTTTCTCCGGGCATTGTTATCGAAATATCGATATGGTTTTTTTGTCTTGGATTTTTACTGTTTTTTTTCCCCCCACACAATCGGGGTTATAATATGGAGAGGAAAGAGTAGTCTCATCTTTTTTTTGTCTCTTCTTTTCATTCTCCTATATTCGTCTGGGAACGAAATGCCTGAAGGCAGACGAGGAGAATGATACTTGGTGGAAAAGAGGACCTATTTCTTAAGAAAGGGGGCAACGAATTTTTGAAGATAATTTTCATCCTTGAATTTCTTTTTCTTCACATTTCTTTTGAAAAAGGGAGCGCCGCACTTTTTTTTCTTTCTTGCCTTTCTTTTTTTTTTTCTTGAGTGGAATAAAACGAGTATTAATTGACCAAATATAAGGATTGTCGGACGTGAAATTGGTCGCGAGGGGATCGACTCTATTATACCCTCGACTAGTGTAATTGGAGGAGAAAAGAAATAAAAGTTACATCTTTTCTTTCTTTAACGATTGGTTAGGTCACGAAGCAACAGAGTTTCATCTTTTTCTTTCTTTCTTTCGTTTTTTCTTTTCTTTTCCCCTTTTTTTTTACTAAAGGCGACTTTACTGATAGAGGTCACATTTCAGAGACTTTTATAACTTTTCCTCTTGATACCTTATACATCAGGGATTTCCGTGGAATTTTCCAATGCAGAGAGGAGAGGAAAAAAAAGGGTCATCCAAAGTGAGGGAGAAAAAAAAATTTAATATTCAGAATCAGAAAATATAATTGGATGTGAAAAAGTAGAATAGACTTTCGTTTTAATTAATTGCGTCGTCATTCAAAAGTTTTACCATGTGCCAAAGCAAGCGTGAGGAATTGTGAAAAGATCCTAGTGCATAAGAAAAATTAAGACTCGAGTGAATTTAATCTAATAGAAGAATTAATATATAATTATTTTTTTATATTTTATTCATATAATATAATATGTATGTAAAAAAAGTTGTTAATAATTCCAAATATTTGACAGTTGCTAAGGTTTTAAAGGTTTAAAATACCCCAAAAAATCTTTTAACTCTAAGTAATCTGAAATATTTTTTTTTTATTTAGAGACTTGCTTTCAAAAGATTAAAGAGCAAAGTAAAACACACTTTTTCAGAAAGAGAAACAAGTAAAGTAAGAGAATATTTAGTCAGTCATTCGCGAATTAAATTTTTCAGTGAAAATAAAAATAAAACAAATGTCAGAAGTATTTTTAAAGTCCATTTCGAGCACAAGAGGTCATTATATTTTCTTTCTTAGTATTTAAATATTTTATATTCCATTTTAATTTTGTAATGATTATATTACTTGGACATGAAATTTTAAAAAAAGAAATTTTAAATATTCTTTTCATTCTTTATCATCACTGTCAATATTAACCAGTTAAAATATTAACTACTGTCACTATTATTAACCATTGTCAGTGATTATTATTAAAGTACTGGAAAAATTTAATTTTTGAGAAATTACAAATGATTGCAGAAATTCAATTATTTTCAAAAGTAATAAAATTCTTCGCAGAAATTCAATTATGATAAAAAATTTCTAAAAATTCTCTTCAAAATTTCAATTATCTTTAGAAATAATAAAATTCTTCTCCGAATTTCAATTATTCAAAAATTTTAATAAAATTCTTTGCAAAATTTCAATTATTTTCAAAAAAATTTTCCTCAATTCAATAATTTTCAATATCTACTATTTTAATAAAATTTTTCAAAAAAATTCAGTTATTTAAAAAAAATGTTGATAAAATTCTAAGCAAACATTAAATTATTTTTGTAAATAATAAAAATTTTACAGGAATTCAACTATTTACAAATTTTTTATAAATTTCTTCGCAACAATTCAATTATTTTTATAAATAATAACATTTTATACAAAAATTAAATTATTTTCATGAATAATAAAACTCATAATAGAATTTCAATTATTTTTAATACAATTTTAATTGAATTCCTCGAAAAAATTTAATTATTCTTGAAAATTTAATTATTCTTGAAAATTTTATTAAAATTCCTCAAAAAGATTCAATTTTGTTGATAAAATTCTTTATAATTCAATTTCGAGAATCATTCATTTATTCATTTATTATTCTTCAATATTAAATTTTTTTTAGTGTTAACTAAAATTTTTCTATACATCCATTATTTTTAATAATTTTTGTAAAAGTTTTTTGAGAATTTTCTATTTTATTTGTTTTTATCTGAAATTCATTTTTAAATCAATTTTTATTAGAAAATTCTACTAGAATTCAATTATTTAAATACAAAAAATTAATTTAAAGAATATTTCTCAAAATTAAATTTTTATAAAGAACTTTATCAAGAAATTTTTAAATAATTGAATTCTTTTGACGAATTTTAATAAAATTTTTGAAAATAGTTAGATTTTTCAAAGAATTTACTAAAAATTGTATTAAAAATAATTGAAATCCTGTGAAGAGTTTTATAGTTTATGAAAATAATGGAATTCTTACAACGAATTTTATCAATTTTTTTTTTAAATAATTAAATTCATATGAAAAATTTGATTAATTGCAAAAATAATTGAATTACTGCAACAAATTTTATTACATTTCATTTAAATAATTAAATTTTTTTGATAACTTTTATTAAAATTGTAGATTTTGAAAATTTTTGAATTTCAGCGAAAAATTTAATTATTTGTAAAATGTAATTTAATTCTTGCAAAAAAATTTTGAAGATAATTTTATTTTTCGAAGAATTTACTTAAAATTATATTAAAAATAATTGAAATCTTGTGAAGAATTTTATTAATTTTTGAAAGTAATTGAATTCTTGCAATGAATTTTTTTCAAATTTTGTTTTAAATAATTGAAATAATGTAAAGAATCTTATTATTTATAAAAATAATTGAATTCCTGCAACGAATTTTATTAAATTTTTTTAAATAATTGAATTCTTTTGAGAACTTTTATTAAAATAGTAGATTTTGAAAATTTTTTGAATTTTAACAAAAAATTTCATTAGCTTTGTGAAATGTAATTAAATTCTTGCAAAAAAATTTAAGAAAATAATTCCATTTTTCTAGGAATTTACTTTTAATTGTATTATAAATAATTAAAATACTCAAAAAAAATTTTAGAATATTTATAAAAATAATGGAATTCTTACAACGAATTTTATTAACTTATATATTTTTAAGTAATTAAATTCATGTGAAAAATTTTATTACTTGTAAAAATAATTATTATTTATTGAAACCCTGTGAAGAATTTTATTATTTATGAAAATAATTGAATTCTTGCAACGAATTGTATTATAATTTTTGTAAATAATTTAATTTTTTTTTTTTTGAAAAAATTTATGGAAATTAAAATTTTTATAAAACATGAAGATATTAATTACTCCGAGTCGAAGACTCGGATTTTTATCTTCATGTTTTATAATAATATTCTGTTAAGTTGTTGAATGTCAAAAATGTTTGAATTTGAATGTTTTTGATGAATTTTAATTCCTATGGAAAAATAATAATTAAATACTTATTTAAAAATTTAGTTATTGATGTTTGCGAATTATTTTACAATTTAATGTTTTTTTGAGTATCTAAGAATTAAAAGGTTAAAAGTTAGAATGGTTAAAAGTTTTTTAATGATTAATAATCACAATGGTTAATAATTACAATGGTTAATAGCCACAATGGTTAATAGTCACAATGGTTAAGAGTTACAAGGTTAAAAGTTACAATGGTTAAAATTGGAAAGAAATAAAGAAATAAAAAAAAAAGTTAAAGATAAAAAATTAAGAAAAATAGATAAACAGAAAGTAAGAAAAGAAATAAAAAAAAGAGAAAAAAGAAAGAATGATATGAAAAAGAGAAACAAGAAATAAAAAAAAAATGGAGGAATGAAAAGTGGAAAGATTTGGGGAATTGATTTTGTTTTTTTTATGTAGAAAGATAGATTATGGGGCTGCAAGGTAAAATCAATAAAATGAAGGTTTGTCCGATTAAGATGAGAAACGAGTGTTGGAACATAGTCAACAGTAGGTTTATTGTTATCGCTCGTTTACTATACGAGACGAGAACAATGTTAGAATTCGAGGGGGACATCGACGTTGTAGGTCATAAACTCACTCGATGGAAAGCACATTCGGGCAGTTACTACGATCAAGTAACGACTACGCGACAACTACAAGCTTAACGATCATCGGCATTGTACCAAAGCACTTTCCTTTTGGGACATCGATAAAGAGAAACTATATACGAAATCGAAATGATGCAATTTAACTCTCGTCGCGCGCCGCTTTCCTTCTCTCTCTCTCATGATTCCATCTCTGATTCTCTATTCCAGAATCAATTTACAATTATTTATGTGTATAAATTTGAATCAAGCGAGAGGAAAAAAAAACTATTTGCTAAAACACCAAAAAGAAATATAACAAAATATAAATAGTTTTTTATTTTTTTATATATTATTTTTGTTAAAAAGAGAAAAAAAGTAAAAACAAAAGAAGAAATAATTAAAGCAATTGATATTCTAATTAGCGAATAAATGAAAAAAAAAAAAATTTTTATTACACATTTTCCCGAAAAAATTTATTATTATAATGAAGATAATAATATTCCCTTAAATTTCAAACAATTAATTAGAATTTATTAGTCCGTGAAATACATCAATTTCAAAATCCAGGATAAGGCTATGACTTTCTGGAATTTATTCATAGAGCTATGAATACACCATGCAGCTATGAATCATCAACTGCATGTGGAATAAATTACACGAGGATCCGAGGAGGAATCATTGGGATCACCAATACGTACGAGAGCTAAAGCTTTAGAAACAGCATTTACAATTAATAGAACGTATTAATTAGCTTGAATTCTACTATCGACAAAGTTCTCAAATTCTTTACTTCAATTTCCCTATATATATATATATATATATATATATATATATATATATATATATATATATATATATATATATATATATATATATATATATACATACTGAAATTAATTCGCAAATATATTATATATCATGATACATAATATTAATAAAATGAATATATATGGCGACATTAATAAATAATTATGTATACAAATAGCGATATAAATTACGTTCGTGGTGAATATATGATATTAGCATTTTTTTTTAATTAGGAGCTTATTTTTTTTAATGAGAATTTTATTCGTTCTTCGAATGTAAATCGTGGGGGTTATTTACCATTGTAACTATAGTCAGAGAGGGGAGGGATTTTTAGACAGGAATCATTGGAATTAGGAAGTGTTATTGGTATTGAATATTTAAATTAACAATTATGGTTGTAACCAGGAATAATTATAACTACCAATAATTAAAACTACCAATGGTTGAAACTACCAATGGTTGAAACTACCAATAGTTAAAACTACCAATTGTTGAAACTACCAATGGTCGAAACTACCAATAGTTAAAACTACCAATAGTTAAAACTACCAATTGTTGAAACTACCAATGGTTGAAACTACCAATAGTTAAAACTACCAATAGTTAAAACTACCAATGGTTAAAATTGCCAATGGTTGTAACCAGAAATTATTATAACTACTAATGGTTGAAACTACCAATGGTTAAAACTGCCAATGGTTGTAACCAGAAATAAGTATAACTACTAATGGTTGAAACTATACCAATGGTTGTAACCATAAATAATAATAATTGTATTCATTATAATAATTGTAATAATTGCAATAATTGTTATAATTATAATAATTATAAGAAATATACAAATTATAATTATTATAATTAAAACTTCCGATTAAAAGAATTAATATTGAAATCCCAATTTATTAAAAATAGTTTTTTTTTGGTAATCTGAAAAACTATCAAATTCGAAAAAATGATTTATATTCTATGGATTGAAAGTGAAAGAAAAAGAAATGGAAAGAATTTTAAAATTCCCAGTAGCAATAGTCAATGGCTGGTCAGACACGTGCAGCGGCTCTGGCAGCAAGTAGTACAAGCGCGCCATAGTCAGACGTGCATTTACATTCTCTTCGTTTCTCTTAATAAATACGATTTTCCAAATTAAATAAAATACTGTTCGAAAATCAAATATTTGAAATCTAAATAAAATTCAAAATTATAAATTACTTCTTATTTGTTTCGCGTATTAATAAGAAAAAACCAAAAGAAAACTCCAAGTCTGGCAATAACGTTCTTTTACTACTTAGTTCGCAACGAGTTTCAGATGCTGTCTGACCAACGCTTGACTGGAACTACTGATTTACATTGCTTGGCAATCGGTTGCATGCAGAATAACGTATTTATTCAAATAGATCATTTTTTTACGATACAAATAGTTGTTGGTTGATATTGAAGTAAGATTTCGAAAGATTTTATAACCAAGAGAAATTTTAGAAAATTCTCAATTTTCAGAAGGAAATAATTTGCATTAATTCTATTTCTTAATTTCAATTGTTTTAATAAAAATCAAATGATTTTTAAAAATGAAGGAAAAAGATTTTGTAAATTATATTTGTCATTTAGAAACATTAATTGAAAATAAAACTGAAAATTTTTGAATTTTTTGAAAATGAAACTGAAAATTTTTGAATTTTTTGAAAATAAAGGAAAAAATTTTAGAAAAAATGAAAAATTAAAAAAATGTTCCATGTTAAATTCAATTACGAATATCTTTAATTGTAAAATTATTCGAAAACAATTAATTAATAATAATTAATTAATTAATTAATTAATTAATAATTTTTTTTTTAACAATTAATTAATTAATTATTTTTTATTAATTAATTATTATTAATTATTTATTAATTTATTATTTTTAATTAACAATTAATTTAAGACATTTTAAATATTTAATTATTATTATTTTTTCCGTAGGAATTACAATTCTTTAAAACATTCAAATTCAAACCTTTTTGAAATTAATTATTATTATCTAAAATTTAAACCAAAATTTATTTTCAAATCAATTTTTATTAGAAAATTTTACGAGTATTTAAATATTTAAATAGAAAAGTAAATTATTTGTTGAATAATTGAAAGTTTCTTAAAATTTAATTCTTATAAAGACTTTTTAAAAAAATTTTTAAATAATTGAATTCTTTTGGGTAATTTTATTAAAATAGTAGATATTGAGACAATTTTTTGTAAATAATTGAAATTTTTACAATAATTTTATTAAAATTTTGGAAAATAATTGAATTTTGAAGAATTTTTTTATTTATAAAGATAATAATTGGGATTTTGTCGAAATTTTTTGTAAATTTTGATCATAATTGAATTTTGGGATAAGAATTTTATTACTTTTGCTTCTTAAAATTAAAATTCTTATAAAGAATTTTATTCAAAAATTTTTAAATAACTGAATTCTTTTGACGAATTTTAATAAAAATTTTTGGAATAGTTACATTTTTCAAGAAATTAAAAATATGTATTAAAAATAATTGAAATTCTGCGATGGGTTTTATTATTTTCGAAAATAATTGAATTATTGAGAAGAAACTTATAAAGAATTTGTAAATATTTGAATTCCTGTTTGTTTTTAAATAATTAAATTCTTTTGAGTAATTTTATTAAAATAGTGGATATTCAAAATCAATGAAATGAGGAAAATTTTTAAAAATAATTGAAATTTTGACGAGAATTTTATTAAAAGTTTTGAAAATAATTGAATTTTTTTATTTATAAAGATAATAATTGGGATTTTGTCCAAATTTTTTTGTAAATTTTGAATATAATTGAATTTTGTGATAACAATTTTATTACTTTTTAAAATAATTGAATTTCTGCAATCATTTAAAACTTCTTCAAAATTCAATTTAGAAATTCAATTTTAGAAGTTTTTGAATTATTAAAATTATTCAAAAATTTAAGTTCATTAAAATTTCTAATTAAATTCATTCAACATTGAAACATTTTATAAACTTTCAAATTGAAACCGTTTGATGTTCATTTATTTATGAAAATTATGAACGCAACTCTTTTAAAATTGAATTAATTTTGAAATATTGTAAAATTATTTATTAAATCATTTGTTTATTTTATATTCGTAGTTCAAGATTTAAGTTATTTAAAAAGAAATTTTTGTCAGAAATTAAAAAATGTGAGGGTTTTGTATTAGAATTCGTGGTAATTCTATAGTTTGAGTCAAACAAAAAAAGACACAAAAATTCAGAATTTTCTTATGAATTCTAAAAATTTAATTTTTTCAGTACTTTTAATCAAACTTCCCAACTATTCCCTGAATTTCCAATATTAGAATATATAATTATTATAATTATAATAATATTAAAACTATAGACAGTTTTCATAATTTTTATTAATTCCAAAAAGATAATGATTCTTTTAATGATTAATTTTCACAATTCCCTTAAATTATTATTATCGATTTGCCAAATAATTATTATTTACCACAATTCCTCATACCAAATTCAAACCCAAGGAACATAATTAATAAATTAATGCACCCTCTACTTATATGTGCATATATTTAATATCTGCTTTCGGCTACAATATATATTTTGATATTGTAAATGATTTAAGGGAAATTTCTATCCCCCACCGGAGATGTGGACGTTGATGAGGCAGTGAATAATGAAATAATTAAGTCACGTGAGAAGAGAGAGAGAGAGTGAGGGTGAGGGAGGGAGATTTCATATATATAGTAAGGAGTAGAGTGCATTCAGATGGATTTCCGGCTATTTAGTTGCATATTAAGCTGAAAACTGGCTTCATCCGAATGCAGACCCGGCTTCTAGAAATTCCGGGGTTATTAGATAACGGCACGATTATAACCATCGGGATGATAATCGCTACAACCGCTTTAGGCGACAGTTATTATCGACCAACATGAATGCACCTCCAGAGTAAATGCTTTGGGACTTTAAGGGTTTAATATTAACTTGGGAACACAAATATATATATAATGTGTATACACATTTAGGTCACATGTTTTAAAGACAGAATGGACCAATGAAGATTAAAAATACACACGTATATATGTGTACATACATCTGTTGACCTGGTTTCATTTTCTCATTTTTACTTTTGAATGCACTAAAAAGCTCTTTCTTTTTTTTTCACGGTCAAGGCTTTTTATTTCCCTTGTTACCCTACTGTTATAAATATTTTTTTTCTCATGCTTGTTTCTTTTTTGTCTTTCTTCTTTGCCATTTTCTCTTCAACTTTTTTTTTCTTTCCTTTCTTTCAGCGAAAAAGGGGCGACCCTTTTTAGTGATTGCGGGCGGGAATTTCTCGAAATGTTGGAAGAAAAATACGTGAACACCTTATTCGAGTGGAAAAATATAAGGCACAAAATTGGAACGTGACTGTTCAACTTCAGAGAGAGAGAGAGAGAGAGAGGGGCTCTTAGAATTTTTTTTTCACTTGAGAATTGTGCTCTGTATGTATTAAAAAAAAGAATTTTTTTATGTTTCAAAAATATCATTTTATACACGTATTTTAAAAGATGATAATAATAATAATTAATTTCTACTTTTTATAACTGTTACTAACAATTATTACTACTAACGTCATTGTCCTTGTTAAATTACACTTAATTTAATCTATACTTTAAATATTTTATATTTAATTACAATTAATTAAATTGAATAAATTAATTTTAAATGATTGTCATCACCAGCAACAATTCTCGCGGCAAACTTCTTAATGCCTTTTTTTAAATTAAAATTATCAATTTTAAAAATAATAGAATTGAAAAATTTTCTAATTTAAATTTTTGCTGAAAACACTAAAAAAAATTCAATTTTGGAGAAATTACAAATATTTGCAAAAATTCAATTATTTTCAAAAAAATAAAATTCTTATAAAATTTAACTATGTTTAAAATTTGAAAAAAATTCATGTAAAAATCCCAATTGTCTTTATGAATAACAAAATTCTTCTCCAAAGTTCAATTACTTTCATAATTGTCAAAAAAATTCTTGTCCTAATTTCAATTATTTTCAAAAATAAAATGCATTTTTCTAATTTCAATGATTTTCAATATCCAATATTTTAATAAAATTTTCCAAAAAGAATTCAATTATTTAAAAAAAAATATTTAATAAAATTGTATGCAAACATTTAATTATTTTCATAAATAAAAAAAATTTCACAGGAATTCAATTATTTTCATAAATAATAAATTTTTTTAAGGCAATCAATTATTATTTTCATAAAAAATAATTTAAAATTTCAAGTGAAATTCATTTTTCAATCGTTTTATTAAAAAATTTCTCGAGAATTCAATTATTTAAATACAAAAATAAATAATTTATTGAATAATTGAATATTTCTTAAAATTAAATTTTTATACAGAATTTTACCAAAATTTTTAAAAATAATTAAATTCTTTCGGGGAAATTAAACAAAAATTCTAAAAATAAATGCAATTTTCTATCACTTTATTTAAATTTGTCTAAAAAATAATTGAAATTCTGCGATAAGTTTTGTTATTTATAAAAATAATTGATTTCTTGCAACGAATTTTATTAAAAAAATTTTTTTTTTTAAATTGAATTCCAATGAAGAATTTTATTTGTAAAAATAATTGAATTCCGGAGAAAAATATTATTATTTATGAAAGTATAATTGATTTCTTGAGAAGAATTTTATTCAAATTTTTTTAAATAATTGAATTTCTCAGAACTTTCTTAAACTTTTTGAAAATAATTAAATTCTATGGAGAAATTTCATTGAAAAATTGAAAATAATACAAGTCTGACAAAGAATTTTATTAAATTTCTTTTTAAATAATTGAATTCCAGTGAATTTTATTCAATTTCTTTTATATCATTGAATTTCTCAGAATTTTTTTAAACTTTTTGAAAATAATTGAATTCTATTAATCAATTTTATTATAATTTTTTAAATTTATAAATCATTTTATCAAAATTTTTTAAAATAATTGAAATCTCGAGAAAAATTTTATTATTTATGAAAATAATTGATTTCTTGCGAAGAATTTTATTCAAATTTTTTCAAATAATTGAATTTCTATAAAAAAAAGCATTATTTGTAAAAATAATTGAATTCTTAAGAAGAATTCTACTGAAAATAATTAAATTGTACAGTAAAATTTTTTTTATAAAATTACAATTTTATTAACTAACTGTTGTAAAGAAATTTTGTCAAAATTGTTGTAAATATTAGAATTTTTAAAAATTTTCTTGATTTATTTATTTTTTAATTCTCAAAATAATTGAATTCCTCAAAACTATTTTTTGACAATTCTCTAAATATTTTTGATTTATTTTGAAAAACTTCATTAAAATATTAAAAATAATTGAATTAAAATTTAAAAGTGAGGAAAGCTTTAGAGAAGACGATTGAAATATTGCTAAAATTTATAATATCCAATTACAGAGGAAAACAAAAAGAAAAACAAAATATCAACAAAAATTATCACTGTTTTTTAAAATGATTCGATGAATTTAAGCAATTTCACTTCGAACCCAACTATGATGATAGCTTGAGAGCGAACAGCACTCTTGCGAGAGAGATGCTTTTTATCTTGCCAGAGAATGAATGTGCAGAGAGATGAAAAGAGAAAAGTAGGGAAGTGAGAGCTATAAAAAAAGTGAAATGAGCGTAAAGCGTGAAGGGGGGGGGCAGAAAGAGGGAGAAAAAAAAGAGAAAGAGTGAAAGAGAGCAAAAGAGAAAGAGAGAAAAAGAGTAAGAGAGAAGGAAAGCAAATCAGAGTAAAAGAGAGAGAAACAAAGATAGAAATAGAAAGAGAGACAAGCAGGGTGTGTGTTTGGGGGGGGGCATATATAGCGGCCACAGATTGCTGAACGTAAAGCGTAGATATATGCCCAAATGCAACTACTGGCTTAACTCAACCTCCTCTCCTCCACACTCACACATACACTCACACACAAACACCAACTCGACAGCAGCACGTAAACGCCGATATTTAGAGGATGTTTTTGCCACCAGACATTTTTTTAACGGTATTTTCGTACCCGTTTTGTTTAGACCGTTCGCTTCCCTAGGAAGACTATTTAATGGCCGTGACCAGCTTTTTTCGGCTTTTTAGTAATTAGTGATGTGGGGCTGAGGAGAGTGGGGGGAAATAAACGATTAAGCGTGGCAGCAACAATTTTTTAAGCGATTACATTTCACTCAGCACTTCACTTTTATAATCTAACTGTATTAACTAGAAAATTTCCCTTCTTTTTTAATCTATATTCCAGTTGATTTTTGTTTGTTTTTTGAATAATTTTGATCTCTTTAAATAAATAAATAATTCAACTATGATAATAATAATTATAACTGTATCAAGAAAATAAGAGTATAATTCTTAATTCTTTAACCTCTTTAATCTTCGTTAATCCCCTTAGATTATATAAAATAGTACATTTATTATAAGTTTTTTAACCCCTTCAATTTTTGTGAAATTTAGAACCCTCAAAAATTCTTAATTTGATACTAAAACTACTCCTCCATAAAGTCCTCAATTTGATGATAAATCTTCTTCTCAATAAAGTCCTCAATTTGATTCTAAAATTAGCTCACAATAAAATCCTCAATTTGATGATAACTCTTCTTCTCAATAAAGTCCTCAATTTGATACTAAAACTAGTCTTCAATAAAAATCCTCAATTTGATGATAAATCCTGTTCTGAATAAAGTCCTCAAATTGATACCAAGAGTAGTTCTCAATAAAATTCCGAATTTTATAGTAAAGACAGTCCTCAAAAAGTGCTCAATTTGATAATGCAACTAGTTCTCTAAAGTCCTCAATTCGATGATAAAACTAGTCATCAAAAAGTCCTCAATTAGGTGCTACAACTAGTCTTTAAATAGTTCTGAATTTGATGCTACAATTCGTCCTTTAAAAGTCCTCAATTTGATGCTAAAACTAGTCCTCAGAATGTCCTAAAATTAAAAATAAATCGTGTCTTCAAAAGTCCTCAATTTGATACTAAAACTAGTCCTCATCATCAATTTAATTATAACATTAGTCCTCAATTTGATGCTAAAATTAGTCCTAAGAATTCTTCAATTTGATGCTATAATTCGTTTTTTAAAAATCCTCAATTTGATGACAAACTTAGTCCTCTAATAAATCCTAAATTTGATACTGCAACTCGTCCTCAAAAGTCTTCAATTTGATGCTACAAGTAGTCCTCAAAAAGTCCTCAATTTAATGCTACAACTTGTCCTCAATAAAGTCCTCAATTTAATGATAAAACTAGTCTTCAAAAAGTCCTCAATCTTATGCTATAAATCGTCTTCCAAAAGTCCCCAAAATGATTAAAAACTAGTTTTCAAAAGTCCTCAATTTGATGCTACAATTCGTCCTCAAAAAGTCTCCAAATTGATTATACAACTAGTTCTCAAAAGTCCTCAATTTGATGCTACAACTCGTCCTAAAAAATTCCTCAATTTGAGACTGAAATTATTCCTAAAAAAACAAAAAACAGTACTCAAAAAATCCTCAATATGTTATTAAAACTAGTTCTCAATGAGGTCCTCAATTTGATGATCAATCGTGTCCTCAATAAAGTCCTCAATTTGATACTACAACTAGTTCTCAATAAAATCCTCAATTTGATGATAAAACTACTTTTCAATGAAATCCTCAACTTTATGATAAATCGTGTCTTCAATAAAGTCCTCAATTTAATGATAAAATTAGTCTTCAAAAAGTCTTCAATTTGATGCTATAACTCGCTCTCAAAAAGTCCCCAAATTGATTATAGAACTAGTTCTCAAAAGTCCTCAATTTGATGCTACAACTCGTCCTCAAAGAATCCTCAATTTGAGACTGAAATTATTCCTAAAAAAACTAAAAACAGTACTAAAAAAATCCTCTATCTGTTATCAAAACTAGTTCTCAATGAGGTCCTCAATTTGATGATCAATCGTGCTCTCAATAAAGTCCTCAATTCAATGGTAAATCGTGTCTCCAAGTCTTGAATTTGATTACAATTAGTGTCCTTAATAAAATCCTTAACCTGGCATTAGAACTAGTTTGTAAATCAAGGCCTCAATATGATGATAAAATTAATTATCAAAAAATCCTCAAATTATAGCTAAGACTTGTCATCAATAAAGTCCTCAATTTGATGATAAAGCTGAAGACTACTTCCAACCCAAAGTCCTCATACAAATTTCCAATCTGATGCTAAAACTAATCCTCAAAAATATCATCAAATTATTGCTCTAACTTGTCCTCAAAAGCCCTGAATTTGATACTAAAAGTAGTCCTCAAAATATCTCAATTTGATGCTACAACTCGTCTTCCAAAAATCCTTAATTTAATCTGCGAAAAGATGGTTTATTTTTTTCGATTTTTCGAAAAAAGACGTTATTTAATGCTCAGCATCGACACCAATTTCAGGGAGTAAAAAAAATTTCTAATCGGTTCCTAAAACCAGTTCTCAAAAACCTACTCAATCCGTTACTAAAAACTATTTCTGAAAAATAAAAAAAAGTCCTCAAATCTGATGCTAAATAATGTGCACAAAATTCTATTCTTTTCCTCTATCTCTCTCTCTCTCTCTTTCTTTCTCTAAATGAAAAGACGATAAACTTTCAACGGGAAGCTTTTTAATGGCGCAAAAGCATCTTATATGTTGGAAAAGCAAGAAGCTGAGGATATATTATACGAGACCAAAGATGCTTGTGAAATTTTCCAAAGTTACCCTCCTTAGAGTAGTTACTATTAAATGTATGAGAAAGCTGAGACGTATATAGAAATTCTGAAAGTGAGGGGGTGATATGGGGTGGTAAGGTGGGGAGGAGAGAGGGGGGGGGTGCGCCGACTTAGAGAGAACTTGCAACGAATTCGCAAAGCGAATAACTTACTCTTATCGGCTTCCGAGCAATCCATATGTATATTACGAGCTTAAGGCTATGAGTACACTTTGGAGAGGCGCTCAAAGTCAATTACCCTGAATTGGACTTCCAGTTCGCTTTCTCAAGTTCATTTAAGTTCGCTCGGTCTTTCACTTGGGGGGAAGGAGAGGAGAAGGGGGAGTGAGGAAAGTGGGGGCGCGTGAAACCACCGATACTGAGGTGTTAATAGTTAACAGGTAACTTCGAGGTCTGCTGGCTACTTTGAAATCTCGGGTCCTGCATTTCACCCCCTTCAAACTCTCTCCCTCTCTTCTCTCTCTCTCTCTCTCCTTCTCTCTTTCCTTCTCCTTTACTCCTCCTCTCTCTCTTTTTTTCTCCTTCTTTCTTCTTTTCTCCTTCTCTCTTTCTCTCTTTTTAACTTCACCTCTCTTTACCCTCTCACTTTAACTCACTCAAACCCCCCCCCACCACTATTCCTTTCTCTATTTCTTCCACTTAGACATGTTTCAAGACAAAACGACTTTCGTGTAAAACTCTCCCGACCAAAGTTTTACGAGGTGATTGCGAAACGACCAAAAAGAAATGTATAAATTTTTCTTTTGAAAACTACACATCCGTATTTTCTACTTTGTCGACAATTTTCAAACGGATGTGGAATGTAATATGGGTAGGAAATAAAAAGAAAGAAAGAAAGAACACGCGAAACGAAAACAGCAATTGTGAAAATTAGATTTTTATAACTCTTGAGAATTACAAGTTTTCTTTTTTTTTTTTTTTTTTTTGCTGTAAAAGTAAAGAGAAAAGAAAAAATAAACTTTTTCTGTTAATCAAGAATGTAATTTTTAAATGAACAAAAATAGTATACGCTTTTGGTATTTACAAAAAAAAAAATAAAGGTAAAGTGTGTTTGTTACTTTTAGACTTTGGGTTTTTATCGCTTTCATTTTGGATGAAATTAAACAAAATTGAATTTTTAATTTAGTAAATTAATGAATTTAGTTTATTATTATTTATTTAATTTATTGAGTAAATTTAGTATTATTTATTTAATTTATTAAATAAATTTATTTGTATTTATTTAATTTATTTGTATTTATTTAATTTATTAAGGCAATTTATTTATTAATCTATAATTGAGGCTTCTTATTTTTAAAGGGCACTTCTAACATTTAAAATCAATGCTGCTAGCTGCAAGTGCCCTTTTAAGATCCGGAGCCTTAATTTATAAAAAAAAATAATTAAATTAATTTAGAGAATTACTTTCTTTTAGTAGAAAATAGACTTTTGGTTAATGGAATACGTTGGTCGTGGTAGCAATTAGCATTAGCAAATGCAGTGCTGCAAGCGGAATGTTTGGACATTAATTACCGACGGTAGGAAACAAATTATCGACTGTTGGTACAAACTTGCAAATGTAAATTAATTTTAGTCAATTGTTAACGCTTCTTTATTAAAATAACCTCCGGTGTACTGTCTTGAAATAACTTTAGTTTCCCAACCACAACGCAAGGAGCATCGAGGACTGAAAATTGTCCAAGGAGGAAAGGACAGTATGAGGAGAGAAGTGGGACAAGGCGGCAAAAGGTAAATTGAGAAGCTTTGGCGCTCTAATAATTGAAGTGAGCGCAGTCGGGGGTTGCAAGAGGATTTCTTGGTTTCTCTATTGTTATTGCCTTGGGATTGCGATAGTGTACGTCATGTGAATTCACGAGTGTGTGTTCTAGAGTGGTACAACTAGCGAGTCTCTCTTTCTCTCTCTCTCACTCTCTCTCTGCTTTTCTCTGTCCTTGACAAGAAAGAGAGACAAACGAAAAGAGAGAGAGAGAGAGAGACATACGAAGAGCAAAAGAGAAAGAGAGAGGAAGACAGAAATAGAGAACGAGAGAGAGAAACGAAGAGAGAGAAGCAGAGAGAGAGAATTCTCGAATTTAAACGCAGGATTGGTTCGTGCTCCTCCCTTGCCTCTCAGTGATCCCCAAGGGCACCTGCTCTCACCACTGTCGCTACTCTATCTCTATTTCTCACTACATACAATCACAGAACTTCGACACTAACGCCACAAAACCTTCCCATCCCGTCTGGGCTGCATGCATCTTGAACGAAGCTTTTGACCCTCCAATAGTCTGTTCATTGTTCACAGAGACTACATGACTCCACAATCTCACCGAGACCTCACTTACTGTTATTTACCAACAGTAGTCTCTCTCTCCTCTCAGACTATTGTCTTAGTTCCCGAGATCTTTTACCCTTGTCCGAGTGAGTATACGGAACTTTCGGAAGAACTAATATTTAAAACTGTGATTTCTTTTCGCAACATCACTGTCAATCGTGCAAAAGAAAGTTAAGAAAAAAAGAATGCAGAAAACGTTTCACGAGTGTTGTAACTTTATGCAAATAAACTTACAGATAAAACTAAAACTGAGTAGGTACGATTCTTAAACTATTGGTTAAAGGTAATTGGCAATGAAGTGCTTAACCTCCTGCTAAAATAAAGTCTAATTCTAACTCAATTTGATGATAAAACTAGTCTTCAATAAAATCAATTTGATGATAAAGCGTGTCCTCAAGAATCCTCAATTTGATGATAGAGATAGTCCTCAAAAAGTCCTCAATTCGATGCTAAAACTAGTCCTCAAGAATCCTCAATTTGATACTAAAACCAGTCCTCGAAAACTTCTTAATTTGATGCTACAATTCGTCCTATAAAAATCATCAATTTGATGCTGCAACAAACCTCAATAAAGTTCTCAATTTGATGATAAAGTTATTAATTAATAAGTCCTCAATTTGATGCTACAACTCGTCCTCAAAAGTCTTCAATTTGATATTAAAACTAGTCCTAAAAAAATTCATAATTTGATGCTACAATTCGTCTTTTAAAAGTCATCAATTTAATGCTAAAACTAGTCCTCATCATCAATTTGATGATAACATTAGTCCTCAATTTGATGCTAAAACTAGTCCTAAGAATTCTTTAATTTGATGCTACAATTCGTCCTTTAAAAATCCTCAATTTGATGCTGCAACTTGTCCTCAAAAGTCCTCAATTTGATGCAAAAAACTAGTCCTCAAAAAAGACTCAATTTGATGACAAAATCAGTTTTTAATAAAGTCCTCAATTTGATGATAAAATTACTCCTTAATAAGTCATCAATTACATATTCACTACTCGTCCTCAAAAGTCCTCAATTTGATACTAAAACTAGTCCTCAAAAATTTCTTAATTTGATGCTACAATTCGCCCTTCAAAAGTCCTCAATTTAATGCTAAAACTAGTCCTCATCATCAATTTGATGATAACATTAGTCCTCAATTTGATGCTACAACTATTCCTCAATAAATAATCAATTTGATGCTACAACTCGTTCTAAAAAGTCCTCAATTTTATGCAACAATTCGTCCTAGAAAGTTCTCAATTTGATTCTGCAGATAGTCCACAAATAATATTTAAATTAATGCCAAAACTTGACCTCAATAAAGTCCTCTATTTAAAGAAAAAAAATCCTCAATGAAATCTTCAATTTAAAGATAAAATTAGTCTTCAAAAGTCCTCAATAATTCCTTAATATGATTCTAAAACTCGTTCTCAAAAGTCTTCAATTTTTTGCTAAAACTACACATCAATAGTGTTCACAATTTCATGCTAAAACTATAACTTATTATAACTTTAATAAAATCCTCAATTTGATGATAAATCGTGTTCTGAATAAAGTCCTCAATTTGATTGTACAATTAGTCCTCAATAAAGTCCTCAATTTGATAATACAATTAGTCTTCAATAAAGTCCTCAATTTGTTGCTAAAAATAGTTCCCAATAAAACCCTGTATTTAATGAAAAATTGTGTGCTCAATAAAGTTCTCAATTTGATGATAAAATTAATCATTAAGAAGTCCTCAATTTAATGCTACAATTCGTCTTTTAAAAATCCTCAATTTGATACTAAAACTAGTCCTCAAAAATTTCTTAATTTGATGCTACAATTCGTCCCTTAAAAATCCTCAATTTGATGCTACAACTTGACCTCAAAAATCCTCAATTTAATGCTGAAACTAGTCCACAAAAAGTCCTTAATTTGATGATAAATCCTGTCCTGAATAAAGTCTTCAATTTAAAGATAAATTGTGTCCTCAATAAAATAATCAATTTAATGATAAAATTAGGCTTCAAAAGTCATCAATTTGATGACAAACTTAGTCCTCTAATAAGTCCTTAATTTGATGCTTTCCTAAATAAAGTCCTCGGTCTAGTTCTTAAAAAAGTACTTACTTTGATCCAAAAATAAATCCTTAAAGAAGCTTCTCAAAGTCGTTACGATTTTTCCATTGAAACTCTGAGCATAAATTGCATCGATCAAGTCCAAACTAGTCATCAAATACATTCTCTCTCAGTGGTGATAAAACAAATTCTTAACCTACTGCTACTATAGTGGATAAATACAATTTCAACATGATGCTAAAAACTTTTTAGTGACCAGGTAACAATTTTAATTTCTAGAATCAATCACCAGG
Source organism: Leptopilina heterotoma (assembly GCF_015476425.1). NCBI lineage: Eukaryota > Metazoa > Arthropoda > Insecta > Hymenoptera > Figitidae > Leptopilina > Leptopilina heterotoma. Next base: position 2,981,522 of record NW_025111191.1, on the reverse strand, counting down.
AACTGAATTCATCAAAATCGAATCGGATTGCAAAAAAAGAAAAAATGGAAAAAACAAGAATCAGAATTATTTTTTTTTGAACTTAAAAAAATTCTCTTTTTCACTCGAGCAGATGGAGGTGAATACGCGTGTGCTGTAGCCATCAGTGTTCAGCGAGCCTTGGAGCAATTTGTCTGGCTGGTGGTTCTCCACGTATGAATCCAATTTAAAGTAAGGCTGAGTGAGATAGAGAGTGATGGAGAGAGAGAGAGAGAGAGAGACAAGGCAAGGTAAAACTAGGGATGAGAAGGTGCAACGAAGGTTTTCGAAACGCTGGCGAAGCAAAATCGACTTCTCGTTGGTGTTGGCTCTCTCTCTCTCTCTCTCTCTCTCTCTGGGCTTTAGAGCGCCTTCGTTGGAAACGCTAAATAATCGTCTTCTCCATCCCTTTACTCATATACACCGCTCTCCCTTTTCACCCCCTCCACCAACGCTTGTCGTAAAACTATTTTCCGAAAATTTATTCAAATTTTCCGGAGGGCGCCAGTTCGCATTAAATTTTCACGCGAAACTCTGGTTAATGTTCATGCAAAACCCAAACCAACCATTCGTCGTCGTAGTCATAGTCGTCGTCCTCGAGCCCCATTCCAAAATACAATTCAGATAGAGGTCCGGTAGCGCCCACCTTCAAAGAGAAAGCTACCTCAACTGGAAGTTAATTCCGTTAGGAGTTTGCAAGCCACTGTTTCCAAGCATCGATTATTGTTTTAAACTGTTTAAGGGATACTGTGAATTTTGAATTATGATCATAGTCTCGACCATTTCCGATCTTCTTTATATATACATATACATATAATTTTAGTTTGGGGAATTCGAGAAAACTTTACTCCAAATGTTTGCTTGTATCTTGATTTATAATTCATTGCTAATTAACTCACTGCTGGGGTGCAACTTTTGTAATTTGGCTTTGATTTTCGATTCGATTTTGAATTCGAATTTAGCTTTGATTATCAATTTGACTTTGGCATTGACTTTTTGCTTTGATTTTGACTTTAGCTTCGATTTTGAATTGGGCTTTGACTTTAATTCAAGGCTCGAACAAACAGTAAAAGTATTTAAAAATATAAGTATTTAAAAAAACTGACTTTACGCAATCATTTGTAATTTCTCTAAAATTCACCAAATTATATCGAACAATAGCTTCGTCGTACAAGAACTTTTCGTCTTTTCAGCATTGGATTAAGGATAGTTAGGAAGCAAATTCTATCATCAGACTCAATTATTTACTAATTTACTGATTAGTAAGAATTGAATAAACTTTTATTAAGTTAAAATTATTAGTAGGTAATTAATAGGAATTGAATCAACTATTAAAAATAAAAATTGAATCAACTATTAATAAAAATCGTTCCCAACGGCAAATATTGAATGAAGCATTTAAGAAACACACGAAATAACAAAAACAAAAAAAGAAGATGAGGAAAAAATAAAATACGCGAAACATCTTGTTTCAGTGACTTGCGTTAAAATAGATTTTACCGGTATATTGTGCCGAGTACTGCAGTCTGTCGGAGTAAGTTTTCCCCCCTTGCCCCGTATCCACTCGGCAAAGTACACACTGTAAAGTCTGCATCGTCCTGGTTAGCTTAAGGCTTCCGGTTCCTCCGGCTGGCTCTTCGGTTACGTGCACAGCACGTATCTTACTAGGATGTACCTGAGCGAAATGCATAGAAAGGGGCAGAGAGAAGAGAGAAAGACCGAAAACTCTATATCCAAGTTGAAAGTACACTGGCGGAAGTGAGAGCTAAAGCTACCTCTGTGATTATCACGTTCACTTATACCCAGGGCTTACGAATACTTAAGATTTTCGACTTTTCAACCCTGAAAACTCATTTTAGAAAAAGGAGGGCAAAGAGGAAAGAAAAGAAAAAATAGGGACGATTTGATTATAAAATAGTTGTTTAAAGTTTGGAAATGAAAAAAGTTTTTTCTTTACTTTGTAAAATAAATATTTTCGAAAATCTGACTTGGATTTTGTTATTGGAAACTAGTTCTGAAGAAATAACATCAATCTGTTACAAAATCTTGTTCTAAATCTATCAATTATCTATATCTAGTCATTAATTTGATGATGATTCGTGTCATCAATAAAGTCCTCAATTTGATGCTACAACTAGTCTTCAATAAGTCATCAATTTGATGATACAAATCGTCCTCAAAAATCCTCAATTTGATGCTAAAACTAGTCCTCAAGAAAGTACTCAATTTGATGACAAAATCAGTTTTTAACAAAGTCCTCAATTTGATGATAAAATTACTCCTCAATAAGTTATCAATTACATTTTTACAACTTGTCCCCAAAAGTCCTGAATTTCATTTACACAACTCGTCCAAAAAAGCCCTCAATTTGATGCTAAAATTATATGCTGCAATTCGTTGATTAAAAATCATCAATTTGATGATAAAACTAGTCCTCAAAATGTCCTAAAATTAAAAATTAATCGTGTCCTCAAAAGTCCTCAATTTGATAATAAAACTTGTCCTCAATAACTCTTCCATTTGATGATACAATTCGTCGTTTAAAAATCATCAATTTGATGCTACAATTTGTCCTGAAAAATCCTCAATTTGATGCTAAAACAAGAGCTAAATAAAGTTCTCAATTTGATGATAAAATTAATCATTAATAAATCCGAAATTTGATGCTACAACCCGTCCTCAAAAATCCTCAATTTGATGCTAAAAGTAGTCTTCAAAATTTCCTAAAATTAAAGATTAATCGTGTCCTCAAAAGTCCTCAATTTGATACTAAAACTTGTCCTCAATAATTCTTCAATTTGATGCTATAATTCGTCCTTTAAAAATTCTCAATTTGATGTTACAATTTGTCCTGAAAAATCCTCAATTCAATGCTAAAAGTAGATCTCAATAAAATTTTCAATTTGATGATAAAATTAATCATTAATAAGTCATCAATTTTATGTTAACTAGTCCTCAAAAGTCTTCAATTTGATATCAAAATCAGTTTTTAATAAAGTCCTCAATTTAGTGATAAAATTACTCCTCAATAAGTAATTAATTTCATGTTCACAATTCGTCCTCAAAAATCCTCAATTTGATACTACAACTCGTCCTCAAAATTTTTTTAATTTGATGCTACAAATCGTCTTTTAAAAGTCATCAATTTGATGCTAGAAAAAGCCCTCAATAATGTTTTCAATTTGATAATTAAATTAGTCATTAATAAGTTCTCAATTTAATACTAAAACTAGTCCTCAAAATGTCCTAAAATTGAAGATAAATCGTGTCCTCAAAAGTCCTCAATTTAATGCTACAACTCACCCTCAAAAGTCCTCAATTTTATGTTAAAACTAATCTTGAAATAGTCCTCAATTTGAGGATAAAATTATGTAGTTCTTAATAAAATCCTCAATTTGATGCTAAAAATAGTCCTCAATTTGGTGTTGAATGAGGACACGATTTATCATCAAATTGAGAATTTTATTGAGAACTAGTTTTAGTATCAAATTGAGGACTTTATTAAGAAAAAGATTTATCATCAAATTGAAGACTTTTTAAGGACTGTTTTTATTATCAAATTGGGGATGTTATTAAGAACTAATTTTAGTATCAATTTGAGGACTTTATTCAGGACAGGATTTATCATCAAATTGAGGATTTTAATAGAAGACCAGTTTTAGTATCAAATTGAGGACTTTATTTAGAAGAAGATTTATCATCAAATTGTGGATTATATTGTGAGCTAATTTTAGTATCAAATTGAGGACTTGATAGAGAAGATGATTTATCATCAAATTGATGACAAAAATAGTCTTCAATAAAGTCCTCAATTTGATGATAAATCGCGTCCTCAGTAATTTCCTTAATTTGATGATTAAACTAGTCCTCAAAATATCCTTAATTTGATGCTAAAAATAATCCTCAATTTGATGATAAATTGACAATTTTTCTTTTATTATTAATTTTAGCATTACTTGAAGGACCAGTGTTAGGTCCTCAATATATTCTTAAATTTGATGATAAATGAGGAAACGTTTTATCATCAAATTGATGACTTTATTGAGGACCTTAAACTAGTCCTTAAACTAATGCTAAAATTAAGAATCAAATAAATTATAAGAAAAAAAAATTTAATTTCTCATCCCCAGGAGGATGTAATGAAAAAATGAAAACTTAATAAAGAGGAAAAATAAAATTTTCTAAGTATTAAATTTTTTCAAGATTGTTATTATAAAGAAACGAAGCAAAAAAAAAAAAATTGTAATAATATCTATATTGAAGTAATCGTAAATTACCACGACTTATATTTTTATTATTTCACAATCCTATAAAAGGTAATAAAAATCGTCAAGTTTAATATCCGCTGTTCATAATCGTAAAAAAAAGAAGCTTTTAATTTCCTTTGGATAACGTTCCGCTTTTGCAGATCTCGTACAATATATTTCATTTGCAAAAGTCCTCCAAGTTTTTCAAGTTCTTAGAACACGATAAGAAAGGCGCGCAGTGAATAAAAGGGATTGTCTCCTTTTTTTTCTCCTTTTAATTAAACTCAATTTATTTTAAAAAATAAAAGAAAAATAATGTTTATTTGTCTCCGAAATATATATAAATCTTTTTCTTAATATTTATCAATTTTAAATAATTGTGTGTTTATTTAGACAAAAAAAAAAAATATTCCCTATATTTACATTTGAAAATCAAAGCACATAGGTATGTTCAAATAAATTTTCGAGAGACGGCAAATATTTGTTTATAATTAGCCTCTGAGTAAAATCTACATTCTGACGAAACTGTCATAAGTTTGATTTGCTTTATGTCCACAAATAGATATATACTATATATATGGGGAATAATTTATTGCGTTCGATATTAACGATAATGACAAATATTATTTTATATGTCAATTTCAAATTGGGGGGAAATTGATCTGATATTAAGCGGACTGACTTTTAGTTTCTGTTTTATCCCCTGTGGTTATGAATTAGCTGTTGTGGTGTATTGACCTTTCTGCTAATTTTTAATTATTATTATTATTATTATTATTATTATTATTAATACTATAATTATTATTATCATCAATAATATTCTTTATTATTAATAAGAATAATATTATTTGTTCTTTATAATTTTTTATTTTTTCAGTAAAAAAATTTAAAAAAATTTTTCTGTTTTGAATATATTAAAAATAATATATAAAGATAATTTTTTTTAATAATGACTGAGGCTTCTTTATAATCAAGTCGAAGGTGGAATTTTGCGTTTTTTTCTTCCTCACTTTTTGCTGCTATTTTTCCCTCCCGTTGTATTCTGTTTTGCTCTATGTTCTGTCCACGATTGTTCCCCTATCGACACATAAAAAAGCAATAAATTAATGCTCCGCCGCGGCAGGGCGAGAAACCACTTCGAACCGCAGCTCTCGTTTACTTTTTAACTTGTGCCGCTGATTTCTCGTTTACTCGCTTTTCCCCCGACGCTTTTGTGCCACTTCGTACAGGTGTGATTTAGCGGAGTCCAACCGTAGGGTCTATTTAATTTTACACGCCATCGCCTATACAATGCAGGTTTATTTTTTTTAAGAAGCAAAAAAAAGAACCCTCCCTATTTAATTCAGAAAAAAATTACAGGAAAAAAAAAGAAATTTATCAATTAATTATTTCTTACTAAAGGAATAATTTAAAATTCCCATTTGTTTCCCTTTTGAAAATGATTTTGTCAGTTTTAATTTTTTTTTTGTACGCTCCCTCTCCATTAAAATAAATTTAATAATTATTGGAAAAATTTCCCCCTCCCTCTCAGCCTTCAGAAAACAATTTTGGTAGTCTTCTGATTTTTTGGAATACTCCCCTCAAAGGAAATTAATTTCTATATATAAATAATTATAAATATATTTTTACAATTATTAATTATTGAAACAAAATTCAAAATAATTTTTGAATACCCCAAAAAGTAAAAACTAATAAAAAGGAAAAAAATTCCAAATAGTGAAAATTTTTTTAAAAGGAAAAAAAGAAATCTAATTAAAAATACCGCCTCGAGATTTTCACACAATTACTACGAGTATTTTAGAAATTAAATTTTCGCCGCTCAATAAAAAGTAATGATTAATTTTTTCCAAGTCATTATTTTCTACTATCTAGGTATTTCAAAAATGGAAAAAAAAAGTTTTAAATTCTTCTCCTGATTTAAAATTGATTTGAAAATAAAATTAATAACTATCACTATTTTCTTTTTTGCTCTAAATGCACTGTAGAGTACTACAGAAACACGAGAATTCGAGTTTGTTAATTCGTGAGAACAACGATTTGCCTTGGGATTAATAGAGAGAAGAGTTTGAATGCCTCAAGGAAATTGGAAATTAGTTTCTAAATTATTAACAAGTTCAGATACATATTATTATAAAGGTAGATTCGAAACAGCGAATTAGAGTTTAGATTTCAGTGAAATAGTAGCGTATGTGACAAATTATATTGAAGAATGGTTATTTTTGTAAAAACTATTTTTGAAAAAAAAAAAGTTATTTTGATATTGTAAATTTATTATTTTTTAATAAATAAATTTGGTAGAGAAAAAAATTTTTTGACAGGTTTTCTAAAACGGCGATTTCTATAGAAAGTGAAGTGAAAGTGGGGGAGTTCGGAGCGTAGCGTCGTGAGCGAGCGCGCAGCTTTTCCGCGCAGCCACGCCCCTAGCGACAGGTGGGGGTCTTCCCCCACCCGAGTTCTCTTTCTCGGGTATAAAAGTACGGCTCGCTTGCCGAGACGGTCAGTCTGATCTCGAGGAGCTACTCGGACCACATTGAACTGAGAATTTAGAATAGTTACAACTTTTGCGATTTAAAATATTGTTATGTTATGAAAATTTAAATTTTTATAAAATATGACGATATCAATGACTTCGAGTCGAAATCTGGAAATCAGGGAAAACAAAATTAATTTTTTGTGCCAACCCTGATTGAGGCATTAAAACAAATTCTAAAGATGTAATTTTTTTCTGTTTGGAATAGTCGGTAATTTTTTTAAATTTATTAATTTTAACAACTCTCGTTGATTTGAACGTTAGGAGAATTTGTGACTCGTAAAAAATCTCAAAACTTGCGTGATTAAGAAAAGAATTCATCGTCACGAATATGTAGAAAGAAGAAAAGCGTTTCTTAGAAATATTATTTACATTTTGCAAGTACTAGAAATATATTCGTTCAATTATTGTTGACACAATCCATTTCAATACACAAGTGTGACAATTGGAAAACGTGATTTTAATGAAGTTTGCAGACAATTTTGCAGAGAAAATCTGAGAATTTTATGTTTGTGTAGCTTTTATTTTCTGGATCATATGCCGAGTGTCGCGGAATAGAGGTCGGAGTAATCTCGCCACGAGAAACACAACGGAATCAGATTGTGGTGAAAGAGAAACAAGGGAAGGGGGAGAGAGAGAGAGAAAGATAGGGAAACAGTAGTGTACAAGAACAGAATTCTAGGAACGAGAAATGGAAGTGTTCTCTTGAAGCAAAATACGAGAACTAACCATGGTTAGGTAAAGAAAGGACAAGAGAACCACTGTGTGTGTGTGCTTGGTCTAGAGTGGACGCGCAATCATAATCTGCCTCGTAGTCGTGAACCAACCCTTCTGTACTTATACCCTTCTGTTTCCCATTTCTATTTCTCTCCATCTCTCTCGCACTGTGTATGCATACAGCAGCTCATATTCCACTATTTCTCTCTCAGGTTCAGGAAGCCAACATTCACCAACACTTAACTGTGACTACGCACGCTTCTAGAGTAAACATGCACGAATAGCATCTATTTCTCTCTCTCTCTCCCTCTCGCCACTCTGAATGGATCTCTGAATGCAGAGATTTGCACAGAAAGGAATTTCATGATATGAGAGGCTCCCTGTGATTAAAGACTGAATATCCACTAGAAATTATATGTGAGTATATTTTACACGAGAAAATGAAAATAATATTATTTGTGGCTTGCATTCTAAAAATATCCACCTTACTGTTTGTAATGTAGAAAAAATTTTCACTGTCTTCTTTCTTTTGAGCGTGAATGGTCTTTTTCTATCATTCTTTTAGTTTAACGTCGAATTTTTTACTCTACCAGGGTGTCTACTATTTTCGTTCAACAAAATTCCTAATTATTTCCCGGCTTTGTCCTTATTTTTCCCAGTTTTTATTCTCTTTAAATTTATTTCATTTTGAACATAAATAAATCTACAAATGGCTCCCAAACTTTTTACTATAGAGTTTTTTATGAATAATTAAATTTTCTTGGCGAGTTTCTTTAAATTTTTTGAAAATCAATTTTTTTTTAATAATTTTAATTAAAAATTTGGAAAATAATTGAATTAAAAAAAAAATTTCCCTGAAAATATTTCAGTCTCATAGAAAAAAAATATTCTTTCCCAGTTAAACTCGAGAGAAACTTGTCCAGAACTTGTCAGTGTTTTTTTTTTTCGTGTAAATTACATACAAAATGCGCCACCAATTACAAACTAATCAAAAAAACAGAAAAAAGAAATCAAATTGTTCAAACGATACGAAATAAATGATAAATTAGGAGAATAATGAAAGTTGAAAATTTACCGAATGAATGAATATTTATGGCTCTATTTAGATCCATTGGGATTTGATTGCATTCGAAACAAAATTGTTGCAAGAGCGAAGCCCGTAATTTCACATATAGAACACGTTTCGTGCATTTCTTCCATTTTTTTTTTTTTTTTTTTTTTGAAATCGCGAAACAGCATTACTTTTCGTGGGAGTGTCGATTTTATGCGGGATTCGAAACTTTTAACGAATACCCCTTTAAGTTAAACTTTGACGGAATTTCGTATCGTGTCGAGTTCTTTTACCTATATACGACTACAAGAAACCTATTACCTGTTTTCAAACCCTCATCTTCACATTTCTCATTTCCTTTTTTGAGTTTATTTTTCATCATAAAAAAAAGTGAAAAAAAATTTCAAAAAGTATAAATATTTTCTTACTACCAACTTAATTTGTTCCTTTTAATTTGAGTGTTTCAAGTTTTTCACATTTTCTTAATTTTTAGTGTAAATCAGTTAATTTTTTACGAATTAAATTACATAGTTTACAATTTTACAATTCACTAATTTTAATTTGCAAAAAAAAAATTTTAATAATAAATTACAAAAATATAAATAAATGTTAATAAATATTGAAAAATTAAAAAAAAAATAAGTAAATGTAAATAAATTACTAAAATATAAATAATAAATAAATAAAAATAAAAAATAAGAATACAAATAAATAAAAATAAACTACAAAAATTAAAATAAAAACCAAAAATTAAAATAAATATTCATAAAGATACAGAAAAACTAGAAAAATACAGAAATTATAGAAAAAAAGATAAATAAAAAAAATTGTAATTATTTAAAAAAAAAAAAAATAAATGGAAAACTCACCAAACACCAAACATTTTTGACATTAACGAACATGACTCACCTGAAAGCAGAAAAACAAATTTTTTTTTTTGTTATTAGATAAGAAAAATGTAAATTTGAGAAAAAAAATATTTCAGTGAAAAATGTAAAATCAAATCTGATATGGACCAGTGATGCGTAACGTGACGAGCTCTCTATCCATGAATCACATTTTGTTACAATGAAAGGTAAACGTATTATGGGAGAAAATATCATTGACGAGCAGAAAAGGGAAGATAACGAAAAAGCAGTAAAGGTATCTGGCTTTTTTTTGCCCTCCCTTTTCGAGAAATGTCGCACTTGTAATAAAAAAAAAAAAAAAGAATGAAAGGTTGGCCTTAAAAATACGAGAGTTCCTGCAACTTTTGAGATTGGTTTCATCCGACAAATCTTTCTCATGTTCACAACAATTTTCAACTTTATCGAATAGTTCCAATTTCTTGTCTCTCTATCAACATTTTAAAATCTGATTCCATTTCTGATCATTTCAACCATATTCGACACTCGAATCATATTCGCGGTAAAATGTCTTATCAAATTTTAAATTTTATTCACGATTCTATATTTGTTTTTTCGAATATTTTTGAAAAATGTTTTTATCAATATTATTTAAAAAAAAATTTGTGATCTATTATTAAATTATAAATTTTTGTGCAAATTTCTTTTTATCATTAAATAAATTTCCAATTTTTCTCTCAATTACCTTTTATCAGTTATTAAATTATTAGTTTTTTTTTATCAATTAGTAAATTATTTTTTTTTGATTATTAAATTATCAATATTTTCGAATTAAATTTATTTTTAGTGTAAAAAAAATTAACTACCTCGTCGATATGTTTACAATCTTAATTTAAAATATTACTATACAAGCTACTAAAATTATCTTTATTAGAAATTTAACGACTCAAATTAACGTAAAGTTATTATAACGATAAATTTACGCAAAAGTTTATTCGCAATTTTCGTACCTTTAAAAAAAAAAAAAAGTTGAAACTAAATAAAATGTTTTTAATTGAAACAAAAACTTTTAATAGCCAGATGACTATCAGTTGGGGTGTTGTTCGACATAATTCAATTTTTATTGATGGTCTCAATTCCGCCATGTGTAACATTTTTCAATCGCAAAAAAAAAAATTCTTTTCCCTTCTATCGAAATATGGCACAACATCGGCACAAAAATTAATATGAAATTAATAAGCTATCGACAAAATAATCCATCTCAATGAACTATTAATTAAACTGTCATGTTAAAAAAAAAATGACTAAATGAATTGATGAAAAATTTTCGAGAATTATTATATATTTTATACCAATTTTCACGAGAATTTTTATTAGTGAAAGAAAAAATAAAATCCAAGGACGTAATTTACAATTAAAAATGTTAATTTTCAAGGTAATTATTAAATAATGTGGTAATCATCAATAAAAAATTTTCTACATACTTATCAATAATTAAAAATTATTGTATTTTATATTGTATTATTTATTGTTATATTTATTATATTTATTATTTTTATTTTTTATTATTTTTGTATTCTTTTTTATTTTATTATTTTTTTATTATTTTTTTTTTATTATTATCACTATTATAATTTTTATTACTATTATATTTATTATTATTATTATTTATTATTAGGTATCATTATTATATTTTTTACATTAATATTTTATTACTATTACTGTCATTATTATTTTTTTATTATTAGCATTATTATTTTTATTACATTATTATAATTACTAACATTTATTAATTATACTAAATAATAATAATAAGTAAATTTTGATTTATTTATTTAGAATATTAACGGGATATTTATTTAGAAAATTAAAAATATGTAAAAAATTAATTTAATTATAATTTATTGGCGCAGTCGGTAACTCTAGTTCACCAAATCTCCACCTCTAACGCTGTTCACCAATCAAAAATGGCGCCTGTCTTTTCTAACAGCTGATCAGCGTATATAAAATTTCTTGTACAAATATAAATTCTCCCTAATTTTTGGAAAAATATCTTTAGAGAAAAATTTTCTGTATACTTTTTTTTTGAAGATGCGAGTAAAGAAAATAATCTCCACAGTAAACACATTGAATATTGTAAAGGAAAAATATTTTTTCAATAAAAAAATAAATATTTTTCTTATATCCCCCACGACTATCTTGCTGTTATAAACGATAAAGATAAACTTGAACATTATTACAAATTGAAGTTTATTGCAATTGTGGGTGGAAGGGGAGGGGGTCGAGAGGGAACATATACCCACAGTATTAAAAACTAAACAGAAAGTAGAATTTTTCTTTCCAAGATAAAAATTGAGATTGTGGGTTGGAGAAAAAAATACGACTATCATAACAGTTGGCTTTACACGTAAGCTTTCATTCCTTTAAATTTTCCTTCCAACAGTTTGCGAGAGTTCATCTATATAAGAATGAGAAAAAAAAGAGTTTTTCATCGATAAAAATAGCAAAAGGATACAAATTTTTATAAGCCCCCCCACCACCTCATTTGTAAGCCTTCTTTAATAGGGAGGTAAAAATAGGAGAAGGGATTAAAAATAAACAAGAATATATTGTACCAGAAAATGTATAATAAGCTTCCACTGCTTTTTTTTTTCTTCAACTGGAAAGGTTATTTTTTTTCGTTTGGTTATTTTTTTATTAATAATTTATGATTAGTGTAACTGAAAGTGAATTATATTGCAATTTTAAAACTATAACTATATTATAATCTAAGTGGTTTTCTCGTGGCAAAAAAGTTTCAGTAAAATAATAATAATAATAAAGAAAATATCTCGAGACTGAAAAATGGCAACTTTGCTGAGTAAATAGTAAACTTTTTTTATTTTTTGTTTTTGTTTCCCTATTGTTATTAAAGGGCCTTCGCACTCGTAAACTTTACGTGACAAAAACTCATAAAATTACTGAAAAACGTCGTTCCTCATATAGAGTTTCCAAACCCCTTCCCCTCCCCCAAGTGTTTCTACTTTAACGGAAAGTTTTGATATAATAGAACTTAAAACTGTCTTCTGTTGTTCTTATCACAACGATACAAATTGTATTTTTCCCCGAGTTATTGCTTTTTTCTTAATTTTTTTAATAAAAAAATTCATTCCTCGTCATTTTTTGAATATAAAAGAAAATCATTTGTCTTTTTTACAATGTAAAAAATTTTGTCTTTTTTATTTAAAAGAAATTCGTCACCATTTTTTTTTGTCGCCTTTTTTTTACATAAAAAAATTCGTCATTTTTGTTAAAAACGGTTTTTAAATCACGGGGGAAAAGGGGGGGGGGAATGAAAAATTCTCATAAATTCAAATATATGAGAGAAAAAATTTTTATCAGTGGAGAAATTAAAAGAATTTTACACTTTCGACTTTCAGTAATTGTACTCATCTGTGCATAATGCATAAATGCTTTATCCTTTTTAGTCTGTCCTGAAGCAAACACAAACTACGTATTTCCGCCAAGCTGAACATATTCGTGGATTAAATTTTTTTTTTTTTTTTGTCATATATTACTTTTCGTTGAGGAATTTTTTTTTTATTCAACGAATAATTTTTAGAGAGAAGTGTGTCAGCGAGCGTGAAGAGTCGGAGAGAAGCGGCTCCCCACCACTTTTTCCCCCTCTCCTGCACTCGACACCGAACTTATTTTACTCGAATTTATGAAATTTTAAAAGAAAATTATCACAAGTTCCTAATTTTCGAAAACTTATTATTAATCACGTTCTTTTAATTTTTAGGATTAAATTAAATTAATTAAAAAAAATTCATTACAATTAAAAATAAAAATTTATTATTAAGTCAAAATTCTCTTTTTGTAAATAAAATACAAAAAAGAAAAAGTGTAACAAAAAGTCATTAAAAGAGTTGTTGATCAAACGATAAAAACTATTTCTCAAAAAGAAGTTGACAAAATAAAATTCGATATTTAAAATAAAAAAAAATTCTCTAGTACTAGATATTAAAAAAAATCAAGTTTCCAGAAAATCTTTTTAAGTGACTAGAGTATCGAATGATATAATTTTTGTCTCACTCGTGCAGTTCTTTCTCTTGGCTATGAGAAAAAATTTTTTTTTACTATCAAGGGGAAAATTTAAAAAAATCAAAAACCAATTCCCATAAAATCAAATGGCCACTCTAGCGTGTAAGTGTTTTTCGTGTTGAAAAAATAATTTCAACGATAAAATGAAGGGAAAAAAGAAAGGGATCGTTGATTTTTATTTTTACTGATGTTATGAGTTTTTAGTATAAGAAGTTTGCATGGCATGAGTGTTCAAGACAAGTATATATGTGCTCACGTGAAGAAAGATGATTTTTGACGAGAATCGTACAGCTTTTATATTGTCGTACCAGAAAATATGACAATAGGGTCTGGAGAGTGAGAGAGAAAGAAAAAGAGAAAATGGCGAAAAAAAGAAAGAGAAAAAAAAGAAAGAGAGTGAAAAAGAGAAGACAGAAAGAAATAGAGAGGGGGGAGAAAAAAGGAGGGGGGAAAGTGATGCAAAAAAATGGTGCAAGTTCGATTGGAAATTTATGAACGCAATTCAAAAATGAATAGAGGCATATTGTGTGTTTGCCAAGCGCAATGCCTCCTAGATTCCATTGGGGTCGTTCTTTTCCATTTTTATAAAATATATGGATCCATGCATTTCGACGCACAAATATTCTTTTCACTCCCCCCCCCCTCCCTCTCTCTCCTAATACAATTCCATCTTTTTTTTCATATATATATTATTTCTACATTTCATTTTAATATTTATTTCCACTCACTATTCTCATTTTTTTTTGCTCTCATTTTTAATTTCATTTCCTCAATTCTAATATTTTTTATTTTATTTTATTTTTCTTTCAAGCATATTTTCTCCACTAATTGTAGGTTAAAACTTCTATAATAAAGTCTGAAAAATTATTCAAAAATTATTCCTTGAGAAAATACTTGACAGAATATTATTTGTGGTAATTTCTTGAGAATTTAGAAGAAATTCTACTGAAAAATATTTTATTTTCAGAGTAATTTTTTGGAAATGTTCAAAGAGAATTATTGTGTTTTAGAAATTTCTCTAAAATTCTATAATAAAGTATGAAAAATTTTTTAAAAATTATTCCTTGAGAAATATTTGACAGAAAATTATTTGTGAAAATTTCTTGAGTCAAATATAAAATCAATCAAATAAGTTTGATAATAGTCAAATAATCGATTATTCGAATCAAATAAATTTTCTTCTTCAATGGAATATAAAAATTTGAAAAATTCTTTCAATACCGTTATCCATAACGAAAAGCAATTGTTTATAAATATATATTTTTTTTGTACAATCGAAATCTTGAAAATCTTGCTTCAGTGAAATGTAACGTCCCGTAAAACTCAAAGGGACGTGACATTAATGGTAGAAACGAATGAAGCACTGGAAAAAGTTGAAGTAGCGATGAAGAAAAAATGCATTCAATATCGATAGTTGCAGTTTTTATAACACTTTTAAGCGCATGACAAAAGGGACTTAAAAAAAACTTTTTTTTTCTCTATCATAAGATATCAACTTCGCTGCTTTTGTTTTTATTTCTCAAAAAAAAAAAAAAAAGAATTTATACATGTTTATAAATTTTTTTTACGACATTTTTATATTTTTATTATTATTACTATTACTACTATTTTTTTTATATATTTTTTTGCGATGACGCAAAAATTTATTGCCCCTATCTTTCTTGTAATTCAAATATATTTTCACTGTGTAATAATAAAAACAAAATATTGATAAACATTTTATTACTTCCATAAGAAAAAATATATATTTTTTGTCTTTGTTTATAAAGAATAAATTTATCAAGAATTTATATAAAATTTTGTTATTTGAAACAGTAATTATTCATGAAAATATCGAAGTTGCCACTCATGAAGGTGTAGAAAATTATGAACACTTTGGATCTATGTCTACAGATAGAGAAAATTAACAATCCAAGCAGAGTTCACATTCAAGTTACACAAATCACATTAAAGTTGCTGGGAATTAACATTGTGTTAGAATTTATATATATGTATATATATATATATAATTCTAACACAATGTTAATATACACATATATATATTTTCTTGCGTGTGATAGTTCTCTAGGTAAGACGACATACCTTGGGATTCTGTTCAACTAATTCATGGTACAACACAAAGTAGTTGCACTCGGGAGACAATGTCGTAAATTACAGTAACTGTGGCTAGACGGTAAAATAGTAAAAAGTTTTCTTTAAATGAAATTTATGAGCTTTAATTTCATCCAGCAAGCGACCACTAGAAAAATTCCACTCTCGACCATAACATTGCAAAGATAATCAAATTCTTACGTGTGTCAGCTTATATTAAACTTTATGTACATATATGTAGACCAGGGGATTTTATAAACGAATAACAAAGACAATATTTGCACAATAAAATTAAAGAAAATCTAATTAAAATTACTACTTAAAAGGTAAAATTAAAAATTTATGAAATTTTTTGTTTCATAAAATTAATTGTCGAAGAAAGTGTTGACAAAATTAAATCTCAATAAGAAATAATAAATAAAAATAGAATTTTTCTAATTTTATTAAGCATGGACGGTAGTTCGAAGAAAGAAGAATTACAACTGACGGTAGTTACAACTGACGGTAGATATTAACAATGATAGTTGCAACTGACAGTAATTATTAACAATCGTAGTTGCTGACAGTGATTATTAAAAATAATAGTTGTAAACTTCGGTAATTATTAACATTGGTATTTTCAACTGACGGTAGTTACGAACGATGGTAATTTCAACTGCCAGTATTTATTAACAATTGTAACAGCAACTAGCGGTTATTATTTATTACAATTTAGAGTAAATACAATTAAAATTCAAATAGTAATAATTACAACTGACTGTAATTATTAACAATAGTAGTTGCAACTGACGGTAGTTATTAACAATTTTAGTTGCAGACGACGGTAATTAATACCAATGCAACTAAAATTATTAACAATTTTAGTTGCAACTGACGGTAATTAATATCAGTGGTAATTACAACTGACTGTAATTATTAACAATAGTAGTTGCAACTGACGGTAGTTATTAACAATTTTATTTGCAAATGACGGTAATTAATACCAATGCAACTAAAATTGTTAATAATTATCGCCAGTTGTAGTTTACAACTGGCGATAATTATTAACAATTTTAGTTGCAACTGACAGTAATTAATATCAATGGTAATTACAACTGACGGTAATTATTAACAATATTAGTTGCAACTGATGATAGTTACGAAAGATGTTAAGTAGAAGTGACTATAATTATTACTGTTATTTAAAACTGACGGTAATTATTAACAATGCTAATTAGAACTATCGGTAATTATTAACAATATTAGTTGCAACTGACATAAAAAATGTCATTGATAATTACAACAATGATAGTTACAACTGACAGTAATTATTAACAATAGTAGCTGTAAACGACGGTAATTACTAACATTGGCATTTTCAACTGGCGGTATTTACGAACGATGGTAATTTCAACTGCCGGTATTTTTTAACAATTGTAATAGCAACTAGTGGTTATAACAATTCAGAGTAAATACAATTAAAATTTAAATATAGTAATAATTACAACTGACTGTAATTATTAACAATAGTAGTTGCAACTGACAGTAATTATTAACAATGTTAGTTACAACTGATGGTAGATATTAACAACGATAGTTGCAACTGAAGTTAATTATTAACAATAGTAGTTGATGACAATAATTATTAACAGTGGTACTTATAACTGACGGTAGTTATAACCAATTGTGGTTTCAACTGACGGTAATTATTAAAAATGGTGCATTCAATTGGCGGTAATTATTATTGAGAGTAATTACAATTGACGGTAATTATAAATAATAGTAGTTGCAACTGGCGGTATTCAATAAAAATAGTAGTTTTAACTGACGGTAATTATTGCACCTGGTAGAGAGTATTACTAAAATAAGTAGCAACTGGCGGTAGTTATTTTCAGACGAGTACCTAAAAATTGACTGCATTTATTTTTAATAAATTTATAAGGAAAATATATAAATGTTTATTGTTCTAATTCGTGAATATTGTGAATTTTATTTATAGCTGTAAAAGTAGTACAGAGTTTTTTTTTGTTTTTAAATAAAAACAGTAACAAATATAATTAGAGACAAGAAGAAAAGTAAACTTGAATAAAACATGAAAATTCTTCATTCTCAACATCCAAGTAAAAATGACTGCACTTCATTCAATTTTAATAGCCTTCTAAATAATACATTCTAACAAATTGTCATTTCTTCTTTCTCCTTTTTTATAAATATGTTAAAACTGAAAATGAATTCAAAAAAGCAAAAAAAAAAAAGTATAAATTATTCAAGAACATGAAAATACGAACAATTTCACGGTGATAGAAAATTCTTTTACTATTTTCTAGTTTCTACCTAACGATTTATGGTAATCAATTTTGTCAAGAGTCAAAAAAAAAAAAAAAAGAAAAACAAAACAAATATATCGTAAATTTTTACAACAACCTGTTTCAAAGCTATAAAATATAAAGATACTATATCTGATCTTGAGACTTTGATAAACGATTTAAAAAGCTAAATTACCCAAGGAGATAAGGGTCGTTGCTTTAACATGATAGGTATATGTATATATACATGGAAGTTTTGGTACCAGAATTTCACCGCGAGAGAAGCTAGGTGAAAAGCAAATAGCAGGAGATAGTATGAGGGGGAGTGAGATTTAACCGGATAAATTCAGAGAATTATTTTCGCTGTAGTTTCAAGTCATCGATGCATATTCATATGCATTAGCATAGTTCGCCTTAGAGGGAGAGAGAGAGAGAGGGAGGGAGTAAGGGAACAAATACGATTCCCGAGTTGCGTATCTCCATTTCTCTAGATGTGTAAATATAAATGTACACATGTGTATGTATATATATCTATATAAACGAGAATAATTTCAGTTCTATATTAATGTTTAACAATGTTAAACAATTTCCACAAATTTCCTATATAATTATATTTTTACTTGTAATTAAAAATTCAAACTAAAATCCAACACTGTTATGTAGTGATGAGTAAAAATATTTATTCTTTTATGAATTTAATAAAATATGTACAATATTATTATTCATAATAATAATATTAATAATTATGGGCAGTTGTAATTAAAGTCGATCATAACTACTGTTAGCTGTAATTACCAATGAAATTTATTACCGTCAGTTGTAACGAATAATGTTAATAATTACCGACAGTTGTAACTATTTTTGTTTGAAACTACCGCCAGTTGCAACTAATAGTAATAATTACCGTCACTTGTAGTTACCATGTTTAATAATTACCGTCAGTTGAAATTATATTGTTAATAATTACCGTCAGTTGAAATTATATTGTTAATAATTACCGTCAGTTGAAATTATATTGTTAATAATTACCGTCAGTTGTAATTACCATTTTTCGAAACAACCGCCAGTTGTCACTAATAGTAATATTTACCGTCACTTGTAATTTCAGTGGTTAATAATTACCGTTAGTAGCAACTAATATTATTAATAATTACCATCAGTTGTAATCATTATTAATAGTAATTGCCTTCAGTTGTAACTAGTATTGCAAAAAAATACTGTCAGTTGTAATTATAATAGACATTAATTACCGCCAGTAGTATATTGTTAATAATTACCGCATTGTTAATAAGTACTGTCAGTTGAAATCACCATTGATATTGTTAGTAATTACCGACAGTTATGATCACCATTGATATTATTTATTAGCAGTTATAAATAATATTGCATGTAATTACTGTCAGACGTAATTAAATTGTAAATATCACTGCCAGTTGTAATTAAAAATAATATTAATTACCATCAGTCGCAACTACTATTGTTAATATTTATCACCATTTGTAGTTTCAACTGGCGGTAATTATTAACAATTTTAGTCGCATTGATATTAATTACCGTCAGTTGCAAATAAAATTGTTAATAATTACCGCCAGTTGTAATTAACATTTATTTATTACCGTCAGTTGCAACTAATATTGATAATAATTACGGTCAGTTGTTAATACCATTGACATTAATAACTGTCAGTTGCAACTAAGATTGTTAATAATTAGTCAGTTGCAATTACTATTGATATTAATTACCGTCAGTTGCATCTAATATTGTTAATAATTATTCAATTATTAACTAAATAATAATTAAAAAATAAAGAAATATCTGTAATTATTAACTATATAAATTGCAACTAGAGGTAATTGTAGTTGTAACGGACGGTAATTAATATTAATGCAACTAAAATTTTTTAAAATGATTGCCTGTTGTAACTTTGACTGGCGATAATTATTAACAATATTTTTTGCTACTGAACATAATTAATATGAATAGTTACTACAACTGACGGTAATTATTAACAATTTTAGTTGCAACTGAAGGGTAATTATTATCAATGGTGAATACAACTGTCGGTAATTATTAACAATATTAATATTAACCACCAGTTGAAACAAACATTCTTAACAATTACCGTCAGTTGTAATTAACCTTGATATTAATTGCCGTCAGTTGCAACTAATATTGCTAATAATTACCGCCAGTTGCAATTACCATTGATATTAATTACCGTCAGTTACAACTAATATTATTAATAATTAGCATCACTTGCAATTAATATTGTTAATAATTACCGCCTGTTATAATTACAATTGTTAGTAATTACCGTCAGTTGTAACAACTATTGTTAATAATTACAACCAGTTAAAATTACAATTGTTAGTAATATCCTTCAATAGTAATTACTATTGCTTCAAACTGCTGTCAATTGCAGCTACCGTCATCTTTATCTACTATTGATAGGAATTACCGTCATTTAAAATTATCGTTTTTTTAAATTACCGTCAGTGTTAAATATAATTAAAAAATTGTTATTATTATTACGATTATAAGAAATGAATTTTAAATAAATACCGACAGTTCTAATTACTACTTTTTCAAACTACCGTCAGTTGTAATTACCATTTCTCAGAACTACCGTCAGTTACGTATCGGTTGCATAATATTACCAAATATTTACTTTAACGAAAAAATGAAAAAAACAAGAATTAAATAAATCAATACGAAGAGCAGCTAAGTACATTATAATCCCACGTCTGACTGAAAATTGGTTTTACTACTTAGAAAACGCTATAAAACATATGGGCGTGTGTGTCGATATAGTTCTGTTAATTCACTCAAGCATGTTTGTGAGATTGAAATAGGCTTGCTCGATCTGCCTAGTTTCTGGATAAACTCTACATACATATAACCTTCGAAAGCTTCGTCGAGGATAAGTAGAAAGTTACGAATGGTTGTTTGTCGTACGTAAATTAGCAAGTGCTAGTTTAAATTCAACACTACGTGTTTGAAATCCACTGAAAATGAATAAGAGAGCGTGTTATCATCATCATCATCTATATCCCCTCGCAAACATTGCTAGCAAGAGGTGAATTTTGAGAAATTTTTAAAATCTTCTCTAGTATCAACTCAATTTTTCAAAAACTGCTTTTTTAATAGAAAACCAACTCAAGTAAAAATAGCCATTATTTTTAATCTTTTTTGATCAAAATTGAAAAAAAAATTAAATAAAATTTAAATTATAAATAAAGAATTTAAAAATAAAATTATATTTAAATTATAAATAAATAATTTACAAATAAAATTATATTTAAATTATGAATGAATAATTTAAAAATAAAATTATTTTATTGAAAATTAGGTCGTAAATTGTAACAAGCATTTTCAATTAAATTAAGATTTTCACGATAATTATCAGTACATCGGAATCATTTTTAACAGAAAACTTTTTTTTTCCAACAAACTTGATAAAACTGACTGAACGTTTTATTGAATTTAAGTACGAGTTTACTCATTGGCTTTCCTAATCTGGAACATATGCCACTTTGAACAATTAAGAGCAATATAAAAAGGTCAAACACATCTTGAAAAGTTAAGAATTTTAATTTTTCATAAATCTGTATTTGAGATTTTATGCGATAAATTATTAAATCTTTTTATACCGCTAACTTAATTTTAAAAAAAAAAGGTCAAATTATTTATTTTATTTGATCTATTTTTTAAAAAAATCTTCTTTTTCCTGTTGATTTAAATTTTTTATTCTTGGATTTTCTTCGTTTTTCCTATATTGAAAATTTTATGCAAAAAAAAGAAAGAAAATATTGTCAAGAATAATAAAATAAAAAATTAAAAAGTAAAAGTGAATTTTTCAAATAGAATTTAGAATGAAAATTTAAAAAAAGCATAAGAATTTCTGGTTTATATTTCTCTTAAAACGAAATTAACTTGGAATATTTTTCATGAAGGGATTAGAGTT
Organism: Leptopilina heterotoma; assembly: GCF_015476425.1. Taxonomy (NCBI): domain Eukaryota; kingdom Metazoa; phylum Arthropoda; class Insecta; order Hymenoptera; family Figitidae; genus Leptopilina; species Leptopilina heterotoma. The sequence goes on along the minus strand of NW_025111191.1, from coordinate 2,959,691 downwards.
TTTTTCTCTTCTTCTTCTTTTTTTTGAGGCACGTATACGATTAAAGAAGGATCGGTGGAGATAGAGCCAAAAGATTTGAGAGACACTTAACAGTATTAAGATGAGGGTAAGTTAAAGAAGTGGAACGAGAAGATCCATTTGGAAATTGCATGGATTTGGTCATTAGATGAAGCCTTTCTTTGTGGCGATTTTCTTGCGATAAGTTCTTATTGATTAACCAAGCTTCTCGATCGTTATGGAAGGTCAGAAATACTAGAGAGAGAGAAAGAGAGAGGGAGAGAGAAAGGTGAGAAGTGGGTGGGTAGAGGAAATGAGAGAAGAGAGAAAACAGAACTAGCTAAACTTGTGCCCGGGCACCGGACCAACATCGGATACAGAACATCCGAATGAGGATCTTTCTTAATAGCAAAACGTGGACGTAAAGAGGAGCATGATAACAATATCAGCTTGTACCTCCGATAAACTTGACCACAAAATAGGGAATTTTTTTTTTGTTTTTGGTGTCAATCCGGTAAACAAAGTTCTTTGCAATTGTTACCATGAATGCTACAATATTCATGTTGACAAAAAGTGAAACACGGAAAAGAAAATTAAACTCAATTGCCAATTCTAATTTCCATTGATTGCAATTCTTGTTAACACTATTCGCAACAACCATTAACAGCAACGAGCATCAATAATGCAACTACCATTACCAGTAAATCAACGGAATTTATTCTTTCAATCTACTGCTGATTTATTAAAAATTACTTTCTTCTTTTATTTTATCCCTTTACCGTTGTATGTACCTGCCAGATGCAACTAATATCGGCAATAATTACGGAGAGTTGTAATTACCGTTGATATTATTAATATTTAATATTAAATACCGTCAGTTGCAACTAAAATTGTTAATAATTACTATCAGTTGTAAATAATTACCGCCAGTTGTAATTACAATTGATAATAATTACCGTCAGTTGTAATTACCATCGATATTAATTACCGTCAGTTGCACTTAAAATTGTTAATAATTACCGCCAGTTGTAAATAACATTGATATGTTATCGTCACTTGCAACTAATACTGTTAATAATAACCGTTAGTTGATAATACCATTGACATTAATAACCGTAAGTTGCAACTAAAATTGTTAATAATTAGTTGCAATAACTATTGATATTAATAATCGTCAGTTGCATCTAATAATGTTAATAATTATTTAATTATTAACGATATTAAATGCAACTTGCGGTAATTATTAACAATTTTAGTTGCAACTGACGGTAATTAATATTAATGCAACTAAAATTTTTTAAAATGATTGCCTGTTGTAACTATAACTGGTGATAATTATTAATAATATTATTTGCTACTGACGGTAATAAATATCAATGGTTATTACAACTGTCGGTAATAATTAACAATTTCAGTTGCAACTGACGGTAATTTATGTCAATGTTAATTACATTTGATGGTAGTTATTAACAGTTATAAATTATAACGGGTGATAATTATTAACAATATTATATGCGAGTGACGGTAATTTATATCAATGATAATTACAACTGACGGTAATTATCAACAATATTAGTTGCAACTGACGGTAAAAAATGTAATTGACAATTACAACTGGCGGTAATTATTAACAATGTTAGTTGTAACTAGCGATAATTATTAACAGTATTATTTGTTAATGACGGTAATTAATATCAATGATTATTACAATTGAAGGTAATTATTAACAATTTAAATTGCAACTGACGGTAATTAATGTCAATGATAATTACAACTGTCGCTAATTATTAACAATATTAGTAATTCATTACCAGTTGTAGTTACAACTGGCGATAATTTTTAACAATTTTAGTTGCATTGATATTATTTACCGTCAGTTGCAACTAACATTTTTAATAACTATCGCCAGTTGCAACTAATATCGGTTATAATTACGGCCAGTTGTAATTACCGTTAATATTATTTACCGTAAGTTGCAACAAACAATTTTCTTTGCATTGGTAGTAATCGCCGTCAGTTGTAACTAAAATTGTTAATAATTACTGTCAGTTTCAATTTTGTTGTAAATAATTACCGCCAGTTGTAATTACCCTTGATATTAATTACCGTCAGATTCAACTCATACTGTTAATAATTAAACTAATATTTTCAATAATTACCGTCAGTTGTAATAATTGTAGCCATCATTTATTTAAAGTACCGTTCTGTGGAAATTGACCTTAACTAAAATTACCGTCTGTTATCAAATACTCCCATTAATTCTAACTAACTTTTCTGAAAAACTACCGTCAAAATCAATTCGTTAAAAGAGGGAAACTATTTAAAAACTAGCAAATAGTTAGTAATAACTAGTAGTTAGTTAATTAAAAAAAAGAAAACGATCATTGAAACCGTAAATTAAGAAAAATACTCCATTGGTAAAAAATGTACTGAAAGAAAGGCGTCTTTCAGTCAAAGAAACGATCTCCTAGTATATTGTGTAACGCGATATTTATATATATATATAAAAGAAAGGATCTTGAATAAAAAAGATTTTCTGTACAACATACAAAAAGGATTGTTTATCGAGAAAATGACATTGTTAAACAAATCTCTCAAGCACAAATCTTTGTTTTATTTTTATTTTTTTTTTAAAGAAGAACACATTTTCGAATATACACAGAAGTGTGGATTTAAAGGAATTGGAAAAAAAGTATTGATGTGAGATTTAGAGTGAGAAGAAAAATATATAAAAATGTGTGTATGTGTGTGTGTGTGGGAAATAGAAATGAAAAACGGAAGAAGAATATACATATAGATGTGTGTATAAGTGGAAAAAGAATAAGGAAAGGAAAACCACCAAAAAGAGGAGGGCGGGAGGGAGAAGGAGACGAAAGCGCATAAGCGCGCTTGGCTACACATATAGGAAATGTACGTTGTGCCCCACTGACTATATGTTATATGCTCTATGCTTATACGATTTATAGCTTCGCAGTAGGTAGTTAATATATAGTTATATATACTTCACTTTACGTATGTTTCTCTCTCTCTATCTCTCCCGTTCTCTTTGTGTATACATGTATAAAAACAAACGCGTTTACCTAAAATGCACCGTCTTTCTTCCTAGTTACGTAAATTCTTGAATAAAGATTTCCATCTTTTTTACTCAAAAGTTTTCGTTATAACCAATGGAACCGCAGGAAAATAACAAAAAGATTTTTTTTTTTTTTTGCTTTGCGGTGAATTTTTTTCTCTCTAAATCTCTACCCTATTGTTTTACCGTTTTTATATTGTGTGCTTAAGAGAAAATATTTATGAAAAAGAATAGAAGGAGATTTTTTTTCTCAAATTTATATATAAATATTTTTCTGTAAAAGTTGAAGTACTTTTCGAAATTTTTTTTTTAAAGTTATTTTAATAGGAAAAGTGTTATCATAGAAAGATATTTTGATAACGTTTTGGAGACAGTTTTGCGAAATGAAAACGGTAGATGCAACTGACGGTATTTTTTGCAGTTAGAATTATTAGCAGAGCTCGAACCAGTGAAAGTATTGAGAAATACGGACTTTACGGACCAAAAAAATGTTATACTAAAATACAGATTAAAAAAACAAATTCCTATTTGTTAATTAACAAGTAACAATTTGTTTCTATTTAGAAGAGATGAATTTAATTTCCAAAAATCTAAAATTAATTTTTAAAATACTATCTGCAAATGGTGTTTATTTAAGCTTGAGTTTTAGAAAAAAAAATTCTTATCTTTGAAAAAGCTTCATTAAATGAAAATGAGAATATTTCCTTCTTTTATCATCAGATTTGAAGTTCATTTCTCGGACAATATTCGGTTACCACTCAATATTGGAGCTTAAAGCAGTGAAATCCACCGACTGGCTTACATCCGTTGACCATTTCGTGAACTTCCTGTGCCGTTTAGGTGGAATGTGTCGGAATTGCTACGAAGATTATTAGTATCAGTACCATTATGTCGGTTGTAGCCAGTTGTGATTTCAATTCCCGATTCTATTCAACTGGGAACTCCGCTCTCTCCAGACAAGTCGATCTTTCAAAAAAAGGGTTAATGCACTATCTACTGATACAAAATAACAATTTAAATTCTTTGATAAATAATTCTGTTATGCGAATTTTTCGATTCTTTTTTTTCTTCTTTTAAATTACCGTTTACTTTTAATTTTTTAAAGACATTGATAATGTTTTTGAAATTGTAATTTAATTTTTCAGATTTAAGTCTAATTTTTAATTTAAATTTCAAGAAAAAGAATTTACCTTCATTTTTTCATTGATATACCTATAGTGTGAAAACGATACAATTTTTCACCATTTTTGTGTCGTTGTTTTCCTTGCGGTCCTCAAAGGGTTGAAAAATACAATATTCAACTTTCACTATATATAGTAAAGAGATAACACGCGAGAGCTTTCTATCCGTAAAAAGAACAAAATAACAGTTTTTTTTTATTCATCGCGCTAAATTCCTCTCTGTAGGTGAACTGGAGTTGAAAATAGAAAATGAAAAAAAAAGAAAAAGAAAGCACTTAAAAAAAAAGAGTGAGAAAAATTTGTCTCGAGAGAATTGGAGGGCAAGTGTGAAAGAGAGCAACGAACAATTGTTGTGTATATGTGTGTGTGAGTGTGGGGGAGGATAGAATAGGATAGGAGAGGAGAATGATGCAGCAACAATATGCAGAAGGTGTGAATCCTGGTGACCGGTGGTCGTCAATAAAATGGTGGTTGCGCTATTGAAGAGAATGGGAATACAGGGAATAAAGCATTGTCCCATCGTGCCATGGGGTTGGCTGTCGACAGTTGGTGAGTTACACCAGCCGTTTTCAAATTACGTCAGTCTTTGGTTCCGTCTCTGTGCTCGTGGTTTTAAAATAAACCGCCTTTGTTGCTACCGGAAATAACGATTTTTATTCACCACCTTATCATTAGAAACTGACGTTTTAATTTTTCCTACAATCCGCTATTTTATACTCGACCACCAACGACCGTATTGCGATTATCCGAGTAGCGGAGTTTGCAATCATCGTCTTTTGCAATTACCGTTCTTTACAATTACCGTCAATTTTAACTATTCAGTTGCTATTTAATTTGAGCTATTGAGTAACTATCTTTAATTGCAACAACCATTAAAAATCATTAAAAGAAAAAGAATTATTAAAAATACCGTTCATTATATTTACCATTATTTGTAAGTACTTTTTAATGCCAATAACTACCATAAAGTAAAACTATCGTCAGTGGAACTTATCAATAACGATGTCAGTTGTAACTTTTAGTAACTATCAGTCAATACTCATTTAGTAAATTAGCATTAGGTGTAAAATACTTTTTCTTCTCTACTATTAATTAACGGTAATTTTATTACCGTGTAGTAAAATTACTGTCAGTTGTAGACATCGATAATTCACGTCAGTTGAAGTATTATTAATTATAAATACTATAAAAAATACCGTCAGTTATATGCATTCTTAATTACCGTCGGTTGCAGTACATTTAATTCTTACTATAATAAAAAAACTACCGTCAGTTGTAAACACTCACAATTACCGTTGGTAATTATCAACAATATTAGTTGCAACTGACAGTAGAAAGTGTAATTGATAATTACAACTGGCGGTAATTATTAACAATGTTACTTGCAATTGACGGTAATATATCAATAGTAATTACAACTGGCTGTAAATATTAACATTTTTAGTAGCAACTGACGATAATTAATATCAATGCAACTAAAATTAATAAAAATTATTTCCAGTTGTAACTACAACTGGTGATAATTATTAACAATATTATATGCGACTGACGGTAATTAATATCAATGGTAATGACAACTGTCGGTAATTATTAACAATGTTAGTTTCAAGTTACGGTGCTTATTAACAATATTAGTTGCAACTGACGGTAGTTACGAAAGATAGTAAGTAGAAGTGACTATAATTATTACTCTTAGTTAAAACTGACGGTATTTATTAACAATGATAATTATGACTATCGGTAATTATTAACAAAATTAGTTGCAACTGACAGTAGAAAATGTCATTGATAATTACAACTGGCGGTAATTATTAACAATGTTAGTTGTAACTGATGGTAATTATTATCAATTGTAACTACAACTGACGGTAATTATTTGCAACATAATTAGAACTGACAGTAATTATTAACAATTTTAGTTGCAACTGACGTTGATTAATATCAATGCAATGAAAATTGTTAGCTGCTACCGACGGTAAATAATATCAACGGTAGTTACAACTGGCTGTAATTATTACCGATATCAGTCAGTGCAACTGACGGTAATTAATATCAATGCAACTAAAATTGTTAATAATTATCACCTGTTGTAACTACAACTGATAAATAATAATTAATATTGTTAATAGTTACCGAAAGCTGTACTTGCCATTGACATTAATTCCCGTCAGTTGCAACAAAAATTGTTAATAATTACCGTCAGTTGTAATAACCATTGATATTAATTACCGTCAGAAGCAAATAATATTATTAATAATTATCACCAGTTGTAGTTACAACAGGCAATCATTTAAAAAAATTTAGTTACATTAATATTAATTACCATCAGTTGCTATTAAAATTGTTAATAATTACCTTCTGTTGCAATTAATATCGTTAATAATTACAGCCATTTGCAATTACCTTTTTAATTAATATTTACATAATTATTAACAATATTAGTTGCAACTGACGGTAATTAATATCAATAGTAATTGCACCTGACTAATTATTAACAATTTTAGTTGCAACTGACGGTTATTAATGGCAATGGTATTAACAACTGGCGGTATTATTTACAATATTAGTTGCAACTGACGGTAGTTAAGAACGATAGTAAATACAAGTGTCTGTAATTATTACTATTGGTGGTAACTGACAGTAATTATTAACAATGATAATTATAACTGTCGGTAATTATTAACAATAGTTGCAACTGACGGTAGATGTCAACACTGATGATAATAATTTCTTATTATTTATAATAACTTTAATCATATTTATAAGGAATAGATTAAATAAGTTCAATAATTTCTAATTAAGTGAACTATTTTTATCGATTGACTTTTTTCAGGAATGGAAAACTGGTTTTCAAATAAATAATAATAATAATAATAATAATAATAATGCAAGTATAATAAATAATTCATCATACGGTAGTTAATAACGGTAAAAAATCAAACGCTACTTATAAATACTGTCAAAACCAATATTCCTTAATAAAAAATAATATCCGATTGATAAAAAATTTTTTTTTTTTCTTACAAACACCGGGTGTGGAGAACTATTAAAATCTGTAATCAACAAGTATGAACCATCTTCGTTATGAGGGCGCGTATAACAAGTTAATTCAACAGGATCAAAATAAAGGGAACACGTGCACATGATGACCGAATATCGAGAAACAATGAAAACTAACTAGAGCGTAAAAGCGAATTCAATTTCTCTATAGCGAAGGGACGCGCTGGAGACTGTGTAAAGGGAAAGAGAGAGCGAGAGAGAAGGGGAGAAGTGATAGTACTATGGAGGGTGGAGGTTTAGAAGTAATTTCGGCCACCTTATGTACATACACGACGCTCCAGCAGTTGGGAGGCGTTCTCGAGCTCATTGACAAAGTCGCTTATAACAGTGGTGGTGCACGGTGTTGTTTCAATTAACGCGCGGTACAATTGCTGGGCTAGGTCTCCTGCGAATGCGATTAACTTGCGATCGGGTCTTTTGTCGACCCCGTGGGTTAACAATTGGGGCTCTCTAGTTTCGTAGGGTCGCTCTATTATACGCTCTGGCTCACCTAGGATGTATTCTGTATCTCTAGTTCTCTCTCTCTCTTCTCTATTTTAATATAAATTATTCTACCGTTATCTTTGTGGAACAATTGCTGGTAGTTAATGATAATCTGTTAATTAGTTTTGAAAACAATGGAAAATATCACAGACGGTATTTATCAAGGATTGAAAATATTACAGACGGTAGTGATCAAAAGTGGCAGAAATAATTGACTGTACTTGTCAGTAAACTGTACTTGTTGTAAACCCGACGGACGGTTAGTTGACACAAAGGGTAAGTACAGTGGATGGTAGTTAACATGAAGAGTAAATACACTAGACGGTAGTTGACAACAAGGATAAATACCCCGGACGGTAGTTAATAAAAAAGTAAACATAGTAGACGGTAGTTAACAACTACGTCTACTATGATTACTTTTTCTGATGTACAATAAATAAAATAAGCAGAAGTTAGTAAAGAGGGCAAAATACAATAGACGATACTTAGTAACGATAGCAACTACAACAAACGGTAAATGTTTACAACAGTACGGTATTTAGCTACAAGGATAAATGAAACACAAAGTAATTCATCGGTCATAATTAACACTAACGGTAAATATCATTTATTCCAGTTTCTATTCATCTTTTGCGCCTTAAAAGCATCATTACTGCAAACTACCGTCTATAAATGTTTCTAACTACCGTCCATTGTTTTTTTTCCACCATTATTGGTAACTACCCTCAGTTGTAATCACTATTTTTGTTAACTACCTCAGCCTTTTAGTTTTGTTCTCTCGTTCACTGCTTTTATTACAGTCAGTATTCTCTCGAGGTTGCTTTTACAGTTTAACTCTCGACGCATTTACTGTGACTGGATACATTTTCAAGAAAGAATGTGTGTATATTTAGGGAACTTTTGTTGACGCTTACATCCCGTCGAGTGCAACAATCGAGTATTTAATGAGAGAACGTTTACCACTTATGACAGTCGGAGGGCAAAAAAAGAGGGGCAAGAGAATTGTGTGTCTGTGAAAATTATTTTAATGAAATATTTTCGTCCCTTCAATTTCCCTCTCTCACTTTTTGAAGTTGGATATTTTTGTTTTTCTTTGTTACATTTTACAGAGAAAGAAAAATATTTATCTCTTTGTGGACGAAAAATTAGATTCTCCAAAAAGAAATTAGAGATGGGATAAATATTCCTAAATCCATTATATGTATGTCGAAAGGTTTTATTTAGGAAAAAAGAAATATTTTTGTTTCTCTACGAAACATTTTTTCGTTTTTCAAACTCTTTCATTATGAAATAAACAATGAGGAAAAAAGTTTCTTTTCAGAAAAAGAGAAGGAATATTACAAAAAAGTATTTTTAAAAGCATTTGCAGAAAAAAAGTCTATTTGCGAATATAAAGAACAATGACAATTTATAATGAATAATTCGTTTGATAAATGTAACAACGAAATTGAATTCAATTGTTGACTGTTAATTGCAAATGAATTCGACAAAATTACGTAATTCCCGGGGAAGAAAACTTTTTTTTTTAACTCTGATGAATTGTGAATTGGAAACAAGACGAACATTCAAGTTTTATTTGAAAAGAGCTTTATGTTGGAGCTCATTCAAAACACACTTGAAAAAGGAAATGATATGAATGTTTCGTGTGTAAAGATAGTTAATTGCAATACGGAAATGAGTTTGTCGATAGTTGTACACTAAACGTCCGAGAGAGAGATCGAGAGAGATGAAAATAATGAGAGATTTGCAGTTAGTACTGAATTTCTCAAATATCCTTTATGGAAATGATTTAATGATGGAATATAATTACGAATAACAGTTGCTAATACATCCCTAATATCTAGTACTCTAATTATTTGCCTATTTATCTAGAACAAATCAGAGAATTCCGTTCAAAATAGTTATCAAAAAATCATTAAAAAAATTTTTCTAAACATATATTTATTAATTAATAATTATTAATTGATATTATTACCATTAATTACATTATCTCATTAAAATATCTAATCATCTTCTATTAATTACCGATAGTTGTAACTGTGACTTTTGATAATTACCGTCAGTTGCAACTACCACTAATAATATTTACCGTCAATAGTAAGTATCATTGTCCAAAAATATCGTCAGTTGTAACTACAATTGTTAATAAATACCGCAATTTGCAACTATTATTGTTAATAATTATCGCCAGTAACAACTATCGTTGTTAATAATTGCAATCAGACGCTACTATAATTGTTAATAATTACCGCAAGTTATAATTAACATTTATATTAATTACCGTCAGTTGTAACTACCATCGATTACATTTACAGTCAGATGTAAATACCATCGTTTGTAATCACAGTCAGTTGCAAATAATATTATTAAAAATTACCGTCACTTGACACTAACATTGTTAATAATTACCGTGAGGTGTAATTATAATTGATATTAATCACCATCAGTTGCAACTAATATTGTTAAGAATTATCAACAGTTATAATTATTATTGTTAATAACTACCGTCAATTGTAATTACCACTGATAATCATTACCGTCAATTGCAAGTAACGTTGTTCATAATTACCGCATGTTGTGATACTGATACTTTTAACCGTCAGTTGTAACTAATATTGTTATTAATTACCGACAGTTGTAATTATCATTGTTTGACACAACCGCCAGTTGCAACTAACGGTAATCATTACTGACAGTTATAATTATTATTGAATAAAACTACCGGCAGTTGAAACTAAAATTGTTAATAATTACCGTCAGTTGTAATTAACATTGATATTAATTACCGTCAATTGTAATTAACATTGATAATAATTACCATCAGTTGCAACTAAAATTGTTAATAATTGCGGCCATTTGTAATTATTGATATTTATTACTGTCAGTTGTAATTATTTTGTTAATAATTACCGCCAGTTGTAATTAAAATTAATATTAATTACCGTCAGTTGTAATTGACATTGATATTAATTACCGTCAGTTGTAAGTTCTATTGGTAATATTTACCGTCAATATTAATTACCATCGTTCTGAGCTACCGGCAATTAAAAATATCTCTTTCAATTTCTACCGTCAGCTGCAACTTAAATCTACCGTCAGTTGTATTCACCAATGTCAATATCTACCGACATTTGTTAGTAAATAACTAAAATTCAAAAGCACAGCTTTAAATGAAGATAAATTTTTGAGAAAAATTTTTGAGTAAATCAAAGAATTTCTACATTAACTGAAAACTCGACGTTTTATAAAATTATCTGCAAAACCTCAAAGTCAATATTGAGAGAAACGTTTTTGCAGAAAAATAAAAAAAATTTCTATTCATTCAACTATTTCAAAGTATGTGTATATATGCAATTGTGAGAATGAAAAGAAGAGCGACAGTGAGAGAGAGAGAAACCATTTGGTGAACGAATCAATTTACTCGCGAACCTTAAATTATCCAGCGAAAGCATCACTAATTTGAAAACCGACGAACCTTTTCCTGTGCGGAAATGGTTTTTTATCTAAAAAGTCTGCACGAATCGGACATGATCAGGGATTTGAATTAGTATCCTTCGTCGACAGAAACCGATATATATCCACAGACTATACAAACACAAACTTTTTTATATATATATATATATATTTTCTACATGTACGAAAAAAAAGAAGAATTGTTTAAACGGAACAAAAAAAAAGAATTATTGATTTTCATGTTCTCTTAAAAACCGCAATGAAAATAAAAAAAATTCTCCTTTAGTTCTTCAGTAATTAAACGAATTAATTAAAAGTCAATTAATTCGTCAAGTTTTGTAATTGAGAAAATAAATTTACGAATCCTTTTGCTAATATAAATTAAATGTTTTCTTCTTTACCTATTTTTCAATTAATACTCTCGACGCTTTTTTTATTACCGAGAAAAAAATTAATATTTTAATACAGTCTTATTTAAGGTAAAATTTGGAATTTATAAACTTTAAAGTTTAAATGAAACTGAATATATACACACTGGTATGAAATTATGATATAACGTCAATATAAGAGAACTCTCACTATATACAAAAGTGTCCAATTATGAAAACGAGTAATGAGCAATTATTTTTGCAAAATTGCCGTTCATGATTTGTAATTTGAAAAATAATTAAGTTTCACTGTATATAATATTTTTTTTTCATAAAAGTTTAATTTTGACTCTCTCACTCTCTCTCTCACTTTAATATGACGAAGATAAAAAAATGTGAAAACATTTTTTCTTTAGAATAAAAATCTTTTACTATGAAGATGAATATTCTTATTGTAATGCTTTGTTTTTTCTACACGAACAAGACTTTTCTTTTTTTCGAATAGAGCAAAAAATATGTGGTTTTTCTTTTTGTAGGAGAAAATAATTGAAATGAGAATTTCTTTTTAGGAGAGAAAAAAATTAGATTTTTTTTCTTATTCAGGGGGAAAAAAAATTTTACCAAAAAGAAAATTGACCTGTTTTTTGGGGAAAAAGGAGATGTTACATGATTCAGTAAAAGTCTGACAGCGACATGAAGGAGACTTTAGCAGGAGCTAGTGTATCGACACTAAAGTAATTTGTTGCATGAAATGGATGAGAGAGAGAGGGGAGAGAAAGAGGGTAGGTTATATGGAAGAAGGAAAATGATGTATTTTTTTGATGAGTTAGCATTATCGAAAATATCGTTGAACGGCGATGAAATCCGCGCGTATGGTATATAGTAGTATCCATATACGGGATAGATGTTCCTCGCTCTATCGGTGAAGATATCGATGGAAAGAGAGATACAGAAGAGAGAGTGAGAGAGAGAGAGAGAGTAGGAAGATGTGGGACTATCGGTGGGTTTGCAATTTTCCGCACCATAGGCCACGAGGCACAGAAACTTCCTATATGATATAGAAGCGATACTGGTCGAGGGAGGAATGAGACGTCGACCCTCTTCTTACATTCTCGAAGCTTCACTACTTGGACCACCACCACCGTCGCATCATCCTCACACTCGAGTTTCCACTTTCTTTTCCATTCTTCCCACAACTTCTCTATCGGTTACTTTTACTGGATAAACTTTTCCAGTACCTAGTGAAATCTTCTTCTTCTTCTTTTTCTTCTCCTTCTACTTCCTCCTCTTCTTCTTCTTTTTTTGCTACATATCCTCCAGTGTCGAATATTCAACGATAAAAGCGGGCCTTTACATCTTTTCTTCTTTTTTTTCCGAAAGGTACAGAAAAGAAGTGAATTTTTTGGAGAAAAGTCACTCCACTCTTTTCTAAATTCGAGTAAAGAACGAAATGTCACGAATAAGGACGAATTTTTGATAAATTGTGATTGAAAATACATTTAGATGAATTTTTTCTTTATAAAAATTTAAAAACATTTAAAATTAAAGGAGGATATAATTTTTGGTGTGGAAAAAAATTCAAGGAATGTTTTTTTCAATGGGGGAAAAACTACAGTTCCCTATAATTTATTATAGGGAACTGTAGTTACTTGCAATTTGCAACTGACGGTAGTTTTCAGCAACTTACTTTTGACAATAATTATCAGTTGTAGATATAACTGGCGGTAGTTTTCGACCAACTGCGATTGATGATAATACAACTGGCGGTAATGCTTATCAATAATGGCAATTGATAGTAATTACTAACAATAATAGATACAACTGACGGTAGATATTTACAGTTATAGTTATGATTGACGTTAAATTTTTACAATGAATTGACGGTAGATGATTATTGATGACTCAAAATGGAGGTAACTATTTACAATGATAGTTTCAACTGACGGTCAATATTAACAATGAGAGTAACAACTGACGGTAATTATTCACAATATTAGTTGCATCTGACGGAAATTAATACCAATTGTAATTACAACTGACAGTAATTATTAACAATATTATTTGCAACTGACGTAAATTAATATTAATTGTAATTACAACTGGCTGTAATTATTTACAATAAAATTACAACTGACGGTAATTAATATCAATGGTAATTATAACTGGTAGTAATTAAAATCAATTTTATTTTCAAGTTGCAGTAATTATTTATCATATAATTACAACTGACGGTAATTAATATCAATTATAATTACAACTGACGGTAACTAATATCAACTTTAATTACAACTGGCTGTAATTATTTATAATATAATTACAACTGACGGTAATTAATATAAATGGTAATTACAACTGGCGGTCATTATTAACAACTTTAGTTGCAACTGGCGGTAATTATTTACTGTCGGTAGTAAAACTAAAATTGATAATATTTATCGCCAGATGCATTTAATGGAAATTATTTTCAAAATTAATTATAACTGATGGTAATTATTAACAATTTCAATTGCAACTGCCGGTAATTATTATCATTGGTAATTACAATTGACGGTAGTTATTAACAATAATAATTATAACTGTTGATAATTATTAACAATATTGGTTGCAACTGATGATAATTAATATCAATTGTAATTACAACGGACGGTAATTATTAACAATTTTAGTGTCCAGTGACGGTAATTATTAATAATATCAGTTGCAACTGACTGTAATTTCAAACGACGGTATTTACAACTGTCGGTAATTAATATCAATTTCAATTATAACTGAGGTAATTGTTAACAAGTTTAGTTGCAACTGTCGGTAATTATTAGCAATGATAAATACAATAATATCAATATCAATTACAACTGGCGGTAATTATTACCAATTATAGTTGCAACTGACGATAAATAATATCAAATTATTACAACATGCGGGAATTATTAACAATGGTATTTGCAAATGACGGTAATGATTAGCAATGGTAATTACAATTGGCGGCAATTGTTTACAATATAAGTTGCAGCTGATGGTAATTATTAACAATTATTGTTGCAACTGACGGTAATTATTATTAATGTTAATTACAACTGATGGTAATTACTATCAATGGTAATTACTACTGGCGATAATTATTAACAACTTTAGTTGTGATTGACGGTAATTATTAACAGTGTTATTTGGAACTGTCGGTAATTATTACCAACATTAGTTGCAACTGACGGCAATTGTTAACAATTTAAGTTGCAGCTGATGGTAATTATGAACAATTAATGTTGCAACTGACGGTAATTAATATTAATGCAATTTAAATTGTTAATATTTATCACCAGTTGGTCAGAGAATAAGTCAATATTTTTTCTGGAAATCAGGGAAATGGCAGGGAAAAAACAAAATTAATTTTTTGTGGCAACCCTGTTTTTAATTTTAAAAAAAAAATTTTTTTATATTTTTTGTATCACGTAAAAATTTTAGGGAGTGGGAGAAAAATTTTTGTTCAACTTTATCATGAACAATAAACTATGAAAAAAATGTAATAAATTTTCATTTTATCTTCTTTTTTTTTCTTCTTTGGCGATGAAGAAAGGTGGATTTGATGACGTAAGATAAATACAAACATTTAACCCGGTTGACCGGAGATGAGTGCCGTTCACCTGATGGCGCCTCAGGAATCTGCGGTTGACGTATGAACGGTACCGGGCGTAATTCCACGGTGTAAATCACGTCAGGAGGGTTTCGTATCTCGGGTTATGAGGTCCCATAAACAGAGGCGAGTCCCTTACACGCGTGCCCTTCTGCTTCCCCTTTCCACCCACAACCGATCGCTTCTCTCTCTCTCTCTTTCTCTCTCTCAGTCACTCACTCAATAGAGAGAGGGAGAGAGAGAGAGAGAGAATTCACTCTCTTGATAGAGTGAGAGAGAGAATTCACTCTCTCGATAGAGCGAGAGAGAAATGAAATCAAACTCTCTATTGAAAGATGAAGACAGAGAGAGTGAGAGAGAGGAGAGGGAAACTATACATGGATGTTTGAGAATTTACTGGCAAACCTGTCTTGATGTAGATGGACGCAGAATCATGGAGAGAAGACCAAAGGGAATGAAATTCCCTCAAACCCCATGACCTAAACCATTCGAGGCATTAAAGCGAGCATCGTCGACAAATGCCAGAATTTCGAATGCTATTATGAACCGTTTATATGGTAAGGTAATACAAGGGGTGATTTGGCGCCCCATTTTAGTGTTCCATTTCCGACTTCCTTTAAGCTGTATCATCCAGTCCATATGCTTCCAAAAGTTAATTTTACACTCCTCGGCAATTTTCACGTTTATTGTCACCAACTGCATTTCGCGCTCTTTGACGACTTCTTTTATTCACAATAAATATCCTCAAATTTTCTATTCTACAGATTTCACCCCTCGTTAACATTATATTCTTACTAAACACACGTTGTCTGTATACAACATGTTAAATACAATATTCCACTCAGACAAATGTACCTGTCAATTTCTTCCAGAAACTGCACCGAAAATAGGAAAGAAAATGTCCCATTGGGCTATGGTCAATTGTTGATAAACAATTGACAAATATTCATAAAACTACCGTCAGTTTTCCTGAAAAAATAATTCTTATGCGTACACATTAATCACAAAGGGAGAAAAAAAGAGAGAGAGTAAAACTTTTCATTCTTCTTGTCATGTCATTATATATACATTTTTAGTTATGTTCAAAGACTTTTTTACATTCTGTTTTCTATTTTAAATTACAAAAAACAATCCCTAGAGGCAGTGAAGCAACGAATTATTATTAGCCAACAAGGAAAGCTTTTGCTGACCCACCTGGTACCCCAGTAGAGCGATAAAATAAATCACGACTGAAAGTGTACATGCAATAGAAGTGAGACTTGTTTGTGAAGAAAAGACGAAAATTTTTGACTGCGTCACCGCGGATATACTTTTTCTCACTCCCTCAAGGCACGATACAAGGAAGTTCGTTACGATGTTACATTGCCGGAGGATACAATGGAATCGACTTTACGACATGGCTCAAGAGCAAACTCGCTAGTTTTCTTCTCTTTCCATTTCTATATATATATATATATATATATATATCCATCTATCTATTTTCCTGTATACCGGGGGTTTAGCCGCGGATACTTTATTTCTTTCAGTAATCCTTTTTCTGTTTTCCCCACTCCTTATCCTATCACGTACAGAAAAAGACGGTTGTTCCTCTATTTTACCTCTTCCCTGTTGGAGAATTTTTCAAATCCCTATTTCACCAAAGTATCTTCCTCCTTTTGACCATGAAACAGCACCATGAAACAAGGAAAATATTGATCATTTTCTTTTAGATTTATTTCTTATTTCGAGGAATAACTTTTGATAAAGTTTGGATTTTTTTTTATTTCTAAAGCATTATTTATAACTACCGTCAGTTGTAAATAATGATATTAGTAACTACCGTCAGTTGTAAATAATGATATTAGTAACTACCGTCGGTTGTAAATAATGATATTAATAACTACCGTCAGTTGCAACCATTATCAACAATAACCACCAGTTGAAGCTACTAATGTTAATACCTATCGTCAGTTGCAACTATAGTTCAATTATTATTATCTACCGTCAGTTGTAACTGTCTTTGTTATTAACTACTATCAATTGAAACTGTTATTGATAATAATTACCGTCAGTTGTAAATATAATTATTATCTATTATTGTTCATCACTACCGTCAGTTGTAACTACTATTTGTAACAACTACCGTCATTTGCAACTATAATTGTTAATATATACCGTCAGTTATAACGATTACTGTTAATATTTACCGCCAGTTACCAGTATCATTGTAAATAATTACCATCAGATGCAACTATTGTTGTTAATAATTACCGCCAGTTGTAATTAACTTTGTTCGGAACTACTGTCAGTTGTTAGTATCTACCACCAGCTGTAACTACGAACATCAACAATTACCGTCAGTTGAAATTGCTAATATTTATTAACCAATCTAGTTGAAATCACCATTTTTAACATTAACCGTCAATTGCAACTACTATAGTCAATAATTACCGTCAGTTGTAACTACTAATAACTACCGTCGGTTGTTCTTACCATTGTCAATTACTATAGTCAATCGTAACTACCACTGTGAATAATTACCGTCGGTCTTAATTATAATTGATAATAATTACCGTCAGTTCTAACTCTAATCGTTACTATCTACCGTCAGTTGAAACTATCATTGTCAATAGTAACCGCCAGTTTACATTATTATCACTAATCAGCTACCGTTAATTTAAACCAACATTTGTAGAAAAATCTACCACAACATCGCCCCACCAAAAAAGTAAATTCGTAAAAAATTGTAAAGTACCGTTCGAAGGAGAATTCTCGAAAAATTCTACTGTATAACAAGATCTGAAGAGAATGTATATAGTATGTAGTTGGGAATTGTAGTATGACGTGAATGAGAAAATGGAATCAAACACTAGAGGAAACGTTGAATAAAGTCTCTGAAAATTGTGGTAAAGAAAATATCTAGAAAATTGAGTCATTTTTTTTTCTTTTTCTTCTTCTCCTCCTCGACAAGACGCAGGTTACTGCACCTATTATTATTATTATACGGGTATCATAGACAGTTGTGGGGTGTGGATACGAAAATAAGAGGAGACAGATGGTTGGCAAAGGAGGCTGCTCGTTATATTACTGTATTGCTCTTGGCTATACACAGTGGTGGGCATTGTGGTCATTGTAGCCAACGTCAAATGTCCTTTTATCCATCTCTACAAGTGAGATAGAGAGAGAATCACCCTCACTGTTTCATACATTTATATTTTTTTTTCTCTCCTCATCGTAACTATCACAAGTGAATGCTCTCGACATTAGTCACTGTTACTTCGCTACTTTTATCTCGCTATCAAATCAAAGTTACACCATCATATTTTTCTTTCTGGTTTTCAAAGAATATGGTGCAATTATTACCGTTAAAGTGTTTTTGTTTATCTCTTTTCATTTTCTCATTTCATTTTTATTTTCATTTTCCATTTCATTTCGTTATCTTTTTCTGTTTTTCTTACTTTTACTTTCTTTCTTGTTATACAATTAGTAATTAATAATATTTACCGTCGGGTAACTTGAGTAGTTGATTCAAAAGCCACTTGTAATTACGGTTAATCAAAACTACCGTCAGTTGTACTTATTGTTAATTTTAACCATCAGTGGAAATTATGGTTGTTATTTATTACTGTAACTATTATCGCTTGTAAATAGTTGATTATTACTTCCGTTGCTATTATATACCGTCAATTGTGATAACTACCGTGATAACTAAATTATTGTTAATAATTACCGTCAGTTGTAACTACTATTATTTACAATTATCGCTAGGTGCAAATATCATTATCTAATTAATAAGTATCGTCAGTTGTTACTATTTACCGACAATTGTAATTATCATTGCTAATAATTACCGTCAGTTGCAAATAATAGTAATAATGACTGCCACTTTTGTTTAATATAGTTCGTAACTACCGTCAGTTGCAACTAATATTGTTAACAATTACCGTCAGTTGTATATAATATTGTTAATAATTACCGTCACTTGAAACTAACTTTGTTAATAAATATAGACAGATGTAATTAAGATTGATATCAATTATCATCAGTTGCAACTAAAGTTGTTAATAATTACCGTCAGTTGCAATTACCATTTATATTAATTATCGTCAGTCGCAACTAATATTGTTAATAATTATTTAATTATTAAGTAAAACGGTAATTACAACTGACTGTAATTATTAACGATATTAGTTGCAACTGGCGGTAATTATTAACAATTTTAGTTGCAACTGACGGTCTTTAATATTAATGCAACTAAAATTTTGTAAAATTTTTGCCAGTTTTAACTACAACTGTCGATAATTATTAACAATATTAATTGTGAGTGACGGTAATTAATATCAGTGGTAATTACAACTGACTGTAATTATTAACAATTTTAGTTGCTACTGACGGTAATTAACGTCGTTTCAATAGTAATTACAACTGTCGGTAATTTTTAACAATAGTTGTTAATAACAGTACCGTTACTGATATTATACAATACTACAAATCGTTTAGATATATAAATTACTGTACCACATTCTAAGTACCGTCAATTTTGACTACAATTCTTGAAACTACCGTCAGCTGATAATTAACAAATTTCCCATTCTAATTGAGTCGAAAACGAAAAAAATATCACAAATTAAGTAAATATTTGTATGAACGGAAATAAAAACTGTTTTTGCTCAAACTGAAATGTTCGACAAAATTTTTTTTTTGAGAATTAATTTTTTTTTTCTTCGAGAATAGGAAATAAATTGCATTAATAGAAAAGTACGGGAATTCTTGTAGAAAATCTGAAATGAAAACAACAGCTGCCGATAGCGGTAGAGTTATTGATCGATTTGAAGTAAAAACAAAAAAAAAAAAAAGAAAAAATTTTACATACATACAGTACGCAATTCGTAACTCTCGAGGTGGTTGAGCATGAAATAAAGAAGAGTGCGCGTTCCATATGTAAACCTCAAAGAACAGCTTATTTTAAATCGATCACGGAAACGCTTTTCATGCCTCGAGGATGACGGAATCGCTTTTCATTCAACTTCGTACAGTGAAAAATGACCAATAGCCGTGAACGATTTCTCTCTCGCGCCTTTTCTCTATATCTCTCCATTACATTTTTTTTATCTTCTCTCTTCTTCTTTTACTTTTCTCTGCTTTACTCTCTGTCTCTCTATTTCAGTCTTTTTTCTTTGCTTCTTTCTTTTTTTTCCTTTTCTTCCTTCTTTCCTTTCTTCTTTTTTATTTCTCTTCCTTTCTTTCCTTGTTTCTTTTTCTTTCTTATTTTTTTCCTTCTACCTTTTTTCTATCTTCTTTGTTTCCTTCCTTATTTCTTTTTATTTCTTCTTTCTTTCCTTATTTCTTTCTTCCTTTCTTCCTTTTTTCTTCTTTCTTTATTTCCTCTTTCTTTTTTCCTTTTTTCTTTCCTTCCTTCCTTCTTTTTTTCCTTCTTTCTTTTTTTCTTTTTTCTTCTTTTTTCCCTTTCTTCTTTCTTTCGTGTTTTCTTCTTTCTTTCATTTTTTCTTTCCTTCTTTTTTCCTTTTTCTTCCTTCTTTCCTTCCTTTTTTTATTTCTACTTTCTTTATTTCCTCTTTCTTTTTGCATTTTTTCTTTCTTTCTTTCTTTCCTTCTTTTTCTTTCTTTCTCTCTTTCTCTCATTTTCTCTTCAATTTTTTTCTCTTTCTTCTTTTTTTCCTTTTTCTTACTCTTTTCTTACTCCCTTCTATTACCATCATGCCTTCGGGTTACGTGAGTTTGATAAATAAACTTTCGGACTATCAAAGATGCGGCTTTTTTCGAATTAGAAAAGAACTACCGCTTCGAGAATAAATTCATTCCTTTTTATTTATATCTATCCTAACGAGTTGAAACAAAAAAAAATATTTCTCTTCCCGTGTTTACAAGTACAAAGGCGAAAAAGAAAATAAAAAATACCCAAAAAAAAAAAACAAAAAAGATATTAAAAACTATAATTTATGTTTTGGGTAACGATCGTCGCCTCTGGATATGTATAAAATAGCTTTTGTATTCTCCGTAGAAACGCCCCGTCGATTCATTGCCAAACTATACAGCCACGAATTACGCCTTATATTGATTCCGCCTTGAATTAGGCGCAACATCTTTCTTTGTCAGATAAAAAACATTTTAATCAGCTTAATATTTATGATCGAAATGCCGCCGAGAAATTTTAACTCGACAATAAAGAGTGAGAGAGAAAGAGAGAGAGAGAGAATGAGGATCGCGTGTTAATAAGATTTTAAACTAGCTTGGGAAAATATGATAAAATGTCGAGATGAAAAATAATTATAGTTTAAACAAGTTTCATCAAGTGATAATAATTAATTTTACAAGCTCGTCTCTTTAAACTTTCAAAGTTTAAACAATCTCCTCAACTTTTACTCTTGGGAGAGGATCAATTGAATTATTGAAAAGTCTATTTTACTCACACTTGACATCAAATTGATTGCGGATAAATTTCTCACTCACCTGAAACAAAAAGAAGAAGAAATATTTTAGTATTTTTTTAAATTTTTACATTTATTTCATCGTTAAAAAGTCGAAAAAGATAAAGACCTTTTTAAATGTGAAAAAAAATAATAAAACGTCAGTCAAAAATTGAAAAAATATGTAAAAATAGTTATTTAATTATTTTTTGCAAAAACTTTTTACAGAGAAATAAAAATAAGATGGAAAATGTAAAAAATTGTTTATTTACAAATTAACCAAAATTTTTCTAAACTATAACGATTTATTAATGGAAATTAATTTTACGCGTCTTTCTAAAACCCCCGTGAATTTCCTAAAATACATATTAAGTTAAGACTTTCGGTTCTAATTAAAATTTGATTAAATAACTTGTTCACACAATTCTGAATAGTTTATTACTTTGCAAATTTTGTGGGAATGGTTTAGCGAAAATGTTAAAGTAGCAATTTTGACGTAATTGAATTATTAAAATAATTATAAAACACTTTAACACTTGATTTTAGAACAAGATAAAATATATTTGAAAAAAAAACAATAATCAAAATTTTAAATAAATAAAATAAACAAAAGTAGGAAATATAATTAATTTATTTCATAGTTTGGTTTATCATGAAAATAAATAAAAATTTTAGTTTACAAATTAATTTAAAAACTAAATTAATAATTATAGAAATTAATGACAAATATATATTATGGTAAATTATGGTAAAATTGTAAATTTATTTTTTATAAACTTATTTTTTTTTAAGCAAAAAGATACGTATTGAATTTGAATAATTAATTTTCTATCTAATAAAAATAGTAATAAAAAAATTCCATTTGAATTAAATTATTTAAAATTGTTTAAATTTAAAAAAGTAGTTAATTATTTCTCCTCTGCTAGCGTGTTTATTCGTTTGAATAAAAAAATACTCAAAATAAAATTAATAAAATATTGAAAAACGAAAAAGAAAATTAAATCAAGTAATGAAATCTTATCTAAATATTAAAAAAGCGTCAGATTGAGAAAAATACTCGACGTTTTAATTTTTTTGTTTATCGTCACAGATATGAAATTGTCAATAAGATTGCAAAAAACGAAAGAGAGAGGGAAAATCATACAAGAATTTTTCTACAGTAAGAAAAAAGTTGCAATTCAATTTCCGGAATCGATTTGAATATTCTTTTTTTTTCTCAATATTTTTCTGACAGACGGGATTTTATATATTTTTTTTTCATCCCCTTAGCTTTTCTTGCGAAAAGAGAAACAACAAAAAGAAATAAACAAGTGATATTGTCTTTTATTTATTTATTTTTCTCAATTTTTTTCTCTTTTTTTTAAAGAGAGAGAGAGAGAGAGAGAGAAAATTCGAAAAATCAACGTCAAGTCGTTTTTCTGATGGAGGTTCGTCGTAGACATTCGCGCGACTTTAGACGTATTCTAAAGGATTGTCGTTGTCACGTAAGAGCATCGCCTTAAAAAGATACGTCGTCGGGGGTAAAAGCTGACGTTGAAATTGTGAACGAGGTGAAAAGGCACGAGCAAAATGCATGAAAACTTTTACGGGGCCAGACAAAATCGACTTACAGTTATGACGAATCGATGAGGGGAAAAAAAAAATTTATAGGTATATACAGCATCAACGTTGCCAGAACATAGTGATAAGGCGGAAGAAATAAAACTCTTTTTTTTATTATTAAATGGAATATGAAAAATTTTATAATGAAAATATCATAAAATAAAAGTAACGGAAATGCAAGAAAAAAGTAAGAAAGTTTATTGTGAAAGTAAGAAATGTTGATTGTAACAATCATTGATTGCAACAACTATTATAACAACTATTTGTTGTAACAACCATTAATTGTAACAACTATTGTAACAATTATTATAACAACCATTGATTTTAAAAACCATTAATTATAACAATTATTAATTGTAAAAACCGTTAATTACAATAATTACTGATTCAGAGTTGCCACAAAAAAATAATTTGTTTTTCCCTGATTTCCAGACTTCTTTTTGACTGATTTTCAATTTTTCCCTAACCCTAAAGAATATTCTGATTTACTCTAAAAATTATTAGATACTCAAAAAAAATTCTATTACATTTACAAACGAATTTCTTAAATTGTAAAATTATTCGCAAACATCAATAATTAAATTTTTAAATAAGTATTTAATTTCTATTTTTCCATAGGAATTAAAATTCTTCAAAACATTTAAATTCAAACATTTTTAAAATTCAACGACTCATAAGAATATTATTATAAAAATTTTAATTTACATAAAATTTTTCAAAAAAAAAAATTAAATTATTTACAAAAATTATAATACAATTCGTTGCAAGAATTCAATTATTTTCATAAATAAGAAAATTCTTCACAGGGTTTCAATTATTTTTAATAGAATTTTAAATAAATTCCTAGAAGAATAAAATTATTTTCTAAAATTTTTTGCAAGAATTAAATTACATTTCACAAATAATGAAATTCTTCGCAGAAATTCAAAATTTACTATTTCAATAAAAGTTTTCAAAAGAATTTAATTATTTAAATAAAATGTAATAAAATTCGTTGCAGATATTCAATTATTTTTATAGGTAATAAAATTTTTCACATGAATTCAATTATTAAAAAAAAAATGATAAAATTCGTTGTAAGATTTCCATTATTTTCATAAATTATAAAATTTTTTTAAGGATTTTCATTATTTATAATATAATTTAAAGTAAATTCCTAGAAAAATGGAATTATTTTCTTAAATTTTTTTGCAAGAATTTAATTACATTTCACGAATATAATTAAATTCTTCGTTGAAATTCAAATATTTTCAAAATCTACTATTTTAATAAAAGATCTCTAAAGAATTCGATTATTTTAAAAAAAATGTAATAAAATTCGTTGCAGGAATTCAATTATTTTCATAAATAATAAGATTCTTTACATTATTTCAATTATTTAAAAAAAAATTTGAAAAAATTAATTGCAAGAATCCAATTACTTTTATAAATTAATAAAATTCATCACAGGATTTCAATTATTTTTAATACAATTTTTAAGTAAATTCTTCGCAAAAAAGAACTATTATCCAAAGTTTTATTAAAATTCTTCGAAAGAATTCAATTATCAATTATTTTTAAAAATTCTTGCTATAATGGTTTTAATATTCAATTATTATGTAAAATTTTAACTAATATTTATTTTTAAATCAATTTTTATTGGAAAATTCTACGAGATTCAATTATTTATTTATTTATTTATTTAACAAGTATACGGGACAAGCCCTTTCGTACATAGTACTCTTACAATCTAAAATTTAAACACAAAAAGAATAATTTATTGAATAAATCAATGTTTCTCGAAATTGAATTATCATAAAGAATTTTATCAACAAAATTGAATTTTTTTGAGGAATTTTAATAAAATTTTCAAGAATTATTAAACTTTTCGAGGAATTAAATTAAAATTGTATTAAAAATAATTGAAATTCTATGTTTTTATCTGGTTTTTATTATTTATGAAAAGAATTGAATCTTTTGTAAAAAATTTGATTATTTATGAAAATAATTGAATTATTGCTAAGAAATTTATAAAAAATTTTGTAAATAGTTGAATTCCTCTGAAATTTTTATTATTTATGGAAATAATTGAATTATTGCGAAGAAATTTATAAAAAATTTTGTAAATAGTTGAATTCCTCTGAAATTTTTATTATTTATGAAAATAATTTAATGTTTGCTTAGAATTTTATCAAACATTTTTTTTTTTTTTTAATTGAATTCTTTTGAAAAAGTGTTTGTTTTTATTTTTAAAAATAATTGAAATTTTGCAAAGAATTTTATTAAAATTTTTGAAAATAATTGAAATTTGAAGAAGAATTTTATTATTTTTAAAGATATAATTGAATTTTGACGAGAATTATTTTTTTTTTAATTTTTGAACATAATTGAATTTTTGCGAAGAATTTTATTACTTTTGAAAATAATTGAATGTCTGCAATTATTTGTAACTTCTCCAAAATTCAATTTTTTCCAGTTACTTTTATAAAAAAATCCCTGACTATATTTTCTGATTTTCCTGACCAATATTATCTTTCCCTGACTTTTCCCTGAATTCCCTGACGTGTGGAAACCCTATGATTGCAACAATCAATAAAAGCTACTATTAGAATTAGTTGTAAATTAGTTGCAACAATTTTTAGCAAAGGTTTAGGAAATAATTATCAGTCCTAACATTGAAAATAAAAGTCCACGACGAGGTCCACGACCAATAATCAATCCTAATCAATTTGATCATTTTCATTAAAAAATAATTTTTACTATCCCACTTTTTCCCTATTTAATAAAAAAAAAAAAATTTTTTTAAACTCAAATAGAGAAGGCGAAACGAGAACGATGGGAAAAGATGATGGGAAATACGTGTAGGTGTGTATTTCTGGATGTATAGGGGAAAGGAAATAAAAATGTGGGTAAAAATTTTTCTCTATGTGTTGGTAGTAACTAAGAAACTCCGCCTCGGTAGTTTCGATGAAATGCGATAACAATGCCCGCGAGACTGTAGTCCGTTTCGCAAACTTCATTTTGTCCTGTCACCCACGAGGTTCCCTAACGTGTACGTAGAGAGAGAATGAGAGAGAGAGAGAGAGAGGGTGGTGGACAATTGTCAAGCATTGTACTGCGGAAAACCCCAGAGACCAAATTATTCTCCAGGACACCGTTATGTCTCTCCCTCTTGACACTAAATGGAAAGTACATTTGCGAAAGAAAACTGCCGTCACAATTCCAATGGGGATAATAATCATTTTTAATGAAATGATTTCGCACATTTATTATTCTCGCAATTTTAGAAATTATATTATTATTATTATTATTTTTCAGCAATCTGTTATAATCACTGATTTTCAGAAGCATTGGATTACTATCCAAAATCAATTCTGGTTACTACCAGAATTCTTGTATATATTTTATAGTATTTATGGTAATTACCATAAACCATAGTATTATTTATAGTATTTTTAGTAAGCACCGTAAAAATGCTATTATTTTTAACATTTATAGCAAAATCTACAAATAATGATATTATTAATAGTAAACAGTATAAATAATGGTACTATTTCCGGTATTTATATTGGCATCGTTTTTTTTCCAAAGAAAAAAAAAACAAAAAAACAAAAAAAAAAAAAAAAATAAAAAAATATATATATATATATAAATATATATATATTTTTTTTTTTTAAAAATAACAAAGGCACTTCCTTTTGAACTATATACATGAAAAAAAATGACTTCTGTTATTAAGGATCTTTAAAAAAGGCTTGAAAAAAAATTCAATTGTCATGAATTTAATATGATTTAGGGATCACAAATAAGTCTCTTGAGAATATTTGTTCTTTATATATATTATATATAGAGAAAAGTTTTTGAAATAAATCAAAATCTGTATGTATTGATTTTGAAAAGTAAAGGTAAATAGACCTATAGTTATATATTTTTAGGGAGGGGAATATTAATCCCCCTATATATAGTAAAATCCATACACATTGCCTACGTGAATGAAACCATTATATTGAATGTTGTGAGTCACAATGCTTCAGTGCTTTGTCACCAATCTCATACATGAACTTCGTTCCCTATTTATTAACGATGAATTTTTCAATGTGAATATGTATACGGGAGACAAGAGAATATTCAGGGTAAAATTAACTTCAAACAAAATTGTTATTTAATGGTTCTTAAGTACAGTGACAATGGTGACGATAGTTAATTTTACTGACATGGACGCGCATATGGTAATTTAATTGGTTGACGGGAATATTTAATGGTTGTTACAAAAATGACAATGGTGACAAATTGACAATATTTAGGTATAAACCTAAATATTTGCACCACTGTCATTTTTGTAATATGTAACATATGGTAATTTAATTGGTAACTAGATTAATTAACTTACCATATGTGTGTTAATGGTTGCTACTGAAATGACAATGGTGGTAATATTTAGTTTTGGTAACAAACATGTGGTAATTTAGTAGGTGACATGAATAAATGCTTGTTACTACAATTATAATGGTAACAATATCTAAATACTAACAGACGTATGGTAATTTAATTGATGAATAAAGTAATATTTAATGGTTGTTTTAAACAATCGTGATAATATTTAATGGTTATTATAATTC
Organism: Leptopilina heterotoma; assembly: GCF_015476425.1. Lineage (NCBI taxonomy): Eukaryota > Metazoa > Arthropoda > Insecta > Hymenoptera > Figitidae > Leptopilina > Leptopilina heterotoma. The sequence goes on along the minus strand of NW_025111191.1, from coordinate 2,931,841 downwards.
AGGGAAAAATATGGCAAACCATGGTAAGAAGCAAAATTCTTTTTTATTTTCGAAACAATGGGCAAAGTGTGTAGAACCATGAAAAGAAGCAAAAGAATAAATTTTTTTTTCATATTTTCAAACTATGGGAAAATTATGGCGAACCGTGGGAAGAAAAAAAAGTTATTTTCTTATATTTTATGCTTTGCTATAATTTGCCCTTGGTTCAAAAATAAAAAAAAATTGATGTATTTGGTTCAGTTAATTTACTGAGCTTTTTATGTATAGGTATGGGAAATATATGTCCCATGGGGCGTTAAAGAATTAAAGGAGAAAATTTCCAATTAAAAGAATCTAATTAAAAATTAGATAATCAAACTTCATTGGTAATTTTTACTATATTTGTAAAACTTTCTTTACAAAACGTACCCCCGGCGAATTGAATACAAGAAAACTTGTAACAATTAGCAGAATAAATATTTGCCATTCCGAGTGTAAAGTCTAAAGAAAGAATATAAGTGAAGAAGAAGAAAAAGAATAAGAAGAGAAGCTCTTAATCTTCTTTTCTTCTCACTAAAATTTAATTCCTGCGTCGTAAACATTGGATACAAAGCTTGGGAGAATGAAAAAGTAAAGCTCGTCTTGAGTTTGCAGCTTCAGGGATTAAAAAGGGGACAACATATTTTCACAAGTTTCATCGTCGACACGTTAAACGCTTAGCATGAATCGCGTTTACTTCTTTTTTTTCTACAGTTTTAACTCTTTTCTCTCGTGCCTGTTTCTTTCTTTTATTTTTTGCATTCGTTTTTTTTTTCTTTTTTTTTTTTATTCTCTCAGTTTTCATCCAACGGGACGTCGACGACCAAGACTCTTATCGGACTTTTCTTTCTCTTTTACCTCGACTAGATTTGAGTATCTTTATTTTATAATTTCACACCCGTCAGTCCCCTTTAAACACCCCCTCACACCCCATCCACTCTCAAACACCCTTCACCCTCTCTCTCTTTCTCTCTTTTCCTTTTTGTTCTCTCTTGCTCTCGCTGATAAGTATAAAGTACCTAAAGTATCAACAAGTACGAACAATAAAGAAAGATCAAAAGATAATTTTTCAAACACTGTAAAAGAAAAAGGCAAATTCAAAAGACTTCATAAATGAGACTAAGTGTGGAAATATTGAGAAAAAAAAATTTCTTTTTACTTCTGATATGAAAGAAGCCTTATTTGACCTAAAAAATTGTTGGACATTCTAAATTGACAAAAAGTGGACTGAATTGAAAAATTTTTATGTAAACTAATGTATCTTGATCTAAATTAAGATAATTTAATCCATTTTAATATTGATTTGAGCTAAAATACAAACTTAAATTTTTTTAATAAACTTGAATTTTCGCAAAGTTTTTTTTAAAAATTCTGAAAAATAAGATTTTTGAAATTTTTCGATTCTATTGTTTCAAGATAATTGAATTTTTATAAATAAATAATTGAAAATTTTTGAAATAATTGTAATTTCTTTACATTCTACTAAAAATAAGGATCTAAATATTTTAATTGAAGAATTTACGAATAATTGAAATTCTGTGAAATTGAATTGCAAACAAATGAATTTGAAAATTCTTAAAGAACTTTTTCAAAAATTATTAAAAATAATGCATTTATAGTAGAATTTTAGTTAAAAAAAGCCAAAAAAAAATCTAATTTTGCAAAAGTTACAAATAATTGCAGAAATTTAATTATTTTTAAGAATAATAATATTCTTCGCAAAAATTAAATATTGTTTAAAAATAATAAAATTCTTCTAAGCGATTCAATTATTTTCAAAAATAATAAAACTCATCGCAGAATTTTTCTTGAAATTCGTCGAAAAAATTCAATTATTTAAAAATTTGTTGATAAAATTCTTTATGAGAATTCAATTTTAAGGATTATATAATTAATTATAATTAATCAATAAATTGTCTTTTTTTATTTAAATAATTGAATTCAATTAGAATTTTCTAATAAAAATTAATTAAAAAATTAATTTTAGTTAAAATTTTAAATTATAATTGAATATTAAAAGCATTATAACATGAATTTTGAGAAATCATTGAATTTTAAAAAGGTTTCAAATTAAAATCTAATACCTAATTAAAATTTGTATTATTTAATTTAAAAAATATTCACACTTAACATTTGCGAATACACTTGAATTTTCGCTAAGTTTTTTTTAAAAATCGAAAAATAAGATTTTTGAAATTTCTCTATTCTATTGTTTCAAGATAAATAAATCTTAATAAACAAATAATTGGAATTTTTTTGAAATAATTGAAATTTCTTTACATTCTATTAAAAATAAGTAAATTCTTTTAAAGAATTTTTATTTAAATTTTTCGAAAATAATCGAGGGAAGTTAGTCACCGTAATTATAATTTTATTTTTAAAACTTTCTTCGCAATATATTTAATTATTTCCATAAATAGTAAAACTCATTGTAGAATTTCAATTATTTTTAATACAATTATAATCGAATTCCTCGAAAAATGTAATTATTCCTAAAAATTTTATTAAAATTCGTCGAAAGAATTTAATTATTTCTAGAAACTGTAAAAAAAATTCTTCTCAAGAATTGAATTATTTCCCTAAATAGCAAAATTCTTCAGATTTAATAAATTCTTTCGAGTAATGTTTAAAAAAAAAATTATTCAAAAGAATTCCATTATTTTCATAAATTTCCATAAAATTCTAAAAAAACAATTTAATTATTTTCAAAAGTAATAAAATTCTCTTCGTAAAATTCAATTATGTTTAAAAAATTTTTTGATCTTAAAAATTTTATTAAAATTCATCGAAAGAATTCAATTATTTCTAGAAACTGTAAAAAAAAATTCTTCTCAAGAATTGAATTATTTTCATAAATAGCAAAATTCTTCAGATTTAATAAATTCTTTCGAATATTGTTTAAAAAAAAATTATTCAGAAGAATTCCATTATTTTTATAAATTTCCATAAAATTCTAAAAAAACAATTTAATTATTTTCAAAAGTAATAAAATTCTTCGCAGAAATCCAATTATATGTTTAAAAATTTTTTTAAATTCTCTAAATTTCAATTACCTTTATAAATAATTAAATTGTTCTTTAGAATTTTATTATTTTCAAAATTTTTAATAAAATTCTACCCAAACATTTAATTATTTTCATAAATAATAACATTCTTTTGAACGATTCAATTACTTTTATAAATTGAAAAATTCTTTGCAGAAATTTAATTAGTATCAATTAATAAAATTGAATTAATCAAATTTTCAATTATAATAATGAACAAAGAAGATTATTTTAAAAAATTAAAAAATTCTTTGTTTAATTCAATTATTTTCCAAATTTTTAATTAAAATTAATAAAAAAAACATTATTTTGAAAAAAAAATTTAAAGAAACTCGTCAAAAGAATTTAATTATTCATAAAAACTGTTAAAGCCATTTGTAGATTTATTTATGGTACGAAATCAAAGATGAGAAAAAAACCAGGAAAAATTAGGACAAAGCCGGGAAATAACAGGGAATTTTGTTGAACGAAAATAGTAGACACCCTGAAACAAAGTTTCTGACTGACATATATATAAATTTAACGTCAGGCCAGCAAACACACTAAAAGTAAATTTCCATCTGGAGAAACAGGTGGTTCTGATATTAAGTGCCAGTGGTGTAAACGAGTCAAATACACCAGGTTTTGTAATTCTAACTGTGAGGAAACCTACTTTAAGGACAAATCGGATTACTTAAAGAGTAAAATTCAACACGTACAATCTGGCGAATATCTGCACATAGCAGCTGACGTGAGCCAGACAAAGTCACCAGAAGGTTCGCGTTTGCTTGTGAGAATCCGCACAAGAAAAATACGATGTGTTTTGGGGGAAAAAAAATACGAAGAAGAAGAAGAAGCCATTCTTGTCTCCTAAATTCTAAGGAACTCTCTCTCTCTCCACCCCTAATGTATGCCACCCTCAATAAAAAAAAAAAAAAATACCGTCAGGGGTTGTAACCTAGAGGACAAAACCAAAAGCCTGCTTTGGCCCTTGTAGCATAACGTTAGACACATGACGAATGTCGGCTCAACAGTACAGGATGGAATTTCTCATTCATATTCATATTTGTATTCTCATTCGTATTCGTACTGGCTTCTTTAAGGAAATGTATCTTGGTCCATAAAATATATGTATCTAATTCGCGAGGAAAGATGTATGTAAATGTATTTTTTATATTCGAAATGTCAGCCTTTTCTTCCACATAATATCTTTCCTCACTCACATTTAATGCAATATCCCATTTTTATTTGTGTCAGATTTACTTTCGTAGGATAAATAAACATGAGAGGAAAACAAAAATTTTTTTTTATGTACCTATATATTTATCGGAGAATAAAAATCAAATAGAGGTAAAGTCAATATTTATTTTTAATTTGGAATATTTTTTACAAATGGAAAAATGGGTCAATTCTTTGTCTTCGTTTTCTCTTTTTCAATCCTATTTTTTCTCTTTGGTCCTTTTAGGCTTTCACTTTCACTCCTTTTTATACATTAAACTAATTGATTTTTACACCTGCAATTAACTTTCAATGTTTTGTATTTTTTTTGTACTTTTTAAGAAGAAAATAGAAAAAGTAAAGAAAACAGAAAAAAAGGAAATAGTAAAAACAAAAAAAAATGGAAAGAATAAAGAAAATAGAAAGAAGGAAGAAAATAGGAAAGGAAACAAAAATAAAAATGAACAGAAAATGAGAGAAAGTGAGATTTCAGAAGAGATGACAAACAGGAAAGAACAAAGAAGATCAGGTAAGGAATGTGCGCAATTAAATGAGCATTTTCGATTGCGCTCCCCTCTTCCCGTCGAGTGTGTAAAGGTTCATATTAGATTTCCTTTGATGTGGGTAATGTGGAGTAGAATAGCCACCCCGGTTTCTATATACGATCGTGAATGTGGTATGTGGAAAGGCAGGTAATGATTTCGAGTACCTATCGCGCGATACATATGGGTACCACGTATTTCCTGATAATATTGGCCAGCGCATTATTAACTTGGATATATATTCCACCATTTTCACTATATACCCCCTCATATAATCACCATTCAACATATATATCCTAACGAACCCAATACGAGTGGTCATGTAAATTCTCACCCGTTCACCCAGCAAAATATCTTCGCTCTTTACTTCATAAATTCTTTGGCGCAATTAATTTCCCGATGGGTTATTAATTTCCTTGTTTTGTTTGATTTTTTTCTTACTAATAAAGGAATTTGAAATTTAAAAAAATTTTTGATATTAATAAGGGGCCACTTATCATTAGTTGTCACTACCGAGGTCACTACCAAAGTCACTACCGAAGTCACTACTAGTAATTGTTACTATTATTATTTATCACCACTAGTAATTTTTACTACAATTAATTGAATTACCATAGTTATCATCATTAAGTATACAAAAAATAATTATTGTAACTACAGGGTTGCGACAAAAAATTAATTTTGTTTTTTCCTGTCTTTTCCCTGATTTCCAGACTTTCTTCCTGACTAATTTTGACTTTTTCCCTGACCCTAAAGAATATTCTGATTCACTCTGAAAATTATTAGATACTCAAAAAAAAAAAATTCTATTACATTTACAAACGAATTTCTTAAATTGTAAAATTATTCGCAAACATCAAGAACTAAATTTTCAAATAAGTATTTAATTATTATTTTTCCGTAGGAATTAAAATTCTTCAAAACATTCAAATTCAAACATTTTTAAAATTCAACAACTTATAAGAATATTATTATAAAACATGAAGATATCAAACACTCCGAGTAATTGATATCTTCATGTTTTATAAAAATTTAAATTTCCATAAAATTTTTCAAAAAAAAAAAAATTTAATTATTTACAAAAATTATAATAGAATTCAATTTTTTTTTTTATAAATAATAAAATTCTTCACAGGGTTTCAATTATTTTTAACACAATTTTAAATAAATTTCTCGAGAAAAATGAAATTTCTCCAACGTTTCGAAATCAATACGATTTCCTCTTCAGGGAGTCTATAAAATAATACAGAAAAACAAAATTTAAAATAAAAATTAAAAATATAAAACAGAATTACTAAGAAAATAAATAAAAATTTAGAAACATTAAACAATACAAATTAAATACACAAAAAAGTTAAATAATATTTAGAAACAACAATAAAATAAAAATAAATAAAACAAATAAAACAATAAATAAAAAATAAATAAAATAAAATAAAAACAATAAAAATAATATGAATTATAAGAACAGAATTAGAATTAATACAATATTAGAATGAATCAAATAAATAAGGCAAAAAAGACAAAATAAAAATAAAATTAATAATATCTTACCAATAAAAAATAAAAAATGTTTTTTACATTACACGTCGAAAAATTTTAGTCCAAAAAATGGAATTTGTCATTTTTTTCGGACACTTGTCCGAATGTATTCGTGTAAAAAATTTTATTTTACCTATTAATTTCAAAATTTAATATTTCAATAAAAGTTCTCAAAAGATTATTATATTATATTATTATATTATTTTCATAAATTATAAAACTTTTCTGAGGATTTTAATTATTTATAATACAATTTAAAGTAAATTCCTAGAAAAATGGAATTATTTTCTTAAATTTTTTCCAAGAATTTAATTACATTTCACAAAGTTAATGAAATTCTTTGTTAAAATTCAAAAATTTTCAAAATCTACTATTTTAATAAAAGTTCATAAATTAATAAAATTCTTCACAGGATTTCAATTATTTTCAACACAATTTTAAACAAAATTTCTCGAAAAATGAAATTATCTTCAATAATTTTTTCCAAGAATTAAATTACATTTCACAAATAATAAAATTTTTTGCTGAAATTAAAAAATTATGCATCTAATATTCAATTATTATCCAAAATTTTAACTGATATTCATTTTTATTTCAATTTTTATTTTTAAAATTCTACGAAAATTCAATTATTTTAATACAAAAATAAATAATTTATTGAATTATTGAATTTATTATCATAAAGAATAATTTTATCAACAAATTTGAATTTTTTTGAGGAATTTTAATAGAATTTTCAAGAATAATTTAATTTTTCGAAGGAATTCAATTAAAATTGTATTAAAAATTATTGAAAGTCTATGATATGTTTTATTAATCATGAAAATAATTGAATTTTTGTAAAAAAAAATGTTATTATTTATGAAAATAATTGAATTATTGGGGAGAAATTTATAAAAAATTTTGTAAATAGTTGAAGTACTGTGAAATTTTGCATTATTTAAGAAAATAATTTAATGTTTGCTTAGAATTTTATTAACATTTTTTTTAAACAATTGAATTCTTTTGAAAAATTTTATTAAAATAGTAGATATTGAAAATCATTGAATTGAGGGAAATTTTTTTTTGAAAATAATTGATATTTTGCAAAGAATTTTATTAAAATTTTTGAAAATAATTGAATTTCGGAGAAGAATTTTATTATTTTTAACCCTCACAGGCTCGAGTTCGATTTTTGAAATGCGCGCACAAGGTGGGTCCGAGGGACCCGGATGTTTCAATGCAATAAAAAATAAAATTTAAAAGCAAAGTGCTTCATATTTTCCATATTTAATACAATTTTAATGATATAATTGCATAAAAAATTTTAAATATTAAAAAGTAATCAAGTTATAACTAAAATTTGTTTAATAAATTTAATGAGTCATTTTGAATAAATCGAACTACATAGATATTAAACAAGATTTTTTTAATTTGTATTTTTTGTTCTATTAAATTTATCGATATATTAAGCATATGTTATCACTTATTATGGCAGTTATTGATAAAAATACCATAAATAAATCCAATATTGCATAAAAATTGCAAATTTTAAAATATTTTTTCATAGCCCGGGTCCCTCGGACCCGACTTGTGCTTTTACGAAAGTTCGACTTAAAAGGTATTTTACCAGAATATTTTATAAATAAAAAATTGTTTATATTGATGAAAAATGTGTGTTTTTACGTCCCCAAGCCTAATGTGAAGTTGATTTTCCAATAAGATTTTCTTAACCGGAAGTAGATCAAAAAAACTTTCCTCCGGGTCCGAGGGACCCGGCTCGAGCCTGTGAGGGTTAAAGATAATTGAATTTTGACGAGAATTTTTTTTTTTAATTTTTGAACATAATTGAATTTTTGCGAAGAATTTTATTACTTTTGAAAATAATTGAATTTATGCAACGAATTCTATTACATTTTATTTAAATAATTTCAGCAAAGAATTTCATTATTTGTGAAATGTAATTTAATTCTTGCAAAAAAATTTTTGAAGATAATTTCATTTTTCGAGAAATTTATTTAAAATTGTATTAAAAATAATTGAAAACCTGTAAAGAATTTTATTATTTATGAAAATAATTGTATTTCTTTAATTATTTGTAATTTCTCTGACAAATTCTCCAAAATTATATCTTACAATTTACGAAATTTTTATATTTTCTCAATCAAATTACTGACCTTTTTTTAAAAAAAAAAAAAACTGACTTTTACAGAATTTAAGTAAATTTATGTACCTAGTTCGAGCCCTGAATAGAGAAAAAAAAAGTGATTAGATATTGAAAGAAATAAGAAGTTAATGATCGATTTTCTCTTAGGGAAATTTACATGAGTGGTAACATGTGCGCAAAAGTTAAAATCACCTTAAACGCGCTATTCATGCTCGCTTCGGCAGAGAATAGCAGTGAAGCTATCGCGGTTGCGTGACACGTGCGAAATGTAATATTCTGCGTGTGGAAAGCATACAAATTGGAGGATGTCGAATCTTGCAGCAACGAGAGAGAAAAAAAGGAAGATAGACAGAGAAAGAGAGAGAAATTGAAGAGAAAAAGAGGGAGAGAGAAAAATAGAAAATAAAAAGAGAGGGAAATAGAAGATAAAAAGAGAGAAAAATATAAAAGAAGAAGAAAGAGAAAAGAAAAAAGAGAGAGAAATAGAAAAGAAAAAGAAAGAGAAATGGAAGATAAAAAGAGAGAGAAATAGAAAAGAAAGAGAAATAGAAGATAAAAAGAGAGAAAAATAGAAACGAAAAAAGAGAGAAAAAAGAAGAAGAGAAAAAAGGGAAAGAGTGGGGAAAATAGAATAAGAGAGAGAAAGAGAGAGCAACAAGAAGTTGAATACACGAATAGAAAAGCTCAACTACACCCCCGCATCCAAAAAGCTTTGAGATCCCTTCGAAACAACGTCGAGGGCAGAAGGTGCAAAAAAAACAAAAAATAAAAGAATGAAAAACGGAAAAAATTGTAGATCTCGATGTAAAGCGCTTGAAATTCAAGGGAAGGTGTTCCGCTTATGAAATATTCGACGTATCTTTGCTTCGCGTGCTCGCGTGAATGAAATTTATACAACAGTAAAGTGTTTCTTAAAAGCCACCCAGCACGTTCCTTCTATATGTGCTGGGTGTGCGAGGGGGTTGATTCACTGCTGCCAGACCATAGTGGGACTTCGTAATATCACACACAGTGGGGATTATTCCATAATGTATACTGTTTTATCTTATTAGCATGAATTTGCTGAGCTGGTATTTAATACAACTCGACACACATCAGAGGGTGGTCACATACGTTAAATGAAATCAATCTCTCTTCTTTCAAAGAGAGAAATAAAAAAAAATAAAATAAAATAGAAGTGTAGGGTTTTACTTGTAATCCCTTATCCCTATTTCAATCTTTTAATCCGCTTCCTTTCTTTTCTGGGGTTTTTTTTTTTTTTTTTTTTTGAGAATTTGCAGACATTTTTTTCTTATCTCGCCTCCATTAAAATTACCCTTTTTCATTCTTTATATCTCCCCTCCATTGACCAACTACTAATATTTATCTCTTCTCCTTTCTGGCTTTATTTTTAATTTCCGTTCCAACTCCTTTATTACTCCTTTCTCTATCTTACCCCCTCCTTTTTTATGAAAATAATTGAATTCCTGTAAAGAAATTTTTTTTAAATAATATTCAAAAGAATTTAGTAAATCTGTAGAATTTTACTATTTAGGGAAATAATTGAATTCTTTCGACGAATTTTTTTTACAGTTTCTAGAAATAATTGAATTTTTTCGACGAAATTTAATAAAATTTTTTAAAATAATTACATTTTTCAAGCAATTTGATTAAAATTGTATAAAAAATAATTGAAATTCTGCGATTATAATCGCAGAATTTTTTTTTTTTTTTCGCAGAATTTTCGCAGAATTCTAGCAACGAATTTTATTAAAAAACTTTTTAAATTTAAATAATTATTGAATTCCTGTGAAGAATTTCATTTGTTAAAATAATTGAATGTCGGAGAAAAATATTATAAATTTTGAAAATAATTAATTTCTCATGAAGAATTTTATTTAAATTTTTTTAAATAATTGAATTTCTCAGAATTTTTAAAAACTTTTTGAAAATAATTAAATTCTATCGAGAAATATAATTGAAAAATCGAAAATAATTGAAATCTGACAAAGAATTTTATTAAATTTCTTTTTAAATAATTGAATTCCAGTGAAAAATTTTATTTTATAAAGAATTGAATATTCTTGCAAAGAATTTTATTAAAATTTCTTAAATAATTGAATTGCTTCGAAGATTTTTTTAAACATTTTTGACAATAATTGTATTCCTAGGAAGAATGTTATATTTTACGAAAATAATTGTATTCTATAATGAATTTTATTATAATTTTTCAAATTTATAAATCATTTTATCAAAATTTTTTGAAAATAATTGAATTTTCGAGAAAAATTTTATTATTTATGAAAATAATTGATTTCTTGCGAAGAATTTTATTCAAATTTTTTCAAATAATTGAATTTCTATAAAAAAAGAATTATTTGTAAAAATAATTGAATTTCTATAAAAAAAAATTATTTGTGAACATAATTGAATCTGAAAATAATTGAATTCTATAGGGAAAATTTATAATAAAATTGCAATTTTATTATCTAAATCTTGTAAAGAATTTTGTCAAAATTGTTGTAAATAATAGAATTTTTAAAAGAATTTTAAATTAATTTCTCAAAATAATTGAATTCCTCAGAATTCTATAAAGACAAAATTATTTTTCCCTAGGAATTAAGATTTTCAAAAAATTATAATTTAAACCTTTAGAATTTAATAACTTTTAAAAATATTATTATAAAACAGAAAGATATCGAGAATTTTCATTAGAAAATTCTACGAGAATTTAATTATTTAAATAAAAAAATAAAAAAATTGAATAATTGAATGTTTATCAAAATTGAATTCTTTCGAAGGAATTTTAATAAAATTTTTGAAAGAATTGAATTCTTTTGAAAAATTTTAATAGAATGTTTAAAAATAATTGAATTCTTTTAAGAAATCGAATTAAAATTGTAGTGAAAATAATTGAAATTCTTTGATGAGTCTCATTATTTATAAAAAATAATTGAATTCCTAAGAATAATTTTATTATTTATAAAAATAATTAAATTCTTGAAAAGAATTTTTATATTTATGAAAAAAGTTGAATTATTGAGAAGAATTTTATAAAAAATTTTAAACAATTGATATTTTTCGAAAAAAATGTATGCAAATTCTATTTTAAATAATTGAATTCCTGTGAATTTTTTATTATTTCAGAAAATAATTGAATGCTTCTGCAGAATTTTAAAAATATTTTTTCAAAATAATTGAAAACTTTTGGGAAATTTTATTACTTTTGAAAATAATTAAATTATTGTAATAAATATTATTATTTATGAAAATAATTGAATCTCTGTAAAAAATGTTATTGTTTATAAAAATAATGGAATCATTACGAAGAAATTTATAATAAATTTCTTAATAATTGAATTCCTGGAATATTTTTATTATTTTATGAAAATAATTAAATGTTCGCGTAGAATTTTATTAAATTTTTTTTTAATAATTGAATTCTTTTGGAAAATTTTATTGAAATAGTAGATATTAATAATCATTGAATTGAGGAAAATTTTTGAAAATAATTAAATTTTGCCAAGAATTTTATTTAAACTTTTTTAAATAATTGAATTTTGGAGAAGAATTTAATTATTTCTAAAGATAATTAAACTTTGGAGAAGAATTTAATTATTTCTAAAGATAATTGAAATTTGGACAAGAATTTTTTTAAATTTTTGAACATAATTTAATTTCGACGAAGACCTAAAGATAATTCGAACTCATTCTAAACTGACCTAAATTGACCTAAAAATTTCCAAAAAACCACCAGAATTTCTTCAGTTTAAAACTGCATTAGTCATAAATTTTTCAAAGAAATTTCTCTTCTAAATGTATTCCTAAGTGTTTTATCGAGGAAAAAAAAGCGAAAGAAAAAAGAGGAATACAAACCATTGAGCGGAAAAAGAGAAGTAAGATAGAAAAGAAACGATTCTCGTACAGTGTGGTACAAGTGAACAATTCTTTTCGATACCTGACCTGAATAAATAGTTAAGCAAGAAAATGGGGAAAAAAGGAGGAAAAAAAAATATCGCGCAGTGATAAAAAAAGAAACAACTATTGGGATATTTTTCAGTCGCGCAGCTATATTAAATTTTTCTGGGTGATTTTTCTAAATAAAAAAGGACTAAAATAGAATGATGTATATATAAGGAGAGAGAGAGAGAGAGAGGAGAGAAAATTCTTCTTCCTATCACCCGTTCATTTTTTTTTAACGGCAGGACGTGTAAAGTAACAGTTCACTTTTATACGCATTACCTTAATACCGCCTTCGCGTGCTCTATCTTACAATGACAAACACCCAGTGCAAAGAAATTGCAAGTTGCTCGCTGAAAAATATAACGTAAAGTTACGTCAACGAAACTGACTTTAATCCGATAACACTCATACACACACTCGTATTTTTTTTACTAACAGTAAATTTTTTATGACTTATTCGAGAATTTTTTTTAAAATCGATTTTTTATGCTTTTTTCCCCAAAATTAATTTTTTCTCTTCGAAAAGTGTCTTTATCGTTTCCTGACATTTTTTTTTTTTATTACCAGGAAAAATCGTTTTTCCGAAAAGTAAACGAACTAAATTAAGAAATGTTTATACTTTTTTTATATTTTATTTTAATGTAAATAGAAATTAATATCGAGATGAAAATAGAAAGAAGACTAAATTTAAAGAAAAGAGTAAAAAAAATACGAATAAGAACACAAATGAGAATCAGAATAAACTGATAAAAAAAGAAAAAAAAAGAATAAGAATAAATAAGAAATAAATAAAAATATAAGAGTAAGAATAAAAATCAAAAATTAAACATAAGATTAAAAGAGAAACTAAGAATAAGATTAAGAGAAAGAAGAAAAGAAAGAGGAAGAGGAAGAAGGAAGGGAAAAGTGGAAATAAATGAAATTCATTATCAAGGCAACATTGTCTCTTTCTCTCAAGGCGACTCAACTCTTCTCGAGAATAATTTTCGTGCAAACGGCGTGAGTAGAATGTCTTCGTTAACGAAAGGTGAATGGAGTGAAAACAAGACACGCGCGAATCTTGTATGGAGCCACTTGTGAAACGCGAACAATCATAAATCACACTGCCTGTTTGTTGGATGCCTGATTTCATAAACGTCCCTCTGGAGAAGACTCTTTCCTTACACTTTAATCCATTTTCCACTGACATCAAAAAAAAAAAAAAAAAAATGAAAAAACTTTTCAAAATTTACCCTCTAATCTCTCAAATTCTGCTTCTAAAATTAATTTCCATTATTTCTGTACTTCAAAGAAAATAAAACCTTTAATAAAATTTTCATTTTTCTCAAATTTTCCATTTTCCTCAAAAGATGGAATATTTCCTTCAAATTCTTGTAATATTCCACTCGAAAAATAGGAAAAATTTAGAAATAATAAAATTTTTAAATAATGTAGAAAAAAGTTGCAAACATTCGATTGGTAAACTTTAGGAATATTCCATTGGAGCATGAAAAAAATATTCCACTGGAAAATTTCGGGATTATTCTATAACAATATTAAAAGAATATTCCACTAGAAAAATACATAAATATTCCACTGGAAGATTACATGAATATTCCCTTGAAAAATATAAATATTCCACTGGAAGGTTTACATGAATATTCTTCTGGAAAATTGCAGAAATATTCCATTACAATATTAAAAGAGTATTCCACTACAAAAATAAATAAATATTCTACTAGAAATATACATGAATATTCCACTGAAAAATTACATGAATATTCCCTTGAAAAATATAAATATTCCAATGGATAGTTTACATGAATATTCTTCTGGAAAATTGCAGAAATATTCCATTACAATATTAAAAGAGTATTCCACTACAAAAATAAATAAATATTCTACTAGAAATATACATAAATATTCCCTTGAAGAATATAAATATTCCCTTGAAGAATATAAATATTCCAATGGAAGATTTACATGAATATTTTTCTGTAAAACTGCAGAAATACTCCATTACAATAAATAAAAGAATATTCCACAAAAATAATACGTTAATATTCCACTAGAAAAATATATAAATATTCCACTGGTAAATTACATGAATATTCCACTGGAAATTTTATATGAATATTCTTTTGGAAAATTGAAGAAATATTCCATTGGAACAATGAAAAAATATTTCATTAAAACCTGAAACAATATTCCATTAGAAAATTCAAAGAATATTCTACCAGAAGATTGTATAAATATTTACAGGAATATTCCATTGGAAGATTAAAGGGAAAATTCCACTGTAAACATTGAGAGAATATTCCATTGTGGAAAATTGCAGAAATATTCCATTAAAAATTTCCCTAGTTCTGGAATATAATTGAAGTGTTTCTGCAAAATTTCAATAGAATATTTCGAAAAATTTAAAGAATATTCCGAGAAATTAAAAAATATTTCGGAAATTTGAAAAGAAATGAGAATACCAGAGTAATGTGATAAGAACTATGATTTAATGAATTATTTCTTTAATATAATAAAAAAATGAAGAGAAAAAATTTGTTTCATAGATTATGCAATTTTTTCGTTTTTCTTCTCTAAA
Source organism: Leptopilina heterotoma (assembly GCF_015476425.1). Taxonomy (NCBI): domain Eukaryota; kingdom Metazoa; phylum Arthropoda; class Insecta; order Hymenoptera; family Figitidae; genus Leptopilina; species Leptopilina heterotoma. The sequence continues at coordinate 2,916,835 of NW_025111191.1, read as the reverse complement.
GACGAGCATCAGAAGTAGACAAGACAAACTGTAAATCTTTTTCGTTTCCAATTTTTTTTCTTTTTTTTTTTCTTTTTGCTGTCAATACCCCAAGGGTTGAGGAAAAGTATGCATGTGTATTGTTTGCTTTTCTTTTCTTTCAAGACGTCTAACCATCTGCTTCACCTACGCCAGAGGGGGTGGAGAGGGAAAAAAAGGAAAAGTGCGCAGGGGGAAACACTTAACCCCGTGGGATTTTAAACTACACTTTTTTCAGACGACGTCTCCACGATATATACGAAGATTCTAGAAGAAAATTTTTCCAGTAAAAAATATTTATATTCCACAAAATAATTCATCATTCATTTTCACACACATGTGTTCATTAGTATCGACAATTTTTTTTTTTTTTTGCTGTAAATTATAATTTGCGAGAAAGAAAATAATTAAAAAAAATTTTTTTAGTTGTTACACACTATTGGAATATTTGTTATATTCCAATCGAATATTCCTGTAATATTCCAATTTTATATTCTCAAATTATTCCGAAAGAATATTCTTGTTCTCTTCAATTGAATATTCCTGTAATATTCAAATAAAATATTCCTGTAATATCCCAATAGAATATTCCTGTAATATCCCAATAGAATATTCCTGTAATATTCCAATCGAATGTTCCTACATTATTCCAATAAAATATTCCTGTAATATTCCAATCGAATGTTCCTTAATTATTTCAATAAAATATTCCTATTATCTATGAATAGAATTTTCGTTAATATTCCAATTGAATATTCCTGATTACTCCAAAGCTTCATTCCAAATGTCAGAAATTTAAAAATTCCAGAAAGGTGAATGGAATATTTCCCATTTATCAATGGAATATTTCAGAATCGTGAATGGAATATTCTATAAAAATCGGTCTGTGCAATAAAAAATGTTAATTAGTAAATAATTTTTTTTACAAATAATCTCCCGGAAGATTAATAAATTATTTAATTAATCAAATGTAATATTTAATTTCGAGAATTGAAAATTTAATTATTTCTTTCCTTTACTTATTTAGATTAAACAGAATGTAATTTTAATTTTTAAGTATTTAATAGAATAAAAAGAAAGAACGTTCTTTTAATTAATAAAGCACTTTACAATGAATTATACGAAATTGTAATTCATCGATAATTCCAATAGATTATTCTGATGTGAGACAAAGTTTCCGGTGGGAGTGAAAGGGGGTTTGTTTTTATTCTTTTCTTTCTATTTTCATTCCCGCCGATCATGTTCTAAAAAGAAGTTTTCAGTGGTTTGCTAGCATTTGACGGATAGCTCGCTGCACGGGTAATCCACTTGTGGGAGGTCCGAGATCTCATCCATTTTAAGCAACCTCGTGCTAGTTTTCCACGTTCACCAACCAACCAACCACTATTGGTTTGAGTCCCCGGATAGATATCTTGAGAAATATATCCCATCTTACTCTCCTTTCTTCCTTCCTGCAATCGGTAAATCCTCCCACACGGAAATCTCAAAACCCACCCACCCCCCTTTCCCACCAACCTCTTCCCGCGTGTATTGACCCTTTACCTTCACTTCAATACTCAATACTCTATACCAACACTGGAATTTTTTCTATTTCTTGTTTAATTTGTAAATAATAACTAGTTTTTTAAAATAATTACTATATTACATTCCACTTATAGCTCAATGGTCAATAAAGTGCTCATTATTGCCCTAGGGTAATAATGTACCCATTATTACCCCCTTATAGCTCAATGGTCAATAAAGTGCTCATTATTGCCCTAGGGTAATAATGTACAATTTATTACCCCCTTATAGCTCAAGGGTCAATAAAGTGCTTATTATTGTCCTAGGGTAATAATGTGCCCATTATTATACCCTTATAGCTCAGTGGTCAATAAAGTGCTCATTATTGCCCTAGGTCAATAATATGTACTTTATTGACCGCTCGAAAGTCAGTAGAGTTCTCATTATTGACCTCTTATAGCCCAGCGGTTAATAAAGTTGCCATTATTGCCCTAGGGCAATAATGGTCACTTTATTGACCATCCAGGCTATAAGAGGTCAATAATTACTTTATTGGCCTGCGAGAGGTCAATAAAGTCCAAATTATTGCCCTAGGGCAATAATAGTACTTTATTAACCACTGGGCTACAAGTTTGTAATAAAATTTATTCAAAGGAGATTTATTTTTTTTTAAAAAGGAGATAAACAATATAATACAGTGAGCATGTGAGATGGAAATATGTGTGGAGGAGGAAGAGACGAGTGCATCTCGAGTCGGTGGCCCGAGGCCTATGCTAATAAGAGCGCGAGAGTCTTCCTTCCGGAAGAGCTCGTGACGAATTGCTCAACGTCATTGCCGCGGCCAAAGAGGCAACAAAATACCTACAAGTTGACTAGTAGAGTCAACATGAAACGAAAGAGGATTGTATGTGTACACGAAACCATTCACGTATCAGTTCATGATACGAATATCAAATGCAACGCTCAATGTAGTTTTGTTTTTTTTGTTTCTTTCTTTCCTTCCTTCCTGTCTACTTTATTTCGTTCTCCTCTTTTTTTCTTTCGTACAATTTGTTTTTTTTACAAAACTTCACTTTCACTTCATTTCACCCTCACTTTCACTTCACTATCACTTCACTATCACTTTACTATCACTTCACTCTCACTTCACTTTTACTTTCACTCAACTTTCAATTCACTCTCACTTTACTATCACTTCATTCTGAATTCAATTCCACTTTACTATCACTTCTTTCTAAATTCACTTTCACTTTACTTTACTTTACTTTACTTTACTTTACTTTACTTTACTTTACTTTACTTTACTTTACTTTCACTTTAGCTTGACTTAAGTTTCACTTCACTCTAAAACCACTCTCACTTCACTCTAAATTCACTTTACTTTTCCTTTACTTTCTCTTTATTTTCACTTTAGTTTCACTTCACTCTAAAACCACTCTAAAATCGCTCTCACTTCACTCTAAATTCACTTTCACTTTACTTTCACTTCACTCTAAAATCACTCTCACTTTTATCTAAATTTATATTATTTTTAATTTACTTACACTTTATTTTCACTTCACTCTAAAACCCCTCATACTTCACACTAAATTCACTTTCACTTTACATGCACTGCACTCTCGATTTATTTTCACTTCACTGTCATTTCACTTTCAATTCACACTTATTTCACTCTCACTTCTCTGAAGTGAGACAAAAATCAGAGTAATGTGAAAATAAAATATGAGTGCAGTGAAAGTAATGTGAGAGTGAAGTGAGATTTAATTTAAAATAAAGTGAGAGAGAAGTAAAGGTAAAGTGAAAGTGTATTTAGATTGAAGTGAAAGTGAAGTGAAAGGGAAGTGAATTTAAAGTGAAAGTGAAATTGAAGTGCAAATAAACTGCAAGTTAAGGGATAATAAAAGTGAAGTGAAATTAAACTGTAAATAAAGTGCAAGTGAAGTGATAATAAAAGTGAAGTTAAATAGAAGTGCCAATAAACTGCAAGTGAAGTGAGAATAAAAGTGAAGTGAAATTGAAGTGCAAATAAAGTGCAAGTGAAGTGAGTGTGAAATTTCAGAATCAAACGAAATTAGGGCTGAAATGTACAATTCCTAACAGGGCTTTGTCAAAAATTTTTTTTTTTAATATAAATATTTCTTTCTCTCCCTTTTTGTTTTTTATTCAAATCGAGTTCTGAAATACTGAAAATACAGCACCGGTCCCTCGAGTAGATTAAAATTCGTTTCAGAACCCCCTCGTTCGTCATATCTACGTTATACACAGTTATCGAACCTAATGAATCTCCACCCAAAGCGTGCAGATGCGACATTATTTATATCCAAAAACTCATGCATCTAGATTTTCCTCTGAAACCACTAATTACAGACTTTAATTCCCTTTACGAGGATTTATCCTTCAAGTTATTGGTTAATTGTGATTAATTTCAAATGTAACGTCATTCTTTTTCCCCAATTCTACCAAATTATCAACATTTTTCGAGGGTACTTTCAATTTTACGAAATTTTGGATTCACTATCTCAATGAAAACGTAGCTCTCATTGACATAGTGAACCAAAAATTAATAAAAATTAATTAGGTTAATTAATTAAATTAGTGAAAAAATCGTATCTACGTTCTCATTGAACGTAAACGAAAATTTAGTCTCATTGTAATAAAAAGAAACAGTTTTTTTCTATTTAAAAAAATAGGTCTGACTAAAACTAGAAATGCCCATAATTAGCCCCGATCAGGCCCTGATGGGGGTAAAACAGGGGGAGGCAAATACTTTCCCTTTTGGAAAAAGTATGAAAGAAATTACGTTTCCTAAAATTAGAATTTGGAATAAATTTAAATTTGACCCTTCCTGGTGCTAACTTGGCCAAATAGTTTTGAAATCGGGCTAAAGTAGGGCCCTGACTAGAACCGTGTTAAAATTAAAGAAAAAAAGCTAATTGTTTTCAATTTGACAATACTTGATAAATTAACAAAAATTAATAATATAAATCCGCAATACTTTAAATTTTAAAAATTATTTGACGTGCTAATTTTAATGAATAAATGAATTAAGTAATTAAAACATTAAATAATTTTTTAAACATAATTAATTTCATTAATATATAGTTGATTAATTTCATTAAATTTTATTTCATTTAATTAATTAAATTTAAATTTAGGTAAACACATTAAAATTCGTTTACATAAAAATTCCCCGGTAATTTATATAGTGTAATAGCATAATAAGCGTCTCGAGTATAAAAAAGTACATATAATAAGCGTTTAGAGTAAAAGTAATGAAAAAGTAAGCTTCGTTTCTTTTTTTCCCTCTTCTTCTTCTTCCTCCTCTTCTTTCTCAGTAAATAAATGGGGATGCGGAAGCACTTGAGTCTCTAGATTTATAAGTTCATCGCAATCATCGTTTGTCTTTTTACGAAAAAAGGAAAAGTATCTACGTCTCTTTTTCCTCCTGAATTCTTACGCTGACTCTCTAACCTCCTTTTATTTGTTTTTCCTCCAACACGAAAGCTCGTTTCTCACAGGACGTGCGTAGAATTGTCCGGTAACCGTATCGCGCGCGAAATCCGGAACAGAGTCAAAGGTAAAAGTAGCAAAAAAAAAAAAAAAGAAAAGCTAAAAAAAAGTAAGCAACAAAGATGGCCAGGAAAACGTTTATGTCATTTTCTCCGGACACGAAAAGACATTCGACTTTGCGTTCATTTTGTCAATCTCTGTGACTGTTCGTTTCTATATATATACATTTTTTTTTTGATCGTTTCTTCTTCTCTATCTTGTTGTTCTTTTTTTTTATTTTTCTGTCACTCTCACACAAGAAGAGACATAAAACAGGAAATCGCATTATATTGAAGCGTAAAAATAAAATAAGCAATTTGAAGAAAAAAGAAAAATATTTTTCGCTTTACTTTGAAATATATATCTGAGTTTACAGATGAAGTGGAGAGAAAAATTTACTTTAAGATAAAGGAAAAAATATGGATGTAAAATTGATTTTGAACCTAGTAATTAGTTATTTTTTCTAATCAATTGCTTTTTCTGATAATAATTACTCAGTATATTACCGTAAGATGTAAGAACTGTTATCCACTTTTACCGTCAGATGCAAATAACTAAAAATTAGAACTACCGTCAGTTGTACATTTTGTCAGTTGTAACTACCGTCAGTTGTTAATACTGTCAGGTTTAACTATCGTCAGTTGTAACCTACTGTCAGTTATAACTATTTTCAGTTGTAACTACCGTCAGTTGTAAGTACTGTCAGTTGCAACTATCGTCAGTTGTTAATACTGTCAGTTATAACTATTTTCAATTGTAACTACCGTCAGTTGTAAGTACTGTCAGTTGCAACTATCTTCAGTTGTTAACACTGTCAGTTATAACTATTTTCAGTTGTAACTACCGTCAGTTGTAAATACTGTCAGGTATAACTATCGTCAGTTGTTAATACTGTCAGTTATAACTATTTTTAGTTGTAACTACCGTCAGTTGTAACTTGTAAGTACTGTCAGTTATAACTATCGTCAGTTGTTAATACTGTCAGTTATAACTATTTTCAGTTGTAACTACCGTCAGTTGTAACTTGTAAGTACTGTCAGTTGCAACTATCGTCAGTTGTTAATACAGTCACCTTTTTTCGTAATAAATAAAAACCCCAAACAGAAGTTAGAACCAAAAAAAAAAACATATAAATTTAAAAGAACTTAAAATTCTTTTTTCATAGTCAGATAAAAAAAAATCAGAAGCAAAATGCAAAAAAAAAACGACTAATTTGTAATTTCAGTGACCAGATGTAGATCAAAGAAGGGCGTCGAGAAAGGAAGAGAGAGAGAGAGGGGGGGGGGTGTTACGATCCTGTTGGGAATCTGGTTATCATACAGCATTCTCTCTCTCTTTCTCTTATTGGTCTTTCTTCTCGTATCTCTCTTCCACTTGAAATTCGAGATTCCCTCGCACGTACTGCTGATTTCATAATTTCGGCATCTTGCCAGTTTGCTACACGTGATCGCTTGTGGCGCATCGAAATCGAGATCAATTCACGTTGGAGAATTCAAAATTCGTTTTGTGATTTATCGAACTCCTATCAAATCTCTGACTTGCGAATTATTAACGAGATAGATAAAATAAACCAATCCATAATAATATTTGAAAGCAAAGAAAATATTCCCCCTCTCCCCGTTTTTCTTTTTTTCCTCTCGCGAAATTTTTAACTCTCTCTCTCTTCTTTTCTCTTTTTTCTAACTTTTCTTTCTCTCCCTCTTCTTTTCTCTTTTTTCTGTCTTTTCTCTCTCTCTCTCTCTTTTTTCTTTTCTCTGTTCTTGACTTTAAAATTGAAAATTAAAGTTGGTTGAAAAAGGCTTTTAATATTAATATAATAAAAATAATAATATTAATAATAAAAACAATAATAATAATAATATTTTTTCGATTCTGGGTTTATTTGGAATACAAAACAAAATTGCAAAGAGCAATTAAAAATGGTAAATTAATATTTACCGAAAACAATAATTTATCTTAATTAAATTTCTCGCAAATTCAGAAGGCGAGTAATTTCTTTCGTTATATATACATTTAGAATTTAATCAAATAAAATGAAACTTGACTTGGTTTAATTAAAAGCATTGTGTATTGATCTAATTACGCCCGAGAGAGAGAGAGAGAGAGAGTAAGAGGAACCAAGTGTTGAATTAAGGGTCAAACAAGCAATTTTTCTCCGCTTTTTATTTGTTATAGTTGTGATGCTTTTCTCCCTTAATAAACACCCATGCCTCCTTTCTCCCACTCCACCTCTTCACAACAAAACTTTGTCTCAAGAGGAATACAGGGAATAGGGGATGATTAATTGTGGCAATATGGCCAGAGAGCAATTCTCGTGCCAGTATATGCAACCTAGTTAAGCTGAAAGAGAGAGAGGGAGGGAGAGAGAGAGAGAGTCGCGCGAGAACTTGAATGACCGGGTATATTATTCTGGGACACCCGGTACACCAGCATTTCGGACTATTGTTATCAAAGGATAGTAGCTATGTTGTATATTCGTACAGAGAGAGAGGGAGAGCAGATGGTTCAGACACATACCGACCAGTATTAAAGCCCACTGTCTCATGAGAATACCGTCCGGAATTTCCGAATTCTGCCATTTAACCAACCTCAAGTAACATAATCGATATTCTTACTGATAAAAAAAAAAAGATTTTTCCCATTTTAGCCACGAAATCGTTTTTTAAATATACATCCATTTATCTGTTCTTCGAAAAGAATTTTCTTATTTGCTAACTTTCGTCATTTTTAATTAGGAACGATTTTTAATTAATTAATTATTAATTAAGAATTATTAAATTATTGAATTATTGATTAAGAACTATTAAATTTTTGAATTTTTAATTAACAACAATTTTAATTATTGAATTATGAATTCAGAACATTTTTAATTATTGAATTAATAATTCAGATGATTTTTAATTATTGAATTATTAATTAATAACATTTTTAATTATTAACTTACTGATTAAAAACCTTTTTAATTATTAACGATTCATTATGAATTTCTTTTTTTATAATTACTTGATAGTTGTAAGTAATTATTTTTGATACCCTTTGAAATATTTTCTTTTTTTTTTTTTTGCTTCTAAATTTAAGCAGTCTTGGTGTCAGTTGGCTAACGCATGACTTCACTTTAAACTTGAAGTTTAATTATCGGATTAATTGAAAATTCGGATCTTATCCTTTCTAACTCAACGCCTACTGCTTCGAACCAATCCCAAGTTTCTAGTTAGTGAAACTTTTTCAAGGGTGTTCAATTCGGTATTTAAACTGAGAATAAGTCCCCAAGATTTATGTTGATTTATGCAATCACGAGAAAATGATTCTCGCATTAATTTTTGATAACGAGTTTTTCGAAAAAAAAAGTTTCAATTGAATTTCTCATTCTCTTTGGACAATTTCATATTTTTCGTGATTTAGAAAGAAAACATTGAATTGAGAATAAATTTTAAGGTAAATAAACACTAAAAATTGTGAGTTTATTTACAACTGACGATATATATAATTGACTACCGTCAATTATATCTATCGTCAGTTGTAAATAAACTCATATAGTTTTTAATTTTTTTTTACAATACAATTGATATAATTATTAGTGAAATGATCATTGCAATGATCGACATAAATGACAAAAATAATATTTAAGAGTTGACACAAGTTTTAAATAATTTAATTGTAACGGTATTTAACAACTAACGGTAGTTTTAATTTGCAGTATTTACAACTGACGGTAGTTTCAATTTGCAGTACTTACAACTAACAGTAGTTAGAACTGACAGTATTAACAACTGACGGCAGTTACAATTTGAAGTACTTACAACTAAAAGTAGTTAGAACTGACAGTATAACAACTGACGGTAGTTACATTTTGCAGTACTTACCACTGACAGAAGTTAGAACTGACAGTAATAACAACTGACCGTAGTTACGACTGACCATAGTTGCAACTGACAGCATTTACAACTGACGGTAATTATAACTGAAAATAGTTATACCTGACAGTATTAACAACTGACGGTAGTTACAATTTAAAGTACTTACAACTAAAAGTAGTTAGAACTGACAGTATAACAACTGACGGTAGTTACAATTTGCAGTACTTAACACTGACAGTAGTTAGAACTGACAGTAATAACAACTGACGGTAGGTTACAACTGACAGTAGTTACAACTGTCGATAGTGGCAATTATTTACAACTGACAGAAATTACAACTGAAAATAGTTATACCTGACAAAATTAACAGCTGACGATATTTACAACTGACAGTAGTTAAAACTGACGATATATATATAACTGAGGGTAGTAATAATTGATAACAGTTACAACTGATGATAGTTATAACTGACAGTCTTAACAGATAACAACTGACGGTAGCTACAACTGAAAATAGTTATTTTTGACAGTAGTTACAACTTAAGATAGTTAGAACTGACAGTATTAACAACTGTCGGTAATTACAACTGATAGTATTTACAACTGTCGGTAATTACAACTGACGATAATTAAAACTGACAGTGTCAACAAATGACAGTAGTTATTACCGCCAGTAGTTAGATCTTCTTCAAACGACATTACTACAGTGATGGTTGCAACTAACGACAGGTCGCAACTGATCCTTTAAAAAATCTTCTCTCCCAACAGATAAAATTGTCAAGATCGAAAAAAAGTGGAGCACCCCTATAAAAAGAGCCTGTAATTGCATTAATGAAGATAAATTTCCTTCCTCTTGAAAAGAAGACCGGGATAAAATTTTGATGACTTCTCAAGGAATAGTGATTGATTGACAATCAATTTCAAGTGATGATTGATGAATGAATTTTTTTAAGTGGTGGATAGTTTGGTAAATCTATTGGAGAAGGGTTTATGAAATGAGATGAATAGGAAGAAAGGTGCAAAAGAGATGCTAGTGAGTAAGAGATAAAGAGAGAGAGGAGGGGAGATAAATGTATTGGAGTGTAAGAGTTATCGGACGAAAGTGTAAGGCCTGAACCAGCTAGTCAGTCAGGCAAACCCCCCTGGAGTCTTAAGGGCGGATTTGCGTCGCAATCACAAGAGAGCTGAGATGAATTACTCGTCGTTGTCGGGTCTCACATTCCTCTTCACCTCAAACCCCCATCATCCAGCATCTCAACTTCTTACCATCCCGGCAGTCACGAGGAGGAAGCCCAGGAAAGCATTCTCACTCCCCCTGTCTCAACTAACCCGAATCCCGATCTCTTCGCTCGTCAGCAGTGATTTTCTAATTTATGGTAATTTTCGAAATACATCTTACATACCCCAAGCTAAGCGCTTACGTAGACGAATCAGCTTCCTGTATTCCCTCTCCCTCTCTCACTCCTTTAATTAAATATTTTCATTAAGTAACCTACCCTTCTATACATCTATTTTACTCAATTTACCAGGTCTACGATTTCTCCATTCTATTTATTTCTTCATTCTATTTACTTCCTGCTTTCTAATAATTACGAATAGTTCTCATTAAAGAATATATACTAGACCTGAATTTTTGTTTTTTGGAACTTGGAATTTTGAACGAAAAGTCTTCTCTTCTCATCGTTTACATCAATTTCCTAGATCATTGTATTAATTACAAAGTCATCTCCGCTATTTTGTGTTGATGAGTTTGGAAAACTCAACAAGCAATTTCCCCGAAAGATTGTATGGGAAATAAGATGCAAAGTCTTCTCTATTGATATATTATCCAAGAATCTCATCAATATTGCACAGAATTACATTTTCACTTGTGTGTCAAAACACACGAGATAACTTTTGATTAGAAAAAAAAATATATTTTTTTTTTATATAAAGAATACGATCGATGAAAGACAGGAAGAGGATAGTTTGTGGAAAACGGACAAGCTGGTCCATGGATGAGAGAGAGGTGGGCGAGGTGTGTCTGATTCGGATCGAGCTTGAAGAGAAGGACGAGGAGCGAATCCAGAGTAGGTTGTTCGGAATCTAGACAACTCTCCGCAGAAACGGTCAGTCGAGTGAAGCAATGATCTCACCCCGGGGAAATAACATATTTATGGAAGTCAGTTCACTCACGAAAAGCGATACGCCGCATCGTCAAACCTTGCTAAAGTATTGCGTCCTCAAGACATCTTATGTACAAATCAGAAATAGATAAGTTATCCAAACGAATCGTTTTTCTTTGCTTTCGATTTAGAAAGAAATCTTTTAAAATTGACGTTCAAGATGATTGAGAAGAGCAACTGACGGTAATTAGAATCGATTGTATTTATAATTGACGGTATTCAGAACTGACTGCATTTGAAAATTAGGGTATTTGTAACTGACGGTATTTACAGCTGTTTGTACTTACAACTGACGGTAATTATAACTGATGGAAATTGCAACTGACGGTATTTACAGCTGACTGTATTTACAACTGACAATGTTTTCAACTGACGGTAGTTGAAATCAGCAGTATTTACAATTGACGCTTGTTAATATTGACAGTATTTACAACTGACGGTAGTTTAAACTGAGTGTCTGTACAATTGACAGTATTTAAGACTGATTGAATTTACAACCAACAGTAGATAAAAATTCGGTAAGTTTCTCGATGGTAATTCGCGGTAATTTAACTGATAGTTTTTTCAACTGACGGTAGTTCTAACTGAGGCTGGTTTTAATTGTCCCTAGTTAAAAATGACAATATTCATGACATACAATAATTAAAAATCAGAATTATTCTCAAAGATATTAGAAAATGTGATTAGGTACAGCAAACGGTAATAAAATTGAAAGTACCAAATGTTTTCAGTTAGAAACTGAAGATAGTTACAAGTGACATCAATGGAAGATAAAGGAAAAAAATCACTTTTCCACGAGAAGCAAGTGGAAGTAACATATTTATAAAAGTAGTTTAATGAAACGTTGAGAAATGAAAAATAAAGTAACTTTTTCGTTTGGCTTTTATTCCTTGTCTTTTTTTTCAAATCAGAAATAGATCTTTCTGATACCAGTTTGAAAACAGCTTTTCCAGCAATGATTTTTCATTTAAAAAGTTCAACGACGAGATATCCTTTTTACAACTTTCGTGTAATAAGCCCAAGTTCAGATTAGCTTTCAAGTCCCAAGTGAATCGACTCTTTTAAACTCTATCACTCAACTATAAAAGATACTTTTCTCTCCTCCTTGACTTCGAAAAGATGAAACAAACAAAGTTTCTTTTTTTTTCTTCACCTCCAAGAAAATTAACCCATTGGAGACACTTTATTTATTACTCCTTACAATAATTTTAAATATTAAAAATCAAAAGTAAATTTTTACTTCTAATTTCCAGCTTTTGTGTTATAAAATAAACTACATAAATACCAATTTTAATCAAAATATAGATGAAATTAATTGACTTATAAAATTATTTTAATGCTTTGTCCTACGTCAACATTGGACAATTTAATTAAACGTTAGAATATAACCCAGAATCGACGTGTAATATTAGATGACAGTCGACATTCCCTGCATTGTAATTATAATGCGAATATATCACACGTGAAACTTGTGTCGAGTAAATACATGAAAAGTGATAATTTCATTAATTTGATTTTATATAATAACGTGACGTAAAAGGAAGAAATTTACTAATTTCCATTTAATTAATAAAATATTGTCAACATCAATATTATATTACTTTGTTATTGATTTTCTCTGTGTGTGGGTGTGTATATTATAAAATGAAACTTCAGTATATGTATATATTTTGTGACAAATTTTGTGTAATTATAAAATGAAATCGTATCGTGCGCCTAATTAAATTGCAAGGGGACAAAGAACATATCTCAATAATAATATAATACGTGTGTGGCTTTATGGTAATGTATTGCCCACTGTAAGTCTAACGATCAATGACCAGTGCGTAAATTCTATGTGCAGGAACATTGATGTTCTCACGCATACATGCCTCAAATACCATTTGCTAATACGATTCTAGGAGCACGATAAACCGTTGTCGACCGTTTGTCCCGATCCCACGATTAATCGATTCCATACCAGGGCAACGTAGTTGAGTTCCTTCCCTGGCCCACACACAATCCCGCAAATGCTTCACTTAGATAATTATTCTAATTGGAACAACGAAAACAAACCAAGATTTAAATTATCCATCTTCTCTTGTCATTGCAGATAAGAAAAAAATTTTCCTTAAAATCAAATATTTAATTTTATAATACTAAAAAAAATGCAAAACACTGAAAGTTATAACTACCGTCAGTTGTACATATTGTCTGTTGTAACTACCGCCAGTTGTTAATACTGTCAATTATAACTATCATCAGTTGTAACCTACCGTTAGTTATTAAACCTATCAGTTATAACTATTTTCAGTTGTAACTACCGTCAGCTGTAAATACTGTCAGTTTCAACTACCGTCAGTTGTACATATTGTCTGTTGTAACTACCGTCAATTGTTAATACTGTCAGTTATAACTATCATCAGTTGTAACTACCGTCAGTTGTAAATAATGTCAGTTTCAACTACCGTCAGTTGTACATATTGTTTTCTTTAATTAATGTCAGTTGTAACCTACCGTCATTTATTAATACTATCAGTTGTTAACACTGTCAGTTATAACTATTTTCAGTTGTAACTACCGTCAATTGTAAATACTGTCAGTTATAACTATCGTCAGTTGTTAATACTGTCAGTTGCAACTATCGTCAGTTGTAACTATGGTCAGTTTCAATTAATGTCATTTGTAACCTACCGTCAGTTGTTAATACTGTCAGTTATAGCTTTTTTCAGTTGTAACTATCGTCAGTTGTAAATACTAACAATTGTAACTACCCTCAGTTGTAAATAAAATTAGTATTAAATACAGTTATTCCAATTACCGTCAGTTTTACCCACTATTTGTCCATTCCCTCTCCTTGTCATCCCAGACAAAAAAAAATTTTCATAAAAACAAATATTCAATTTTCTAAACGTGTAAAACAAAAAAAATGTTGTAAAAATTCCATAAAAGCAATAATGATAAAAAAATGATTCAATAAAAAAGCAATAATGGAAAAACATTTTCCCATAAAAATTAAATGTAATAACAATTTTTGTTCATTATTTCTAAATATATTTTGAATAAAAAATTAGAATGAATGCCTTCAATAAAAATGGGTCAAGGGGAGGAAATTATTTCTACTATGAGATATCGATAGCATGTGTGATAAAGTGTTATTATTTTTTAATATCCATTTCGTTCCACAATTTTCCAATATTAATCTCATAAATTGAATTGTTTGATTCACTGGTAAAAATATATTGTGGCAAATGAAGTACCTTGAAATTTAAAAAAATATGCAGAATATTTATAATTCAAAAATTATATAAAACATTTTTAAAAATTAAAAATAAAAAGAACTATGAAGTTCCTAGTAAAATTAATCTTTCCTTGAAGAAAAATAAAAAAATTCGGAATTAATAGAAAATTTCTGCTTTCAAACTGCAGAAGTTATTATATTTACAATTAACAATATTTACAACTGACAGTAGTTGCACCTGACAGAATTTACAACTGACAGTAGTTACAATGGACGGTATTTACAACTGCTGGTAGTTTTAACTGACAGTATTTACAACTGACAATATTTACCACTGACAGTAGTTATAATTAACGGTATTTACAACTGACGGTAATTACAACTGAAAGTGTTTACAACTGACGGTAGTCTCAACTGACAATATTTACAACTGAAAGTTTTTACAACTGATGGTAGTCACAACTGACAATATTTACAACTGACGGTAGCTGCAACTGACAGTGCTTACAACAAACGGTAGTCAAAATCAATTACTAAGGACAGTAGTTTTATTTTTATTTGTTCAGAGACGCAATATAATTTAATAGTACAGGAAGTAAGTAAAATAAAAAATAATGTAAAAACCAAAAATAGTAAAAAATAAGTAGACCAAAAACTAGAAAGAAAATGAAAATAGAAACGAAATATTGAAGAGTTTAAATATATTACAGAACGAAGTTTTGTAAAACTGAAAAGTATCAAAAGCTTCCATTTCAAGTACTAATGCTGCTGAGTGCATGTAATGGAAAATTAAACTGATGTATGTTTCAGCTCAAGTGCATCTGCATACATAACAAATAATATGATAAAATTAAATTAAAAGTCACATAAATGTTTATTATTCCCAGTATTTTATTTTACGATCATTTCAATGACAATAACATTGTGTTTTTTCTGTATTACTTTAAATAATAATGTCTCCTTTTTCTTTTGTTTTCGTAAAATGGGTAAATTTGCAGTACTAAAAGAGAGTATTTTATTTATCCATCCGACCCTTTAAAATGGACAGTAGAGAGTCTTTTTGAGATGAAAGCACTTTTTTATTGGTATTATATATCATAGCACAAAAGACTGAAGATTATTTTTATTTCTTTCCTACAATGAAGAAACTTTTTTGAGGATCGCGTGTCATAGAATAATTTCACAATCGATAGCCGCAGTTTGTTATCCAAGACAATGGTAATGTGCAAGAAAAAAAAATTGAAGAGAAAGAATAAAAAAAAAACTGAAAATATATTCTCCCTACTATTTCTTCTTCTACTTGTTCCCTCTCGGCCCTTCAAAGTAACCTGACAGAATATCGTATTTTAAATCATCAACTTTTGAAAAGACCGATGATCTGATTTAAAAACTCGTTAGAAACTTACTATTACGAAAGTATAATATAAAGATCGATTTAGATATTTTAATGGACGTTTGTACATCGAAAGCAAAAAGGGCGTTTCTTTACTGAAAGCCTACCTTTCCCTCTCCCATAGAATATCATGTTTAAAATCTTGAAATCCAATTTAAATCACGTTCATGTTGGAATGCTTTGAAATTATATTCGGGGCATTATCGTAACAATATGGAATAATATTTCTTCTCTATCGGCTTTATAAATTTTCTCCATTTTCCACATTTTTTTGATATTGATGGCGTGGTATCTTTATTATTGTTGTATATTCCATGGCATTTGTATTTATTGTCTTTATTTACAAATTCTTATCACATATGTTCGTCTCCAATTTATCAATATTCTAATTTCTTTTCTTTGTAAATTATAAATCAAAACTAACGTCTAAATCAAAACTTTGTAAATTATAAATCAGGAGACTTTTCTTTTTTACGTGTGTATCTTCTTTTTTTATGGTAAAAAAAAAGTTTTCTCTCATCGTTTGTACTTTCTCTATATATATATGATCTCAGCGTTTCTTATGATGGAGAAACAAGTCCCTGGAGAGTAAACAAGCTAACAAACAACGACCCCTTTTTTCTGCCCAATTTTCTACCATTCTGTTTTCATATCCCTTTTGTGTCCACTCGAGAGAGGCATCACACGCCCACCTTGGCACAAGTTTCGCGTGGAAAACCTCAGCACGGCTTCCAGATCAAATTATAGACTCGATTTCGATATAAGCTTTAGAGACTGTGATTGGATCCTTCTGTCTTTCTATGCTTCTCAAGAACATTCCCTTAACTTTTTTTCTTTCATAGTTTCCCTTAGTTTTTATTTTATTTCAACTTCGTCTCTTGTCCATCACTCTCTCGCAAAAATAAATTGTCTTGGGCCAAAAATATTTATCGTGTTCTTTTATATATCAGAATATTTTGATTTCTTAGTGTAAAATTTTCCTTTTGTAAACGATGATCGTAGTGTGTAAATTAATATAATAATTACTGTCAGACGAAAATTGAGAATTTAACAACTTAACGATTGTAATTACCGTCAGTGATAGAAACAAAGTTTTACTGTTAGTTGCAAGTGATAATTGTGACTATTTTTGGTTATAAATGCTGTCAGTTCTAACTACCGTCAGTTGCAAATTATGCCAATTGTAACTACCGTCAGTTGTAAATAATTCGAACTGTAACTACCATCAGTTGTAAATACTGTCATTTGTTATTCCAATCAGTTTTTAATACTGTTAATTGTCATATCATCAATTTTCAATACTGTCAATTGTTAATACCGTTAGCTGTAAATACTGTCAGTTGTCATTACCTTCAGCTTTAAATACTGTCAATTGTCATTACCATCAGTTGTAAATACTGCTATTCGTTACTACCGTCAGTTTAAATACTGCAAATGGTAACTACCTTCAGTTGTACATACTGCTAATTGTAACTACCGTCAGTTGTAAATGCTGCTAATTGTAAGTACCATCAGTTGTAAATAATGCAAATTGTACCTACTAACAGTTGTAAATACTAATGTTTGTAACTACTGATACTTTTAAATGGTCAGTTGTAAATGATGATATTCGTAACTACCGTCAGTTGTAAATAGTGCAAATTGTAAATGCTGATAGTTGTATCTACTAGCAGTTGATTGTAGAATCCCAACTACGATCAATAGTAACAATCGAAATGATAAACCATCAATCCGAATATTCAAAAAGAAAATAAATCCCACATAGATTGAAAATAATAAATTTTTTTCTATTTTTGCAAAAAAAAAACAGTCCAGCGACTACCGTGGTGGTACGATTCGCCCTAAAGGTGTAATGTCTCAGCTTAAGCGCTTATCGTGACTTTTTTTTAAAACCCTCCCTTATTAAACGCCTCAGTGGCACGCAGACTTCAAGGTAATAAAAACGGACCGTGTGTAAGACAGCTCGATTACAACTTCAAAGAAAGAAAAAATATAAAAAGAAGAGAGAAGAAGGAGTAAAAAAAAGTGAGACGCCTGGCACGAAGCGAGACCGACTCTTGACCTCTTGCGTTGAATTTGTGTTGGTTTACGTCGGTCGTCCTCTCTGCGATAAGAGATCGCGCAGGAGATTACTGATGGTTGAATATGTGCAGCGTGCGTATATAGTTGCCCCGCTGCCGCCACTGACACTGCTACTGCAATATCAATGGTATGCACGTGTATGCACGCAATTCTAGTTAGCCACCAGCTGAACAACAAAGCACTTCCAAGCCCCCATTGAAAAATATGGGTTAGTGAGCTTGAATTTTGCAGTGGGGGTATCTGAAAGCTGCAAACAGATATACATATGTCACGGTTATCGAAATGGCCCACTGCGGGATAAACCATTTTGGTTTTCGTATGTGCTGGCACATTCTCTCTCTCTCTACCTCGCAATGCAATTAGTTTTGTCTTTTTTATTTAATGCTTGGCTTTCTATTACTCATTCTTTCATTCTACTTTCGATGTTTTTTTTAATATTCTTGTCACTTTTTTAGTGGAACGGTAAATTTTACCGTCAGTTGTAAATATTGTTAATTGTTTCTACCGTCAGATGTAAAAAATGTCAGTTATAACTACCGTCAGTTGTAAACACTGTCAGTTGTAATTACCGTCAGTTGAAAACACTGTCAGTTGTAACTACCGTCAGTTAAAAACACTGTCAGTTGTAAATACTATTAGTTATAACTGCCGTCAGTTGTCAATATTGTCATTTTTAACTAACGCCAGTTGTAAATACTGTCAGTTATAACTACCCTCAGTTGCCAATATTGTCATTTTTAACTAACGTCAGTTGTAAATACTGCTGTTTCTATCTACCGTCAGTTGTAAATACAATCAGTTGCAAATACCGTCAGTTGTATATACAATCAGTTATAACTACCGTCAGTTGTAAATGCTACCAATAGTACCTTTAGTTCTGAATACAATTATGAATTACTGTTGACAGCTCTAAACACTGACGGTTATAAGTACCGACAGTTGTAAATACGGTCAGTTGCAATAACGATCAGTTCTATATTCAGTCAGTAAGTTATGACTCCCGTTAATTGTACATAGTGCTAGTTGTAAATATGGTCAGTTGTAAATATCGTTAATTGTTACTATCGTCAGTTGTAATTAAGGTCATTTGTAAATAACGTTAATTGTAACTATCGTCAGTTGTAAATTTAATTAATTGTAACTATGGTCAGTTGTAAATTCTGTCAGTTGTACCAACGATCAGTTGTAAATACAATCAGTTATGACTACCGTCAGTTGTAAATACAATCAGTTATAACTACCTTCAGTTGTAAATACAATCAGTTATAACTACCGTCAGTTGTAAATACAATCAGTTATAACTACCGTCAGCTGTAAATACAGTAAATTTTAAATACCGTCAGTTGTAACTATCGTCATTTGTAAATTCAGTTATTATTAAATAGTTATAATAACTATTGTTACTTTTAATCAAAATTACTTGATCTGCTGCAGCTTCCACTGTCAGTTGCAGAATTTTTCACTGTCTCTACCGTCAGTTGTAGTTACTGCCATACACACAAACCCCAAAATTTAAACTAAAGCATTCATACTACCACAAAATTAATACTCCTAATAAAAAATGTTATTCAGTTCATGATTATCGCATGACAATAAAATAAGGCACCATCTGTTTGCGAATATTTATTTACCACGTTTTTTTTTTATTTTAAACCAGATAAAAAATGGTCGACGGGGTCTGAAAGCTGGAACCAGATACACGTACGTCATCGTTATCGAAATGGCCCACTGCGGGATAAACCATTTTAGTTTTCAGGTGTGCTTGCATATTCTCTCCCTTCTCTCACACCACACACTATAATACTGTTTAGTCTGTCTTTCTCCGTTCGCTGGCGCCTTCTCTCGTATTCCTGTTCCCTCGCGCGCTCTAAATTACCCGATAATGCACTCGGCCTTAAATTTTCCGCAAGGGAGAAGTGTACGCCTGGAGAGAAAGGGAGAGAGAGAAAGAGTGAAGGAGAAAGAAAGAGATACGAGATACTGTTGAAAGTTCGCGACGATGGAGAAGTAAGAAAGCACAGCGAAGGGTAAGTGTAACAGTTGAAAAGGGTGGAATGAAAAATGGGCCCGAGAAAGAAACAATGTGGTACCTCGCGGCTGTTCAACCAGGTTTCAAAACAGAACGGTAAAAGGTTGATCCTTATTTCCTTCCTTCCTTCCTTTATTCCTATTTTTGCCTTTGTACTTTTGTACCCATTGTTCGTTTTCATGTTTCTATTTTGTCTCTATTTTTGTTATATGTGTTTTTTATTTTCCTCCTTTTCAACATTATTTATATAATTTGCATTCTAATCGTTTCCTATTTTCTTTTTTTTACTCTCGACATAGTAAATATTGATACAAGTGTAAAAAATACGAGAATTTTTTTTTTACCTTTCATTAATATTTTAGTTTCTAAAACAAACTTTTATGAGGATTATATATTTTTTTGTAGATTATTTTTTCTCAATTCTTTCTTAGTATAAATTCTCCTTCTTCATCTTTAAGCGAGTCTTTGGGTTTATTTAGTTTCCCTTTATCTTTTATTATATTTGTCCTTTATCTCTCGATTTTTTATTTACCTTCCCCTCTCCCTTATTTGTTTTTGACGCTCTATAATTTCTCCTACTTGATATTATTTTTTTCTCTCGTTTCTCTCCCATTCCACAAGCTCTTTTATTGCCCATAGAGATCCCTTAAACTGTTTTTGACTCACGATGCATGAATTTAATTCAGAGTTTAGTGTATACATGTATAGAGAAAGAGGGATCAAACACGAAT
This sequence comes from Leptopilina heterotoma, assembly GCF_015476425.1. Classification (NCBI taxonomy): domain Eukaryota; kingdom Metazoa; phylum Arthropoda; class Insecta; order Hymenoptera; family Figitidae; genus Leptopilina; species Leptopilina heterotoma. The sequence goes on along the minus strand of NW_025111191.1, from coordinate 2,896,288 downwards.
TACGAGATGCTTTTTGCTTTCCTAATATATAAGAAAAGTTGTAGGTGCATGGTTGTGTTATGTGGAAATCGATACCTTCCCACATCCTTCTTTAGTGTGCTTTACTCTCCTCAAGCAACAAGCTTTCGATTATTCCAGTCGATGGACTCCGGATGCCTCATGGCTGTAATGTCTAGTTCCGAGATATAAATTCACTATTCTGGAAAACACTACTTTCAAAATAGTTTTTGCATGTACTTATTTTTTTCTTTCATTGCAGTTGTCAAATTTAACCGATCAAGTGTACCACTGTTATTTAGAATTAAAAAGTTTCTTACATTTTTTAAAATTAATATCTAGTTATAATTTATAAATGTTGAAACGTCAGATTTTCAGTTATGATCTTAAGTTATTTCTGCTATTTCTCCTAAATTGAAATAACTGAAATAACTCAAGATCATAATTGCAAATCTGACGAAAGTAAAATTTAGAAATGCAGATGTAAAATCTAAAAAAACCAAATTAAAATTACTCGCAACATTTCCTTTTACAGTTCAAGAATTAAAGAAACAAATTCCCTTCTGAATCTATCTTAATGAATTATCATCTTTATTATAACTAATTTTAAACCATCTGGCTGTGGAGAAAATAATCGCTCTCTCGCAGTGAATGTCGAATAAAGTTTCAAAGAATATAGTCTTAAGACAAAAAACTCATATAAAAGAGTTTCAAGTTTCACAGATAATCCCCCATATTTCTTTCTCTTTTCTGCAATATATGTAAATTAAAAGTTTTTCGAAAAAATACAACAACCACAAAATGCGACATTTACGCCAAGGAAGAAATGATACAGTATAGAAAAAAAAGTATTATAAAAGAAAACAAACTTTACGAGACGAATAACATTCTACATTTTTCTGTCAGATAACTCACGAAATTATGAGTTTATATCATATTCAGTTGTTATTAAACTTGACACAAAAGAGAGAAAGAAAAATTTTTTTTTTATTTCCATTGAATTTTTATTTTTAGGGATATTTTATTATAACCATTGTTGTAAATACTGATAATTGTAACTACCGGCAGTTGAAAATATTGATGCCTTTAACTACCGTTAGTTGTAATTAAGGATGATTGTAACTACCGTCAGTTGTAAACGCAGTCAGCTGTAAATAGTGACAATAGTAATTACCGTCACTTGTAAATACTGATAATTGTAATTACAGTCAGTTGTAAATTTTATTGATTGCAACTACCGGCAGTTCTAAATACAGTCAGCTGTAAATACTGAAAATAGTAGCTACCGTTAGTAGTAAATACTGCTAAATGTAATTACCATCAGTTACAAATATTGTTAATTGTAACTACCGTCAGTTACGAATACTGTCAGATGTAATTAATGATAATTGTAACTACTGTCAGTTGTAAATACCGTTAGTTGTATCTACCGTGCGTTATAAACACAATCAGTTTCAACTACCGTCAGTTCTGGATAGTAAAATTTGTAACTACCATCAGTTGTAAATACTGCAAATTGAAACTACCGTCAGTTGTAAATACTGCAAATTGTAACTACCGTGAGTTGTTAGTACCGTTAGTTGGTAATTCTGTCAGTTATTAATAACATCCCTTAAGGATAATCAGTTTTGTATACTGCCAGTAGCAACTATTGTCTGTTGTAAACGCAGTTCTAAATGTCAGTTGTAAATACTGTCATTTGTAAATACCGTCAGCTGTATTACCAGCAATTGAAAAGAACACTCTTCAATTTGCACAGCATTAATTTTTAAACAGCTTTGAATTGTGAAATAAATCTAACAAATTGGAGGAAGTCGGAAAATAAATAAACCATGAAGAAATAAGCGGCTCGTGGAAAGTAAATGCTGTTTGGAAAATATATAAAGGTGACTTTTTCGTTTGCAGAGAGATGTATCGTTCGACGTGTCCGAGAGTACGATAAATATTGCTTCTATTTGTGAGCAGAGAAACACTCTTAACACTTTTGTCTCATGTCAAGCACAGAACGACACTTACTCGTTCATATTCTCCATACCGTATGTGAGTGGTAAAATAGAGAGAGAGAGAGAGAGAGAGAGAGAGAGAGAGAGAGAGAGAGAGAGAGAGAGAGAGAGAGAGAGAGAGAGAGAGAGAGAGAGAATGAGAGGCAACACAGATAACCAAGTTCACATAGAATAAATAACAGACCGTGAAAATAAGAGGCAGAGGCGCCGCCCGTAAAAGATGACAGAATATGAACTGAATACGTCTCTTCTGCTTCTGTTTTGAATACACGCCAGTTATCTAAATGTCATTTTCCATGTCCGGAAGGTCCTGTCAAGTCAACTTTACAGAATGCTCTCGATTCCGCTTCCTAACTCAGTCACTGTCTGATTTTATTATTTAAAAAGATTTATACACCCCTCAATATCAATATTTTACATTGTTCATAATAAATATACATCACAAAAGATACCTCTCGAAAACAATGCTTCAGTCATCTTTCAAAACAATAATAATCGATAAAAAAAATTTTTTCCCCTAAAAAAAGAAAATAAAAAAAAAACACATTCAATTTCTCGCAGAATAAAATTGCGTTTCAACTAGAACAAAAAATTGTTTTTAATAAAAACGGAAGTATTAAATATCAAGTATTTGTGGCAAATAAAAGGCAAAAATTTTCTCAAGAGTGATAAATAGAAGAGAAAAAAAATGAATGAATGAATAAAAGAGGGAAAAAGAGATTGCGGACAGTTTTAATACATATAGATATAAATTAGACAGAAAAAAAGACGATACATAGAGAGAGAGAGAGAGAGAAAAAAAAAGTATTTTCCCTCATGGAACTAACAGATTATACAGGTGAAAAGAAATCTGATGCGCATTGCTTGATGTGGTTGAATTGAAATTTTAATACATCCCCTTCAGTCAAAAACATGCACTTCAAGTGTGGTGGTGATGGTGTAAAAAAGCTCTTTATACTATACACTACTGAATGAGTGCATTCGATGCATCGCGTTGAGCCGTCGACCCTCGTCACATTGGTAAAGGCTCTTTTCACACACGTGAAAAACATCATCTTTCCAAATATAACATATCGCTCAGAAAAACATGTGAAATTATTTACCAACAACCAAATTGCTCTGTCAAAATCAATTAGAGATTTTTTTCTTTAAAAATTTTCTACATTTATACAACTTTACCAAAATTATCAAGCAAGTTTTAAATGGATAAATAACTACCGTCAGTTTTAAGTGATTCAATTTAGAAACTACTGTAAGTTGTAAACAGTTTCAGTACTAAGTATCGTCAGTTGTAAATATTGTTAGTTGTAACTACCGTCAGTTGTAAATATTGTCAGTTGTGACTACCGTCAGTTGTAAAATGTTGTAGTACTAACTACCGTCAGTTGTAACTATCGTCAATTCTAAACAGTTTCAGTTCTAACTACCGTCAGTTGTAAATATTTTAAGTTGTAAGTATCGTCAATTATAAACAGCTTCAGTTGTAACTACCGTCAGTTGTAAACACTTTCAGTTGTAAATATTGTCAGTTGTAACTAGCGTCAGTTGTAAATATTGTTAGTTGTAAATATTGTTAGTTGTAAATATTGTCAGGCGTGACTACTGTCAGTTGTAAATATTGTCAGTTGTAACTATCGTCAGTTGTAAACACTTTCAGTGGTCAATATTTTAAGTTGTAACTATTTGTAAATATTTGTAAATATTGTCAGTTGTAAACACTTTCAGTGGTAAATATTGTTAGTTATAACTACTGTCAGTTGTATACAGTTTCAGTTCTAACTACCGTCAGTTGTTAATATTGTCAGTTGTAACTACCGTTAGCTGTAGTTGCGGGCAGTTGTAAATACCAATAATTGTAACTACCGTCAGTTGTAAATACTACTATTTTTAACCACCGTTAGTTGAGAATACTGTAAGTACTGTCAGTTGTTATTACCGTCAGTTCCAAATTTTACAATCTGAAACAACAATTAGTTCCAAATATTGTTAATTGCAACTACCGTTACATGTAAATACAATGAATTGTAAATAATTTTACCCAATTGTAAGTATCGACAAGTATTTTTTTTGCTCCTTTCCTAACAATCGCTATTTTAATCGAGAAAAATTATTATTTTTTCTACAAATATTTAGAATTAGTATAAATTTTTCCATGACAATATGTAGATAAACAAGTCGCATTGCGACTCTCAGCAGAAAAAATAAAAATAATGGTTACTTCGAAGAATCCCATAACGTTCGCTTATAATGCTTGCGAGGAAAGAAATAGTAGTCGCATTATAGCAAGAAATAAAGCGAAGACTCACGTAGTATATCAAAAAAAAAAATGAAAGAAAAGAAATGAAAAAAAAAACTTCTTGCGAAAATAGTCTTCCTTGCACTATGAGAAAATGTGTAACGAAAGAAGACGAGGCACGCCTCTGCTCATCGTGGCGAAAGAAAACTAAGCGAGAATTTTCAACGAATTCTCACTCCGGCGCATATGTAAACGGGTATTTTTTTTTTTTTTTTTGAGGGATGAAGGGCGGCGAGTGGGGGAAGAGAGCGATTTATTTACTAGCTCCCTTTCCTGATCACGTAAAAGCTCTCATGGGTCAAATAAAAAATACACCGTATACATTTTGACTTGACGAATATTAAACTATCCCTTATTTTCATTTTTCCCGTTTACTTCTTATTCGAGATTAAATAACAATATCAAAAGATGTTTTAACTGAAATTTATAACAGTTCGCTTTCAAAAAATAACTTGAAATTTTTTATCTCAAAAACTAATTATATTATAACGATTATTTATCGTCTTTTTTAACTTTATTTTAATTCATTTTTATAAAATTTACTTTCAAATTTATTTTTCATTTCGTAAATTTATTTCTAAAATTTATTTTCTGTCATTTTTTAACTAAACAAATAAATCCATGTAAATAAAATAAATGTTTACCTGATATAAATAAATTTAAAAAAGAGAGTTACAAATTTCTTTTTTATTTTTTTTATTTCTAAATTTATTTTCCGTTATTTTTTAAATAAATCCAAATAAATAAAATAAATGTTTACCTGATATAAATAAATTTAAAACCAAGGAGAGTAAAAAATTTTTCTGTACCATTGTTGTATTGATTAAAATAAATGTAGATTAAAATTGTGTAAAGGTAAATTCTCTTTTAGCATTCTTCACTATTGCTTTTAGTGTAATGAGAAATTATTGTATAAAAACATCTGGTTTAATTGAATAGAAAAAAGTAATTAATTAAATTAAGTTTTCTATACTGAAGCGAAATGTTTTCTGATATTTTTACTTATTCTTGAAAGGCAATTTCACATATATATATATATATATATATATATATATATATATATATATATATATATGTATAATACACGTGAAGGGGAAAAAAGGATTCAATTCACAGCTTTACTTTTATCATAAAAAAGGGGTTTTTTCTGTGTTGTATTAAAGGAAAAAGCATTCTAGAAGAAACTATTGAAAGAGAAAATTTTTAAGCTCTTCCAGTTATTTTGTTTTTGAATTACTTACGTAAAATGGAAAACACATCGTTCAAAATTGACTCACCTGTAACAGAAAAATAGAATATGTTATAAAATTTATCTAGTATTTAAAAACTTATAATAAAATATTTCTGGTTAATTATTTTATTATATTATTTAGGAGGAAAACATTTTTCTTTAAGTTATGTGTTTTAATTAACATTTTCTATAAATAACATTTTTTTTAATAATCTGCCATTTTTTATAATTAATTATTTTTTAACTAACATTTTTTATAAATAACATTTTTTTTAATTCAGATTTTTTACAATTATCATTTATTTAATTAACATTTTTTATAAGTAACATATTTTTTAATTTACATTTTTCTAATTAAAATCTTTTATCAACATTTTTTTAATTGACATTTTCTTTAATGAACGTTTCCTATAATTCAGATTTTTTTTAATCAGCACTTTTTTTAGTGTATGTATTATTTATCTCAGTTGGCAGTTTACGAGGAAAGTGGAGGAAAAAAACTACTTTGCCTCTAAGAACATTCAAAGATAATCCATATTCAACTAAAATGTTCGATTAAAATAAAAATAGCTTGCTAAAGAAGTTGAAGGTGTGAGATAGAAAGCGCGAGGAAAAAAGAACAAGTAGCCACCTAGAACAAACAAAGGAAGCGGCTGAATAAAAAAAAAAGAAGGAAAAAGAATACGAAGGAAGTCGACGACGGCGGTAATATCTTTCGGATAATCCTTTGCCGTACGAAAAACGGTGGGTTGGTACAGAAAGGAGGCAGATTCGGGTCAGGAATCTTTAATCTCCGTCGAAAGAAGAAAGTCGGACGGTATATAGTGAAAATCGGAAACGATGAAGAATAGAGGAATATAGAAGGCATAGACCGCTCGGATATCCGACTCACACATTTCTCTCTCTTCTCTCTTTCTCCCATCTCTTTCCCTCAATGTCGGGCGTCAAAATACCCGAGAGAGATTTCTCTCACGCGAATTTCATCGAATCATACTTATTTTCACCGCGCACATTTTCAATTTTATTTTAAAGATGAATCCTTTCAATCAATGTGGGAGAGAGACTTTGTCAACAATTTTTCAAATAATGACGAGGACGACGACGACGACGACGAAGAACGTATTATTTCCTCGCTCCAGAAGAGAGATAATCAGCAAAAATGAAAAATGTGAAAAAAATATTGGCCTATAATATTGAAAGCGCTCGTTATTCTCACGAGAATAGGTGACGAAAAAAAAGATTACTTTTTACAATAGAATAGGCGAAAAAAAATTATTTTTCACACATTCTTCTATTGTGGTTCTTCATACTTAACGTTGAAAATCATTTTTTATTTACATATTTATTTATGTCAAATGAAACTTACATTTCACGTTAAATAAACCTAGTGTACTGTAAAAATAATATTATTGTTATTTTATTCGATTTACATTCTTAGTACGTTTATAAATTAATCAAAGTTTTAAGGAGAAAAAAAGCGTTACTTGTTATATACGCTATTTTATTTAATTGTCAGTTTGTAACTACTGTCAGTTGTAAATAACGTCGATTGTAACTACCGTCTGTTGTATATACCGTCAGTTGTAAATATCGTCTGTTGTAACTACCGTCAGTTGTAACTACCGTCGGTTGTAAATACTGTCAGTTGTAACTACCGTCAGTTGTAACTACTGTCAGTTGTATATACCGTCAGTTGTAACTACTGTCAGTTGTAACTACTGTCAGTTGTATATACCGTCAGTTGTAACTACTGTCAGTTATAAATAAAATTATAAATACTGCTAATTGTAACTACCGTTAGTTGTAACTATTGTCAATTGCAACTACCGTCGATTGTAAATTCAGTCAATTGTAACTTCCGTCGTTTGTAAATACAGTCAGTTAAAACCACTGTCAGTTGTAAATACGGTCAGTTGTAACTACTGTCAGTTTTAAATACTGTCAGTTGTAAATATTTTCAGATGTAAATACTGTCAATTGTAACTACATCAGTTGTTAAACATTAAAAATTGTAGAAATCCAGTTGTAAATATTGCAAAATAAAACTACTGTTAGTTGTAAGTACTGTTAATTTTAACTACAGTCAGTTGTAAATAGTACAATTAGTAACCACCATCAGTTGTAAATACTGAAAATTTTAACCATCGTCAGTTGAGAATCCTGACGGATGTAATTAGGGTCAGTTGTAAATACAGTTAATTGTAACTGCCGTCAGTCATAAATATTGAAAAATATAACTATTAGTTGAAAGTACTGTCAATTGCAACTACCGTCAGTTGTAACTACTGTTAGTTGTAAATACCGTCAGTTGTCACTACCGTCAGTTATAAATACAATCAGTTTTAACTACCGTCAGTTGTAGGTAGTAAAATTTGTAACTACCGTCAGTTGTAAGTACTGAAAATTGTAACTACTGTCAGTTGTATGTACAACTATTTGCAAATTACCGTCAGTTGTAAAAATTGCCACTTTCAGTTTCTGTAAGTTTTATAAAATTAATTTTACTTCTCATTTAACATTATTATTCTGCATTGGCAAAATTTGTGATTGTAAATATACAACAATAATCAGACTGACAGCACAGAATCTCCAAATGTCGGATTTAAATTGACTTTTGAAAATTGTTCCAAAGAAAGTTTCTGCAAGTATAACTTTCGAGGGTTTAACGCTTTTAATACACGTCCATTTTGTACAAGAGTTAGAAATGTAGCTGTGTGAGGAAAAGAGAAACTCTCTTGCGAATGAAGAAAATGATTCCTTCTCTCTCTCCCTCTTCTTCTCTTTTCTGCCGAAGTGGGGAGCGAACACCAGAGAAGATCTAAATTATGCCAAGAGGTAAGTGGAAGAAAGCGTTGTGCTAGCTCAAAGCTTCAAGTAAAGTTTAGTTTTCATGACCGGGCATTTGTCTGACGCATAATTTGGAGTTCATTCCGCATGAAATCCTCCCGTATTTCTTGGCCATCTCTTCGAACTCGTGCTACATGTTCTTCTTCTTCTTCTTCTTCCTCCACCTCCTCCCTCCTCTTCATTCATTCCATCCCTCCAAACATACTTACATACATATATTCAAACATAAGGTTCATACCTTCCGTTGCATTTCCACTTTACTAATTCTTTCCTCGAGTAAATATATTCCCTGCAGAACGAAACCTGGAGGCTCGCCTCTGGAGAGGGGAGCGAAGAAAAAAACCGCTCAGGACGATGGAGTGCAAAAATATTTATTGCGACTTTTAAAAGAATTTCTTTTTGAAAGCTTCAATTTGTCAGAAAAATGTTCGAGGAGAGAAATTTCCCTTTTTTTCCCCCAGATTAAATTTCATGTTTTTTTTCCCTTTCTTTCGCATTATTCACATTCTTTTGTTTGTTATCAAATTTTGTGCATTGTTAAAAAAAAAAAAAGAAAACACCTCTTTTTTTCGTGATCGCACTTTATATTCACTTTTTCATTAGACTTCATTATCGTGGCCGCATTCCCTTTATTAACTCTCGATTAATTTCCACTCGACGAATATTTTTCAAATTCCTTTTTTGTGCAATTTCAATTTCTCATTCCAGTGATTCATTTTTTAATCGATATTTTCATTCTCTCTAGATGGAAATACTTTTTTCTATCTCAATTAAAAATTTTTTTTTTTTTTTTTAATTAATTTTTAATAAATTGAAATTAAATTTACAATTTAACTTTACGTGTTATTTTTTTCACAACAATGTTTTTGGGAATTTGGAATTTTTTTTCTTTTAATAAAGGATCATATTTTTTTAATTGGAAATTTTCTTTTTATCGCGAAAAAAAAATTTAATATCTTGGAAAAAATATTTTTTGTTTTTGTTTTACTGGTTCGGAATGAGAAAAGTTTTAGTTTAATAAGCGATATCAATGTAAGTTCCTTTTGAAAGACGCTTCTTTTCTCGTTCTATTTATTTCCTGGAGCGACAAAGAAAAAGTTTGTGTTCAATTTTTTCAAATACTAATATTTAATATATTATTAGGTATTTCAATTCTGTAAAATAAAAATATTTTTTATTTTAAGAAAAGATCACAACGCGGATTTTTCAATTTGTAAAAAATCTGTTCGAGAAGACGGAAGATAAGACGACGTCGACGACGAGCGAGAAGAAGAAGAACAAGAAGATGATGATGAGGAGGAGTTTCGATGTATTTTTTGTTTTCCTCTCACACAAAACAAGGGAGACAAAAGTTTTTTTTTTTGTCGCCGAGCTTTTTCTTTGTACAAGCCCCAAGCGAGGGTTTTACTGTTGAGGGAGCACATCACTAGATATGAGAAACAACAGAAACAGGTGCACCTTTAATCAAAGTTAGAAGCTCGCTAGGTGTCAAAAGAAATACTTGGGCGAGTATCAGGGGTTCTGTGGCAGACTTGAATTAAATATGGTTCACGAGAAAGAAAAGCAACTATAGGCAAAAAGAAAAGACCGAGAGAGAAGAGAAGAGAAAAACCCAGAGGGTGAATCACAGCCAGTCGAATCAACGAGATAAATAGAAAAGACATGAAGATAGCTGCACTTTTAGAGAGACCGGAAGCTGAAAGGCGAGTGGCAAAAAAAAAAAAAAAGACCTGCCTCCAGAGAGAGGGAGATAGAGAGAAAAAAAAGGGTAAAACAAGCTTCGTACAAATAAAGACCGTGGAGAAACTGTGAAAGAGTAGGGCACGCGTCTTCCGGGTATGGGAGGATAAAGAGAGAAGGAGAGAGAGAGAGAGGCTTGTTTGAAAGAATACCCACTTTTAATCTGGCAGCTTTCGTCTCGCGTTAGACAGTACCAGAGCAGAATAAAACCAAGTGGCAGACTAAGAGATCCAGGGGATATAAGAGAAAAGAATGAAGGGTGCTGGAAGCTACAGACGAAAGGCGCCAAATAACCAGGAAAACGGAAGCATCTCTTCCGTCAGCCACTGTGTAGCTCCTTCTCAAGTCCTTTAGATTCATTCCACTCACTCACTTCTTATAATGCCTCCGAGCAGAAATTTTCGTCAGGAGAGACGAAAAAAACAAAAACAAGCAAAAAAAAAAAAACATCCTTGATTGATTTATAAACAGTAAATAGACTTTTATGATCTAAAAGAATAATTTTACTTATTGCTCTGTTATTCTTTAAGCTATTTTAAAGATTTTCTACCTTTGAGTACTAAATTCTACAATTATAAATTTTACAATTACAAAAAATACAATTCGATATTTAATACAATACAATCTATAAGAAAAGTTGAAAAGTAGAATGTAATCTAGAAAGAAAATATTAGGGTAAAATATAATCTAGAAATAAAATACTAGGGTAAAATATAATCTAGAAAGAAAATAATAGGGTAAAGTATAATCTAGAAAGAAAATAATAGGGTAAAGTATAATCTAGAAAGAAAATACTAGCGTAAAGTATAATCTAGAAAGAAAATACTAGCGTAAAATATAATCTAGAAAAAATACTGCAGTAAAATATAATCTGGAAGACAAATACTTAAGTACAAAATAATTTAAAAAAAGGTACTGGAGTCGAATATAAACTACAAGGTAAAGTACTGGAGTAGAATATAATCTACAAGAAAAATTACTAGAGTTTTTTATTAAATTACTAGAGTAGAAACTCTAGTAATTTTTCTTGTAGTTTATTCTATTCTAATACTTTTTTGTATTTTTTAAATTTTCACTACTTTAAATTCGCAAATCCTAGAAATCAAAAAAACTATTCTCAAACATTATATTCAAATTCTTTAAAACGATTCAATTATTTTCAAAAAATAATCGAAATTAAATTATATTCAATTTCTCGTATTTTCGTAAAATTTAACAAAAGAATTCAATTATTTGAAAAAAAAATTGATCAAATTCATCCAAAATTCAATTATTTTCAAAAATAATAAAATTTCCACAGGAATTCAATTAATTTAGAATGTCATTTTGAATAAAATTTAGAAAAAATCAATTACGTAACAAAATTTTTATACGATTCTTCAGAATAATTTTATTACTTTCACTAATAATAACATTTTTCATGGAAATTTAATTTTTTAAAAACATGTTTGATAAAATTCTAAGCAAGAATTCAATTTTTTTTTATAAATAATAAAACTTATCGAAGAATTTTAATAATTGTTAATACTATTTTAAATTAATTAATCGAACAATTCAATTATTTTGACAAATAAAGTTTTCCACAAGAATTCTATTTTTTAAAATAAAATTTTCATAGTATTTATTATATTTCGAAAAAATTAATTATTTAAAACAATTTTTATAAAATTCTTATGAAGAATTCAATTAGTTTTTAAAAATAACAAAATTTTTCACAAAAATTCAATTCTTTTTAAATATTTTAATAAAATTTTTCGCAATAATTCAATTATTTTTATAAATAATAAAATTCTTTGATGGAATTAAATAATTTCTTAATTTTAATAATTTTATTGAATTTCAATAATTATTTCTTTGCAACTATTCAATTTGTTTTTAAATAATAAAATTCATCGCAGGATTTCAATTATTTTTTGTACAATTTTACAGGCAATGCTCAAAAAATGTAATTATTCATAAAAAAATTTAATTTCAGTTCCCCGAAAAAATCAATGATTTAAAAAAATGTTTTTTTTTAATTCTTTGGAAGAATTCAATTATTTACAAAAATATTAAAATTTTTCACAGGAATTCAATTTTTTTCAAATATTTTTAATAAAATTGTTCGAAAGAACAATTTTTAAATACAATTTTAATTAAATTTTTTTGAAATAATTGAAATATTCTTTTAGATTTGAATAAAATTTTTCCCAAGAAATTAATTATTGACATAAATAATTCCTCGAAAGAATTAAATTATAAAAAATAAATAAAAATATTATTCCCGAAAATTCAATTATTTTGAGGCATTATAATAAAATTCTTTGCAAAATTCCATTATGTTCGTAAATAACAATATTCATCTCAAGAATTTAATTATTTTTAAAAGTAATAAATTTTTTCTTAGAAATTAAATTATTTTAAATAATTCTAATAAAATCGTTCCCAAGAATTCAATTATTTTCATAAATAATAAAATGCTTTTTAGGAAGGAATTCAATTAGTTTCAAAAACATGTAATAAAATACTAATAAAATAATTGAATTTCTGTGTGGTAACACAGAAATTCAATTATTCTTAAAAATTTTAATAGAATTCTTTGTAAAATTTAATTATTTTTAAAAAATTTTCGCAATTCAATGATTTTCAATACCTTTTATTTTCATAAAATTTCCAAACAGAATTCAATTATTTAAAGAAAATTTTGTTAAAATCTTCGTAAGAATTTAATTATTTTCATGAATAATACAAATTTCTCAAGAATTCAATTTCTTAAATTAGAATTTCCATAAAGTTTGTAGAAAGAAATTAATTATTTAAACATTTTTAAAAAATTCATGTCAAGAGTTAAATTATTTTTATAAATATTTAAATTTTTTCATGAATAATAAAATTCGTTGCAAGAATTCAATTTATTTGCAGGTGAAGAAAGAAGTAAATATTTTTGATGAAAATTAGGAAAAAGGCAGGAAAATAAAATATAGATTATAGAAATATAGATTTAAAAATAATATAGTTTATTTTTAAAAATAGAACATGAGTAGAAAGTAGTCTAGAAATAAATACTGGAGTAGAAAAATAAAAGAAAAAGTAGAAAATCTAAAGTAAAATAGAATCAACAAAACCATAAATAAAAATTGAAATTACAGAATTTATTCTAAACTTGTCCTAAAATCAAAAAAAGAATAAATGAAAATTTACAGTTAAAATTTAATACCAAATAAAAAAAGATAATTTACAGTTTAAATTCTTGTATTCCTGGTATATGTAAAAAATATTAGTTGTTAAATAATAAATTACAATCGTTTTGAATAAAAAAAAATGACGACTATTTAAATAAAGCGAAATAATGGGTTGACGATTTTATTAGCAAATAAAAAAAAAGAAAGGGATGGAGGGAGGGAGGGACGAAAAAAAATATTGCCATCGAAAGGGAAAATATGGACGGATTTTGATTCGTGTGGTTCGTAATTCAAATGGCGGATTACCGAACTTGTGACCCTTACACCGGCTCGGAATCCGCGCTTCATCGAATCCTGCTAATCGGCTGAAACGAGAATTCGCGTTCGATTGGTTTTATCGATAAGCTAAGCGAAGCAAAAGCTTAAAAACGAAAACTACACATTCGTGTATTCCTAGAAATATTAATTTGGTATCTAGACGTTTATTTTTTATTGAGAAAACAAAAACAATTTCTTTTATTATTTGATTTGGAAAAAATCTTTTTCTCCTGAATTAAATATAATAAAAGAAGTGTCTTTTTCTATTTTTTTCGAACAAAAAATATTAAGTTTTGCTATTCAGTAGAAAATAATTAAATAATTTTACCTATGACTGACAATTGAAACTTATTTCAAGAAAAATAATCAAACGTCAAAGTATCTGAATTAAAAAAAAAAAAATTCTCTCAGCGAGAAAATAACAAACTGTAATTGATACTTTTCTTTTTTAATTTTGTTGTCCTTTCAAGAGACTAATAAGAACATCGATAAATTTTGATTTTCTCATTACTTCATTCTGTCTCCGATCAAAAACCCTTTTCTCAAAGTAATTCTGTCCAACGTAAATTAGATTGCAAATTGCAAGACGCTATGTTCCAACCAATCTAAAGGTGAAGGTTTAATACGAGATTGCTTCGACCTATTGCAGGCTCAGGGGACGATGCAAGAAAATTTAAATTAGCTTGGCAAAGCGAGGAGTAAAAAAAAAGAATCTCCGAGAAAAATCATTTCTTTTCCATTCAAGAAACAGGGATTATTTTCCCTCTTGCTTTTTTTTATTATTATTATTATTTCCATCTATTGCACGCGAGAAACGCCTGTCACTTTAATGAAGGAATTGTCAATATCTCCATAAACTTTGATTTCAAACTTTTTCCCTCTTTTTCTAATAATTAAAACATGTCAAAGGTTACGTGGTGGAATATTTATTTTTCTCAATACTGCACAAATACTGCACAAATACTCTTTAATTATTCAAATACGAGTTTTTTTGGTTTTAAAATTCCCAATTCGTGAAAAGTAAAACTTTTTTTACGCCCAAAGTTTTTCTGATCCTTTGGTGAAAATAAAATTGCTTCGATAGAACACTCATGTATAATGAATATCTAGTCAAACTTTTATTTATTTATTTATTTTTTTTTTTTGGTGGACAAATTTCGAAGAGAGGAAGTGGAGGAGCGGTAATTAAAAGCAGCCAACATCACTAACCTCTGTGATCCCAAAGTCTCACTCCCTCTCTCTCTCTCTCTCTCTGTACAAGTTTTAGTAGCGCATGCGACTAATTCACTGGGTTTTCAAGTCAGAATATAACGTATAGGACATGGAGTGAATCAACTCTCAATCTACACCTATCTACTTTTCGGATGTGAACAAGTCGATTAGCATAGAAATTGAGTCGCAGCTGTTTATGCAAATCAAAGGATCTTGCGAATGCGTTCAACGAATCGATTCGAGTCAACGCGAATCGGCAAGTCGACTTTGATTCGACTTCTAATCATTCATCGTTTCCCCAACATTTCAGAGAGAAGGATATATTCCTAATCTTGCGAAATTCACCACCTTCTTCATTAAATGCAAATCAGGAAAATCGAATTTCACTCGAGGGGGTGGGCTGAAAGGAGGCGGAGGAGAAGAGATGTTCCAATGCAAGTTTCATCTCTTATACTTAATATTCAATGCTACACTATCCAGATAAATTGGTTAATTTCAAGATAAATACATGTACGTTTGATGAAAAGAAGAGAATGAACTTTTAAATCTGTTCCCTGCAGTTCGTTTTTTGCTCGAGAGTTTTTACAGTTTCAGATTTAGGTCATGTCTAACCCCGCCCTTCGATGGGCGGATCGTAGATTGTGCCACGCCCCTAATCTGAAGGGAAACACGCCTACGAGTAAAGAACCTACTATAATTACCTTCCGATAACCATAAGTTATAACCATTTAAATAGAAGGTGGAACTTTGTTTGCCACTCCCTTAAACTACAGCGATAACTGTTACAATAAGAAAAAATACGTTCGCCACGCCTATAAATGGGCGGGGCAAGAGAAGACCACGCCTTTTAAGGGCGGATACTCAGTTAGCCACCCCTACAAATAGGCGGGGCAATAGAAGGCCACATCTCTTGAGGGCGGAGACTCAGTTAGCCACACCCTAAATGTGCGAATCAAGAGAAGGCCCCGCCTAGAAATGGGCGAAACAAGAACAGACCACGCCCTTTAAGAGGTAGAATTAGTTTGCCACGCCTATAAATGGGCGGGGGAAAGAGAAGACCACGCCCTTCAAAGGCGGATACACAGTCAGACACGCCCCTACGAAGGTAAATTGATCCTAGAAACACAAAATTCCACATTTTTTTGCAATCTAAGTACAGAAAGGTAAATTTCCCATTAAAGAAAAAAGTCGATGAACAGATTAGAAAGAAAAGAAGTCATTTTCTTTCTAATCTGTTCATCAACTTTTTTTTATTGTATGCATCACGAATCTAAACAATTTCTAAACTGAATAGAGTACTAGATTGAATGGCACGAAATTAAATGTTTGTTTCGTATTTTCGCATGTCAAAAGTGCGTTTCGCCTAAAATCTGTTCGCTTAAAGTCAATTGATCGACAATGACGATCAAGCAGGCAAAGTCCCTCGTCGGCGTCGTGTCAATTCAGGCACGACTATACAAAAGGGTTTTAGAGAGTGAGAGAGAGAGAGAGAGAGAGAGAGAGAGAGAGAGAAAGCGAGAGTTTCTAGTGATAAAGAGAACATGCGGTGGTTATCGGAACAATGTCGCTCGACGAAAATGTATTACAGCTCTTTGTCTTATCAGTATGACAAGCGAAAGGGTTTTTGTCCAGTGAGAATTTTGTCTCGATAACAAGCTTTATAAACATAAAATCAAGTGCAGAATAGCGTATCATTCGTTCATTTTCGTATTGACTGGGAATTTAATAAAAAAAAAAGAAAAAAAAGAGGGAGGATTGTATTTGTAAAAGAGGGGGTAGAGTGAAAAATTATGAGAATTGAGGGTGTAGAAATGCAACTCACGGTCTGAAAAACGCCATACTTCTATAGCCCCGGCCATCGATAGTAAATCAATTAGCTTGCATTGTAAATAAATCACCGTTTTACAACTCTGCCGCACCATTTCAAACGACATTTGAATGAAATTTATCGTCCATTTTCGTTCGTTTCACCTCAATTTCAAATCCAATCGAGAAGGGTACACTCAGTTATTCTAATCTTCACAATTTGAATTTGTCTAGACACTAATTTCAATCCACTCAAATCATTTCCCGATTATTAATTGTTTCATGATCACGTCATTAATTACGAAGTCGGGACCAAATTGAATTGATATTTATTCAATAATGAAAAATAATAATAGACTCATCTACTTCTGTAAATAAATAAATAAATAAAACAATAACAAAAAATGTAACAAAGAATAATTAAATTGGAAATTTTTAATATTTTTAAAAAGAAACAATGAAAGAATCGAAAAAAATTATCTCTGAATACAATATATATAGAATCATCTCTATTGTTAGCAAATTAAAAGAGTAAAAAATTTCCAGACCAATTAGCGTGAAACAAAATTATATACATATATAGTGTGTATTTGAAGAAGAAACAATGATTCAAATTTGACGATTGTAACAATAAAGTCACGAACATACGTTTTTCAATAATGGCTTGCATAATGCACTTGTCAGGATAATGTGTTCTTACCACAAATACCTGTATAGCTTCATGTTCATTCATATGGAAACTAGAACGTTAACACAAAATGGAACTCGATTACGTGTATTGAATTTAATTCAAAATATATGCTCACAAAACTTTTGCTAATATTAATTATAATCTACAGTGTGATAAATGAATTTTAGTTTAAAGAACATATTTAATAAAGAAAATCCAACGAAAATATACGAATTTACTAAGAAATGTATTAATTTTTATATTAAAAATTAAAAATAGTTGATGTTACTTATTAATAATTATTTCCTTTTTAACTCAAACAGCTCCATCTAAAATAATTTTCCTGAAATAGCTTAAATACAAAAGGAATTTAAACGAAATATTTAATTAGTTAATTAAATCCTTAATTAAATTGTTTGTCTAAAATAGTTCGATAATTATTATTAAATACGAAATGAAAAAATTACAAAGTGGTAAAATTATTAATAAAAAGAATTCTATTATGTGAAAACATATATATTTTTGGTAAATAAATAAAAAGGAAATTCTCTTAACTTTAATCCATTTAGTAAATGAAATATTAACATTTATTTGTTATCTGATTTCATTACGGAGAAGATGATTCTCGCTGGACAAATCAGCATAGAGCGTAAATCAAACAGAGTTACACTAGCATACAGCCAGGAATTAATCGAGCAGGGATGGTTTGCATAAGGACGATACACATAATCAGTGGCAGTGTACTCATTTCACATAAGATCTTAATTACAGTCTTTCACTTTATAATCTTTGCATATTTTTTTCTCACCATCTACTTTAAACATTAGAATTCTAAACTAAACAATTTTTTTAATGAGAAATTCTTCAAAAATAAATATTTATCATCTTACTTTTTTGCAAAGAAAAAAAATTTGTAAAAAGAGGAACGAAGACAAGTGAATTAAATTGAGAAAATAAACCAAACTTTAAAAAACTAATTCAAAAATAAATACTCAACAGATTTGTCGTATTTTTCAAAATTAGAATTTGAAAAAAAGAAAGGAGAAGACAGGGGAAAATAGTGGAAATAATGTTATTTTAATAGTGAATCGACAGATTTTCCAATATACTAAACGTGTGGAAACATCGAGTTATAATCAATATTAGTGGCCAACGCTAACGTTAATGCGAGTGTCGGCTTTAATGATAACGCTAATGCTGATGCTAATAACGCCCTTCGAACTGCCCTGTCGTTAGCTAACTCGGTATCTCTCTCTCATTCCCTCTCTCTCTCTCTCTCTCTCTCTGATCAAGCAGTCTATCCACGAGAATAAACCCCTCCCCCACTCCTTTCATTGCATGGTCAGTGTTGGGGATACGAAATAGTCGCGAGCTTTCCAAATGTATAATTGATTATTGCTATTTATATAATCTCCCTCTAAGCCAATTAATTAAACTGTAGGTTATCTACTGTCATCGTTTTCCAGCCAGTTTCACCTTCTGTCACACATTTCTATATTGTTCCTCTAATTATTTAGGTCACACGCGACAATACTTCATATGTGTATGTAAACAAATTTTCAACGATTTATTTCAGTGCGTGTGGAGAATATTTTGTTTTCTTTGCAATGCGCCACATTTCTTTTTTGAATTTTTATACAAAATATATTTTCATTAGAAATAAATAAATAGGGCCTTCCATTGTGTAAGGCCCTTTAAGTAGGAGGTTTATAATTTAACCACGCCTTTGTCTTCTAAAGAAGGCGGGGATAACTATCCAACCACGCCCCCAAATAGGCGGAGCAACAAATAATAAAAAGGTAGAGGAAATTTAAAAGCCACGCCTCCATCTTTTAAAAAAGGCGGGGATAACTAACCATATCCTTAAATAGGCGGAGCAACAAATAATAGAAAGGAATTTAAATGCCACGCCTTCACCTATTAAAAAGGCGGGGATAAGTACCTAACCACGCCCTCGAATAGGCGGAGCAATAAATAATAAAAGGGTAGAAGGGATTTTAAACCACGCTTCCATCTGAAAAAGACGGAAATAATTGTACAACCACGTCCTCGAATAGGCGGAGCATTAAATAATAAAAAGGTAGATGACATTTTTAAACCACGCCTCTTTTTGAAGAAGACGGATATAATTATATAACCACGCCCTCGAATAGTGGGAGCAACGTAATAGGGAAGGGAAATTTATAACCACGCCTTCTTCCTGCTTTGAATGGGAAGAACTCATTTCATAGGCCGTATAATTATTTGCCACGCCCTCAACTGTCGATTTACCTGTGAGTCCTAAGCTAACAGGAGGGATATAGTTTTACCCTACCTTCAAGTGGGCGGAGCAATGATTTACCACACTTTGAAATGGGAGGGAAAATAGTCAGCCACGCCTTGGATTAGTCACGGCAATTATTTTCCTCGCCTCCTAATGGGCGGGGCATTTATTTTCCACACCTCCCAATGGGCGGAGCATTTGTTTTCCACGCCTTTAAATAGAAAAACAGTACTTTATTAACCTCCTAGTTCTAAAATAAACTTAAAATAACAAAAAATAAAAAAATCTAAACTACTTTTGACAATTCCTATTAGCTACAAAAAACATATTCCAAAAAAAGAACAAAGAAAAAAGTATTTAAAGAAAATTGTTTCCATCAAAAGTAATATATTCAATTCCACAGAAATTACTTGCAGGAAGAAGAACAAGAAATTGTTCCAAACGTTTTAGATGAAAGTGGAGGAGGGGAAAAAAGGAGAAAATTGCAAATGTAGTTGAAATTGATCGTGTGATATTTTAGGATAATGTTATAAGAAGATACGATTACTTAAGGATGGTATATCTGAAAAGATTTGTCTTCTATTGAAAGGGAATGCAAGAGTAATTTCAAGGAATAGAGGGGTAAGAGTGAAAGGGGGAAGGCTAAGTAGAGCTCAAGGAAGAGATGAAGGTATTCCCCAAGGGAGTGGAAACGAGAATCAGAGAGAGATAGGAAGAAGGGAACTTGGGGTTTTCTAGAAGAAGGAAGAGAATTCAACTCGGGTGACATTATTCCTGGTTAGCGCATTCGCGAATCCTGTCGCAACCTGTAACCACACCAAGCGATTTACAGCTGGGATCAGTGTCTCCTGGCCGGCTGTTGTAACTTGGGTTACTCCTTAATCCTCCGGTATCTTCTCTCTCAGTCATAGTTATATATCTATTCTCCAGTACAAAAATACAAAAAGCTTTTCTCCCTCTTCGTTTTCTAAAATAATTTCTTATTAATTAATTAATACTAATCATCTTAATTATTTTCAGATGTATTCATAATTCTTTTTAACCTTGTAATTACCCTGAATTTTTTATTGGGATAAGTACCACTAATGGTTTAATTAGAGGGACAATGACAAATTTCGTCTTCTTATATTATGCAAAACGGATGCAAAAGAGGATGGTAACGGTAGAGTGGAAAATAAAGTATTGGAAACCAAAGGTGCGAATTACCTGGAATTTAGTCAAGGGTGCGCGTGCCGAGGGTAGCCACACAAAAGAGAGAGGGAAACGAACCTCTAGTATTGGTAAACGAGGAGAAGGACAAAGAGCATTGAAGGGGATGAAATCACTAGTGGAGACAGAACCGAAATGCAACACCCCTCAAGCGAAATCAAAGGTTGACCGCGAAATACCGAAGGGCTGTTTGCCTTTGACACAATGCCACGCTTATCTGAACGTTTGCCATCTAGGATATAAACTATTCTCACCCCAAATCGAGAAGAAAGGCGAAGAATAAAAAAAAACAATCTTTGACTTTGAGACAATCGCAGCAAAAAGATATCGATTGTTTTTGCTATTTGTATGATACATTTTTTTTATCTTCTTTACCTGCTCTTACATCTCTCTACAAATTTTCCAGGGAGTAGGGATGATATGAATAGGAAATTTTATTTTAGCAGTGAACGTGAAACACGAAACATCGAGTTAATCTTCTAGGGAAAAAGGGATAAAATTAAATGCGGTTTTCTAGCAATTGTTAACGACCACGATTTGTTGATTATTTTGTGGAAAGGGGAATTTGACAGTTTGAGATTATAACCACTTTTTTCTAAAGAATAGAGAAAGGCATAAATTAGTATAGTTACAAATAAAAAAAGGTTCGTGAAGAACCTTTTTTTATTTGTAGTTTAGATTAATTTCAATAAAGACACAAATAAATAAAAGACTAAATAAAAACTAAATCGAATTTAGAATAAAACTAAAACGAAATATAAATTTCAAGAGACAAAAATCTTTTGCTTTTTTTCCTCTACAAATAAGGATGAAAATTCAGTTTCCTCTTGGACATTGGAGGTCGAATATCCTGAAGCAAAATGCAAAGATTTTTCAAAGAAGAAAAAAGCGAGCGAAAGCTAGAGAGAGAGAGAGAGAAAGAGAGAAGGAGACCACATAGTGGAATCGTATTATGGGTTTGCATGTATAGATATTGTAGCTGCATCAACATTTCTATACAGTTCGGAAGCATTGTGATGGAAATGCCCCGGTCGGTTGTTCACCAGCCAATCATTCGCTCTGAAGTGCTACTACTCACACCTCGCATTTTTCTTTTACCATCGCACACACACACATGCACACACTACTCTTTACTCTCTTCTAGATCGCGCGGCATTTTCTCTAGCCGAGTAGGTAAAAACATAAACTACAATGATGGAGAAGAAAAAGGCATCTAGGGGGGAAGAAGGAAGGAGTGCTTGCGAATGGTGAAAACCTTTCTCATGCACATTTCACTTGTTCTCCATTTTCTTTACTCTCTCCTCTCTCTTTCCCTTAACATTCGTTTCCGCTTTCACGGATCCTATCACCCGAGTTAGATTTTTCTTTTCATTCGCCGAAGTGCCTTTTTCCAACATAGAGAGAGAGAGGTTCAATTCGTAAACACTAATAGTTTGAAAACAAAAAGCTTGAAAGCTCTCTTCTGTGATTGTGCGGTTGAATTTGAAAGTAGAAAAATGTAAAATAAATATCGTTTTTGCTAAAGTAGTTCTCCAATTTTCACGCGTAGATACAAAATTAAATTCCTTTTTCCCTAATAGAAAGAAAAGAAAAATAGAATGAGAAGTTCGCGATATAAAAAAGAATAATAAAATGAAAAAGAGAATTAATAATTTGAGAATGAAAAGAAAGAGTTTTAATAAAACTTGCATTACAGGGGAAAAAATTAAGATAACACATTCGACTGTGGTAATATTACCGCGCTATACTTTTTATATCCCCATCCCGATGTTAAGAGAGATCACTAAAAATTCTACATAATTTTCTTACACTTCTTCATCGTATTCTAATAAAAATTTCATCAAAGAAAAATTTATTTACCAATCAGAGGCAGAAGAGATGATTTCAATTTTTTAAATTAAAAACCATTTTTTGAACGAATTGAACCACAAACACGATGATGAAATAAATTTGATAAAATCAAATACAAAAAAACAAGCAGGAGAAATAGAAAACGAGTAAAAAAAATGTTTTGATCGATGTTTTGAAAATATTTCCTACAAAGTCGACTTTTATTTGTATTTTTATTTTTTTAGAAATGGACGAAAAAAAGTTTGTGAGTTGGTATCATAAATGAAATCACGTATTTGTTCAACTAACATGTAAACGAGTTGTCCGTAGTCTCAATGCACTGGCATGTAATCGAATACAGTTCTCTGTTAAAGGGTTTGAGTGAGAAAGAGAGAGAGAGAGAAGGGGAAAGGGGAGCATGAAAACCACTAGGCTTCGGGAAGGAAATAGAATGAGCGAGCGAGAGAGGAACAATGGCACTAGGCAGTTGAGCAGGTACTACTACGCTGAAACTAAAATCAATTGTAATCAAGACCCAGTATATAAATCAAATCGCTCGTGGAAGATCGAACCAGAATATAGCATTCGTTGCCGAGGAAATGGATCTAAAGAGAAAGTGGAATTTCATTCAGGGGAAGGGACAGAGAGAGAGAGAGAGAGAATTTGAATTTGAATGTTTACCTTCATTCCCTAACCGTTAATTTCTTTTCCCTAATCATTGACCTTCTTTCCCTTTCGAAATAAACTCTTACCCCTAAAAATTAACTTCTTTTCCCTAGCCATTTGTTTTCTTTCTATAAAAATTAATCCCTTGTCCCTAAATATTAATTTCATTTACATTGCCATTCGGTGACGTTCCCTTACCATCCTAAACCTATCTCTTAACACTCCTTCCCTAAGTATTATCCTTCTTTCCCTAACCATTAACCTTCTTCTCCATCTACTTTCTCTAAATATTTACTATCTTCCCCTAACCATAGAACTTCTTCTCCATATATTTTTTCTAAATATTTACTCCCTTTCCCTAACCATTGACCTTCTTCTTCATCTACTTTCTCTAAATATTTACTCCCTTTCCCTAACCATTAACCTTCTTCTTCATCTACTTTCTCTAAATATTTACGCCCTTCCCCTAACCATTCCTTCTTCTCCATCTACTTTCTATAAATATTTATTTCCTTTCCCTTTCCCTAGCCATTAACCTTCTTCTCCATCTACTTTCTCTAAATATTTACTCCCTTTCCCAAATTATTAGTAACTTTTTTCTAAACCTTGTTTCCCTAACCATTAACCCATTTCCCTAACCTCCTTTTCCTAAAAGTGAACTTCCTATTCCTAACTATTAATCTCTTTACACTTACCTTTCACTTCCCTTCCTTAGGTTTTAACCTACTTTCCTTAAATAGAAACCTCTCTCCCCTAACCATTAACCTACCTCCTTTTCCTTAACCATTAACTATTAACCTTTCTTTCTTCCCCAACTTTAATACTTCTATCCCAAAGCAGTAACCTCTTTCTCCTAACCATTAACTTATCCTCTCCAACAATTAACCTTCTTTTCTAAAGTGTCAACCTAGTTTCCTTAAATTAACTAAATATTAACCTTTTTTTCTCAATCACTAAACATCTTTCCCTAACGCCACTAATATTTTTTCCATAACCACTAATAATTTTTCTTCAATCATTAACCTTCTGTTGCCAATTCCAAACCTTCTTTCCTCAAATAATAATCTTATGTCCCTAATCATTAACCCTTTAACGCCTGCGGGACATATATGTCCCACTTACAAAAACCGCTGTAACTTTTTTAAATATTAATATTTTTTAATCGTAGTTGACTCCATTTCTTCAGAATCCGTCAACGTACCAAAAAAATAAAAGTAAACTACAGAAAATATTTTTAATGTAAAAAAAATAATGAAAAGTTTGTGCGGGACATATATGTCCCACTTACAAAAACCACTGTAACTTTTTTAAATATTAATATTTTTTAATCGGAGTTGACTTCATTTCTTAAGAATCTGTCAACGTACCAAAAAAAATAAAAAGTAAACTACAGAAAAAATGTTTAATGTAAAAAAATATTGAAAAGTTTATGCGGGACATACATGTCCCACTTACAAAAACTACTGTAACTTTTTTAAATATTAATATTTTTTAATCGGAGTTGACTTCATTTCTTCAGAATCTATCAAGGTACCAAAAAAAAATAAAAGTAAACTACAGAAAAAATTTGTAATGTAAAAAAAGTAATGAAAAGTTTATGCAAACAGGAAAAATCGTTTTAAGAAGTCGGTTAGCTCATGTGCAAATGCTAGAGTCTTCTTTTTCTTACCATTTACCTCTTTTCCCTAAATACTAACCACATTTCCCTAATCCCTAACCGTAATTTCCTGATCTCTTCACTTCTTTTCCTTACCACTAACCTCTTTTCTATAACCATTTTTAATTTTCTTTTTCTAATCATCAATTCTTTCCACATTCTAATAACTATTTCTGAACAATCAAACAAAAATCTAATCAAAAAAATTCCTAAACCCACAAATTATAAATCCAATCCTGTAAAATTGTTCCCAGTAAAAGAAATTGTCGAAAGCTGTAAATCCAGTATTAAAAGAAAATAAATAGTAATTCGAGAAAAATAGTTAAAGTAAAACCGAAAGGTATAAAATTGGAAATTACAGAAAAAGAAGCAAAAGAATGTAAAAGAGAGAGAAAGGGAGAGAGAGAGAGAGAGAGAGTGAGAGAATAAGAGGAGAGGGAGAGAAAAAGAGTAAAAGAGTGAAAGAGAGAAAGACAGAGAAAGGTAAGAAATTTTTTAAACTCTCTTAAAGAATCGTGGATGAACTATACAGTAGACAGAGAAAAGATTACCCAATTTTATAGTGAAACATCTATACCGGTAAAAGGATTGTCTGAACCAATCCTAAAGGTTAAAATGCTTTAAAATTTAAAAGAGCGGAATTGCTTCAAGTAGAATAAAAGAAACCAAAGATGTAAAATGTAGAGTCCTGATCCTTGAGCAAACTGTGAAATTAGAATTCTTAAACCCTCTTAAAACGGCCAAGATGAGGTCTTAAAATTTTAACATTTTCCCCTGATTTTCTTAGAAAGAAAGTAAAAAAAAAAGAAAAAGAAACACAAAAACCACCCCAAGTGTCTATAATATTGTGAGAGATCTCGCACAGTTTCGATAGAAAAGGGAAACTCAAATTATTCCATGTAAATTTTCAAAGGGACAATTTTATTTCATGACAAATTAATTTAACTAAATCGAAAATGAGAATCTTCTTTCTTTTTAATAAAAACATTATTATTATAATTAATTAGTAATTAGTTTTAATAAAATTCTTCCCAAGAGTTCAATTATTTTTCAGAATAATAAAATTTTTCACATGAATAAACTTACTTTCTCCAACTGGCAATTCGCCCTAAATACCAGGTGTCAATTTTAATTGACAATAATTTCCCAATAAACAGAAGACTATTTAAAAATTACAATTCTGATCGCGTCGAAAACTAAAAGTTCGAAAGCGGTAAAGTTTTCAAGAGGAGATTTGTTTGTGAAAGCAATAAATGACAAGAAACCGAAGACGTTGATCTCTCTCTCTCTCACTCTCTGGCAGCTTTTCTACAAACTAAAATTAAAGGTAGATGAGTGAATGTTTCAGCACCTGTTTGTATTGAAAGTGGATAAACTTGGTAATGCAGTTTTCATCGCAAAAGTTAAGGAAGAGTCGCGTAAGCATTGTCGATAAAAAAAAATAGCTGACGATATCTGATGACACAGAGAGTGGGAGTTAGTCGATGGACACTAAAGATATATAGAACTCGGGTAATCTATATGTATATACGTGGGTCACAGGTGTTGCATTTTGAAATTTTGTTCTTCCTGAATGAATAAATTCACCCCCCTCCTTGAAAACCATAGATTCTTTCTCTCACATTTCTATTTTTTTTTCTCTCCAAACGCCACAGAGAATCATAATTTCTACAAATATAAAATCGCAAAAAATTATCTTTTACCATCTCTGGGAAAATCAACCTGCACCAATTTTATTATTATTCTTCAATTTGCATTCTCTATTTTCCACTTATTAATTTTTTTTTCTTTTAAACATTTATATTCTATTTAATTAATTACTATAACTAGGAACAATAACTAACTTCTTACTACTCTTTTTAAATAAAATTAGCAATTTTAAAAATAATAGAATTTAAAAATTTTCTAATTTAAATTTTTGTTGAAAACACTAAATAATTTAAATTATTTATTTATTTATTTAAATAATGTTGGAGAAATTACAAATAATTGCAGAAATTCAATTATTAAAAAAAAATTCTTATAAAATTCAACTATAATCAAAATTTGAAAAAAAATTCTCTTAAAAATCCCAATTATTTTTATAAATAACAAAATTCTTCTCCAAAGTTCAATTATTTTCATAAGTGTAAAAAAATTTCTTGTCCTAATTTCAATTATTTTCAAAAAAATTTCTAATCTCAATGATTTTCAATATCTACTATTTTAATAAAATTTCCCAAAAAGAATTCAATTGTTTAAAAAACAATTTAATAAAATTGTATGTAAACATTTAATTATTTTCATAAATAATAAATTTTTTTAATGAATTCAAATATTATTTTCATAAAAAATAATTTAAAATTCTAGAAAATAATAATTGAATTAAAATTGAATTGAAAACAATTGAATTCTTATAAAGAACTTTACTATTTATAAAAATAATTGAATTGTTTTGAAGAATTTATTAAAATTTTAGGAAATAATTGAAATTTAAAGAAATATTTAAAAATATTTGAATTCATCCGAGTAATTCAATTAAAATTATTTTGAAAATAATTGAATTCCTTCGAAGAATTTTATTATTTTTATAAAAATAATTGAATTTTTTCGAAGGATTTATTAGAATTTTAGAAAAAATGGAATTTTTTCGAAATGTGTTAAAATTTTTAAAAAATTTGAATTTTTTTGAGGATTTCAATTAAAATTGTTTTAAAAATAATTAAATTCTTTCAATTTTTTTAAAATTTTGATTATGAAATTATTTAAAAAATTTATATTTTAAAATAAAAAATTTTGTAATTAGCGTAACAATAATAAATTGAATATCACGTTCAGCGCGTAAAATTTGCTAGTAAAAAAAATTACAAAAAAAGTGTTACTTTTAAATTTTATTTTTCAAAAAAAAAAAATAATCGGACATTGAATATTTTATCCACGTTTCGAGGGAACACTATAAAAAATATATTAATTTTCTCATATTAAATTTATCTCTCTCGTTCTCTCTTCTTCTCTCTAGATGATAATGGTTGATTGTTTAATAATGAGTCATTTTATTAATAAGGGACAATCGTGTTTTATGAATCTAAATTATATAAAGTGGGTTATTAGTATATGATGTTATTATAATGAAGCGTTAGCAAAAAGACGAAGTGAAGAGAGAGATCGGGCAATTTTCTAAAGTACCCATGAAGAATTGATAAGTACAAGAAAATTAAAGCCGACTAAATATTTAATTTCCATATTATTATTTTATATACGAATTTTATTAAAATTTCCCTCGTTGCTATTTTATTAAAAAAAAAAAAAAAAAACTGAACTTTCAGGATAATTAAAATCAGATAAATTCGAGAAATGAAAAACAAAACTAAAATAATAAATAATGAAATAGAATTCTTCCCAAATTGAATAAAATAAAAATTACCCTAATTAAAATACAATAGAACTCTTTCCAATTGAAATAAAATAATTAGAGGAAACAAATAATAAATAAATAAAAATTTCACCCCTATTTCACTTCACTTTCACTCCACCTTCATTAAATAATTATGAATTAGGAATCAAAATATTATTAACTAATTCAGAAGAAAAAGTCAGACATTTAGAAAAATGGAAATTAGTCAAAATATTTGAAATAAATATATTAATAGTAAGAACTGATTAATTAATTAATTTAATTAAATCAATTATGTAAATTACGTAAAAAATAAAAATTACAATATATTATTAAATTGCGGTTGCAATACAATGTACCTGTAAGAATAAAGTGCGCATTTTGTTAATATTTAGAGAAATTACCTTTTTCGATGTAGCAAAATGTTCACTATACATTCTACAAATGTAGAAAAATTTACCAAAAAGAAATCATTCATTACTAATAACATTCATTATTAATAATTAATTTCGCCTTTAAAAAAAATATAAACGTGTTAGTAATTACTGGTGAAACTATTAATTAATTATAACAACTAATTAATACTGTGTTTTGTTAAATACCAGAAAGAATATTATACGAAGAAAAGTAGGCTCAGAAATGAAATCAATATTAAATAATAAAGAAAATAGAAAGAAAAGAAAGCTAATAGAATTTTTTTTTTAAGAAGAAAATAATAGAAGAAAATAACTGCTAAATAAAATGTGTTTTTTAATCCAGAAAAAACACAAAAAAAACAAAATAACTAACCTCCACGTAAAGGCCTAGAAGAAAATGAACGTTGATTTCCTGTAACAAAAATAATATAAATCATAAAAAACCAAAATAATAAGAACAGAAGAAAAATGTCAAAGAGAAGAGATGAAGTTTAGAGAAGAGAAGAAGAAGAAAATTAGAATTCTTTTTTTTCCCCATCTTTTTCTTATTTTTTTTTTTTTTTTTTGAAAATAAGAAAAGAAATGACATGCGCGAAGAACATGTATTACTAATGCCATTTCCTGTGAGTTTTGCTATAAAGTCTCGTAAAAGAATGTAATCTATCTACGTCATTCGCATTAAGCTTCTCTCGCGTTCGATAAACCCCGCGACCTCTTTCTGAACATGAAACACATAAATTTTCTACGTTCCACGTAATATCGAGTTAGTGTTGTAGCACCAGAAAAATATTAAACCACAAAATATCGCAGGGTTTTCTTCTTTCTTTTTAAGGGAAGAAAATCGATAAATTGTAAAATATCATCATCATCATTTTATTTTTTAACAACACTGATCGAATTTACAGCGTTGGTTTTATAAATTGCGACTTATCTCTTCGGCGTAATGTTCCGAGAGTTGGGGATGTAAAATAATAGTTGGAGTGAGATGGGAGAATTTTTTTTTTTTGGTTTTGTATTTTTTTCTTTCACTTCATTTGAATTTTGCCCTATTTCACCTTTGGTGCATTTCACTTCACCTCACTTTCACTTCACTTTAATTACTTTCAGCCCACTTTCACTTCATTTTAATTTTTTTCACACCACTTTCACTTCACTTTAATTACTTTCAACACATTTTCACTTTACTCCATTTTACTTCACTTCACTTCAATTTTTTTCACACCACTTTCACTTCACTTTTATTACTTTCACCCCACTTTCACTTTACTCCATTTCACTTTCACTTCACTTTAATTACTTTCACTTTACTCCATTTCACTTCACTTCAATTTTTTTCACACCACTTTCACTTCACTTTAATTACTTTCACTCCACTTTCATTTCACAACACTACATTATACTTTTACCCCACGTTCACTTCACTTTCATTTCACTTCAATTAACTTTCATCCCACTTTTACTTTACTCCATCTCACTTACGCTTCACTTTAGTGTTATAGTTTATTAAAAAAAAGTGACGGCGAGTTGGAGTGAAGTGAAAGTAAAGTGAAGTAAATTAATAGAGTGTAAATCAAGTGAAGTGAAAGTGGGGTGAAAGTCAAGTGAAGTGTATTAAAATGAAGTGGAGTGAAAGTCAAGTAAAGTGAAACTGTGGTGAAGTGAAGTGAATGCAAGGTGAAAGTTAAATGAAATAAAGTGAAAGTGGAGTGAAATCAAAGAAAAGTGTAGTGAAAGTGAAGTAAAGTGGAGTGAAAGTGAAGTGAAATTAAAGGTTAGTGGAGTGAAGTGAAAGTTGAGTAAAAGTGGGGTAAAGGTCAAGTGAAGTGAAGTGAAGTGAATGCAAGGTGAAAGTTAAATGAAATAAAGTGAGAGTGGAGTGAAATTAAAAAAAAGTGGAGTGAAGTGAAACTAAAGTGAAAAATATGGTCCAACCCTGACTATATTCCTCTAGAAAATTAAAAATCAACTGAATACAAATGAAAACTGAGATGAAGTGAATTCATATTCACCGGTGAATATGAAGTGAAAATTACGTAAAACTGACAATAACTAAAAAAATACAACAGCATAAAAAACAGAAAAATCCAACAATATATAATAAAATTCCCCCAAAAAAATAAAAAAATCCTCTCATTCGAATTTTGACCCAGCACGTAAAATTGAATATAAAAAAGTGAGACCACAAAATGACCGAAAAAAGACAAAAAAAAATTCAGTGAGAAAGAAAAATGCAATAAGAACCAATTTGGAGAGGGAAGAAACAAAAAAAGAAGACTCCCTGTTCTCTGATCTTGATTCGAACGCCATCTGGGAGGTGATAAAGCGAGTCGTTTCGAAATTTTCAAGTGGGTGGCAAATGGACCCAAAGTTGGGAGGAAAATGGCATGAAAAAGGATTGAGGTTCAAGAGAAGGATACATAGGTGTGATCTCGAGAGGTCTCATAACACTTGGAACCAGGTGCTCTCCTCTATTATTGCTCCCAAGTCAACGAAATCGATTCTTACTGTACACGTATATATACATATATAGAATAAAACAAAAGAAGGGCAAAAAAAATATGTATTATTTATTGTTATCATTAATGTTAGTAGTACTTTATTATTACTAAAAACATTATTAATTATTCACAATATTATTATTAATAATAATAATAATAATAATAATAATAATAATAATAATAATAATAATAATAATTATAATAATAATAATAATAATAATAATAATAATAATAATAATACTATCAATTAATACTAATAATAATATTATTATCAAAATTCGTTATATTATAATTATTGTTACTATTATTATTAATTATGATTGTAATTATTAACAACAAGAATAATAATTCTGTTACATAATTATAAGGAATATTTCAAATAGAAAAAATTAATAACAAAAAAAAATCTACTCGTTTCATTCCCTGTTTTCGATTTGAGAGAATCGGAAAAAAATTCCAGACAAATTTTTTTTCTACTTTTCTGACGTTACACGCCGAGTGAGAAAGTTTTTCGATTAAAAGGGAGTAAAATCAAATGTGAGTGGGCACTCGAATGACAAATTACTAGCAGTCATGTATATAGATATATATATATTTATATATAGCAAACTGAAACGAGCAAGACAGTGAGAAAGTAATTTTCTCGTTTTGTGGTTTGTGCACTTGACCCGCGCACTCGGCCCACTATTCACTTCCGACGAATTGTAGACAGACTTTTTGATCAGTTCCTGCATTTGGAAATTTAGATTTGTGATATATTATTATTTTATGTATATGTATATATTTTATATAAATGCCGGATCATCAAATCGCCTCTAAAGTTGAATTAAGCTGAGACTGCAAATACAATAGGCATTGAATTTTCTATATCTGATCATAGACGATCGAACATGAATGACTGAATTTCAAATATGAAATGAAAGGATTAATAGTCTTGAGAAGTTCTCTTGGTGGTCCATTTCTCTCTCACTCTCTCTCTCTCTCTCTCTCTTTCGCTCTCTTGAAATTCAAGAGGAGTTTAAACTGTAATTCACGCCGAAATATTATATAATAACACTATTGGCACAAATAATGGTTAAACTGAATTGTTTCATACAAAAGCTGATTATTAAATGCAGTATCTATTTAGCACACAAACGTAATTAAAAAATTAAATCCATCTCAGAGAGAGAAATTATTTTGTTCTGTCGCAGAAAATAATTAGCGTTAAATTTAACGCTTAATTATTATTTAATTTGCGATAGAATAAATAATTTCTCAAGTCGGAAATGAATAATTATAATTTGAAAAGAACAAAAAGTTAACAAAAGTTAACAAAATTTAATAAAAAAGTTAAATTAACAAAAGTTAAAATATAAATTAAATTTAAGGTTATACAGGCTTCGGACTCACCTACTAAAACCTACTATTTACTACTTATCGAGGAATTTCAATTATTTTTAATACTATTTTAAATTAATTAATCGAAAAATTGAATTATTTTCACAAATAAAGTTTTCTATAAGAATTCAATTATTAAAAAAAAAATTTTCATAATATTTATTATATTTCAGCAAAAATTAATTATTTAAAATAATGTTTATAAAATTCTTCTGAAGAATTCAATTAGTTTTAAAAATAACAAAATTTTTCACATAAATTCAATTGTTTTTAAACATTTTAATAAAATTTTTCGCAATAATTCAATTATTTTCATAAATTATAAAATTCTTCGCAGAAATTCAATTATTTTTAAAAATTTTAATAAACTTTTTCAAAATAATTCAATACTTGTTTATAAATAATAAAATTCTTCCAAAAAATTCAATTATTTTTAAATACAATAAAATTCTTCTCTAAAACTCAATTATTTTCAAAAAATCTGAAAAATTCTCGTCAATATTTCAATTATCTTTATAAACAATAAAATTCTTCTCCAAAACTTAATTATTTTCAAAAATTTTAATAAAATTCTCGTCAAGATTTCAATTATTTTTATAAACAAATAAAATCCTTCTCCGAAATTCAATTCTTTTTAAACATTTTAATAAAATTTTTCGCAATAATTCAATTATTTTCATAGATAATAAAATACTTTGATGGAATTCAATAATTACTTAATTTTAATAATATTATTAAATTTCAATAATAATTTCTTTGCAACTATTCAATTTGTTTTTAAATAATTAAATTTATCGCAGGATTTCAATTATTTGTTATATAATTTTACAGGAATTGCTCAAAAAATGTAATTATTCTTAGAAGATTTAATTTTAGTTCCTCGAAAAAATCAATTATTTAAAAAAATGTTTTTTTAATTCTTCGAAAGAATTCAATTATTTACAAAAAAATTAGAATTTTTTACAGGAATTAAAATTTTTAAAATAATTAAATAAAATTGTTTGAAAGAAATCAATTATTTTAAATACAATTTTAATTAAATGTTTTTGAAATAATTCAAATATTCTTTTAGATTTTAATAAAATCCTTCCTAAGAAATCAATTATTTACATAAATAATTCCTCGAAAAAATTCAATTATTAAAGATAAATAAAAAAATTATTCTTGAAAATTCAATTATTTTGAGGAATTTTATAATGAAATTCATTGCAAAATTCAAATATTTTCATGAATAACAATATCTATCACAAGAATTCAATTATTTTTAAAAGTAATAAATTCTTTCTTAGAAATTCAATTATTTTAAATAATTCTAATAAAATCGTTCGCAAGAATTCAATTATTTTCATAAATAGTAAACTGCTTTTTAGGAAGGAATTCAATTATTTTTAAAAAAATTTAATAAAATGCCACACAGAAATTCAATTATTCTCAAAAACTTTAATAGAATTCTTTGTAAAATTTAATTGTTCTTAAAAACCTTTTAAAATTCACCGATTTTCAATATCTACTATTTTCATAAAATTTCCAAACAGAATTCAATTAATTCAAAAATTTTTTTATTAAAATCTTCGTAAGAATTCAATTCTTTTCATGAATAATAACAATTTCTCAGGAATTTAATTCTGTAAATTAGAATTTGCATAAAATTAGTCAAAAGAAATCAATTATTTAAAATTTTTTATAAAATTCTTGTCAAGAATTAAATTATTTTTATAAATATTTAAATTCTTTTACGAATAATAAAATTCGTTGCAGGAATTAAATTTATTATCAGGTGAAGAAAGAAGTAAATATTTTTGATGAAAATTAGGAAAAAGTCAGGAAAATAAAATATAGAATGGAATTTTTGTCATTTTTGTGAAGTTTCTAAAACGAGTTTTTTTGGTCGTCAAGTTTAATTTTTCGATAGCAACTTTTTTACTACTTTTTTTTAGTTTGAAAGCTACTTTTTGCTATACTTTTTTAAAAATTAATTATCGAGTGCAAAGTCTGGGTTAATAACAAATTTTTTTCTTCAACTCTTTTTTTCTCTAAAAAAAAAGTCGCTCTTTTTCAGAAAGTCCTTCAGAAAATTTTTTTTTTAAGTCTTTCTCCTTTTTTTTTTAATAAAGAATTTCTTGTTTTCTTTGCAGAAAAAAAGCCTATCGTTTTTCGTTATGGAAAACAATGGACGTCATCTCCGACGTTTTTATAACGAAGACGACGACGACGACGACGAGGGAAATAATTAAGGGGGTCCATTGCCCAGGAGGCAAGCCAAATAAGCTTCCTTTTCTTCACCAACTCTGCACACCTTCAAAATGCGATTAATCTTAATTTTCTTAAAGCCATAATCTTTAATTAAATCACCATTGATCCGCCGAAGGATCCATTTCTCGATTGAACGAAAGGAGAAATCAATTTTGTCGGTGGTTCTCCCTTGTATCTAATTATCAATTTACAATATCGTAAATAATAGGTTTTGGAATTTTTTTTCTTTTTTTCTTAACGAAGGTTCGACAAACTAAACGTTTGGGAAGAGATTTTTTTTTTTCTAAGGAGACAAAAAGGAATAAAATCACGTGTATTTTATTAAGATGAATAAAAATAATACCTTGTCATGTGAAGAAGAATTCAGACATTGAGAAAAACTCAATCTAGTTAAAAAAATAAAATAAAAAAATAAAAAAAATAAATAAATAAATAAAAGTTAAAGTAATGGAATTAACATCAATAATTGATTTAAGTTTTACATTAAAAAAAATGATATAAAAATAATTAGGTCCCTAAAAAATTGAGTAAGAAAGTTAATAGCAAAAAAAATTATTAACTAACAGAGGGAAAATTCAGGCATATTCAGAAAAACGCAAGCTAGTTTAAAAATATAAAAAGAAGTTAAACTAATTAAATTAAGAATAAAAATTGATTTTAATATTGCATTGAAAAATTATATAAAAATAACCTGACGTTTTGGATGTCATATCCATTTCGAATTATTAAACTCTACGATAAAATAATGACGAACTAAAAATTAATATGCAGAATAAAATTAACTCGTTCACAGAAAAATTCGGACTATCAATAGTCAATTATAATTATTATCAATAGTCAATAATAATTATTATCAATAATCAGTAATAATTATTATCAAAAGTCAATAATAATAATTAGTATTAATAAAATAAATTTTTCTAAATAAGAAAGAAAAAAGTAATTTTCTCGTTTCAAATAAGTTTTTTGTTATAAGCGTAATTTTCGGGCCAATATAAAAATAGTTTTGAAAGATTGGAAACTTTTTTTTTTTTTTTGAAGCAAATCGTAAAAAATAGTGTATCTCCTAACGTAGAATTACCCATATATCTCTGAATAGGTAAAGAACGCCTCGCTCCACGTAGTACTTGAGCTTAATCGACCTCGACGCCAATTTCGACGATCGGAAACCGAAATTACCAAAGGGGGCCAAATTAACGCGTTCGTTTGATTTATATTCAATGCAATCGACGATCAAATATTTTCTCCTTCGTTATGCCTGTTAGCCAAACGAGCACCTCTTTTACTCCTCCCCCCCCCTCTCTCTCTCTCTCTCTCTCTTCATCAATACAAAAAAAATTTAAAACAATTATTTTCTTTTCTTTCTACAAAGATTAGAGGGAAAAAAATTTGTAATTTCTTACTTTTCCGAGTTGCGAAAGGAAAAAAGGAAAAAAAAATGTTTTATGTAGAAATAATTAAATAAATAAAAGTTTATATAAAAGTAAAATTGATTTTCGAAATTCTTCTTTAAGGAATTTTTAAATGAAAGAAAAGAACAAAGGGAATGATGGGGGCGAGTGCGGAGGTTGAGGAGGATGCGAGGCTTTCAAAGTCCACTTGAGGGTGCAATAAATGAAAGAAACGAACCATTAAGTTCTACGCTTCTAAAATACCATTGGAAGAAAAGTGAGAAAGACACGCCGCATGCGTTTTCATGATGAAAAAAAAAGAAAGAAAGCTACATTCCTGTGACAACCGCGAAAAAGTGCCAGCAATGTCAATATAAGAGAGAGAGAGAGAAAAAAAAATAAAATACAATTTCAATGAGTTCTCTTAAAAAAGACGGAATTTCGCTATATTTCTTTTAAATTCTTCTCAAAAAAAGAAAAATATATTTTATTTCCCCTATTCTTCTTTCATTCAGATTATCAAAAGTTCGTTTTATTAATTTTACTATCATAATGAGCAAAAAACGTTCAGAAGAAATAGAAGAAAAAAAACGAATTTATTACATCATTACTGTTAGTATGAATAGAAAGAGTATTGTCTTTTTTTTCTACATTTTATCTCTTCAAATGAAAAATTCAAAATAATAACGATATCAATTATCAGTTATGCAAATTAATTAATTTTTTTTCCATCGAAGTGATAATGTAATTTTTTAATTGTCTTTTTTTCATTTTCTTAATTAAAAATAATTACTCTTCTTACATCTATCAGTCCAGTAATAAGTTTTAATGATAATGAATGATTTATAATAACAAATTATTATCGAATTATTATTTAACTATTTACAACTATTACAAAAAACATAAAAAAACTATTATTATTCAATAATTATTTATTATTATTAATTATTGTATATTATTACTTATTATAAATAATTATGTATATTATTATATATCATTAATAATAATAATAATAAATTTTTATAATAATAATAATAAATATAATAAAAAATAATTATTGAATTATTATTTAATTATTTACAACTATTACTGATAATTAATTATTTATTATTATTATTAAATAAATTATTTTATAGTTAATACATTTTTTATACTGCTCTGTAATTATTGTATTACTAACAACAATTCTTACTGACTTTTTTAAAATAAAATTAGCAATTTTAAAAATAATAGAATTTAAAAATTTTTTAATTTAAATTTTTCTTGAAATCACTAAAAAAATTCAATTTTGAAAAAAGTAAGAATAATTTCAGAAATTCAATTATTTAAAAAAAAATTAAAATTCTTCTTATAAAATTCAACTATGTTCAAAATTTGAAAAAAAAATTCTCGTAAAATTCCCAATTATCTTTATAAATTACAAAATTCTTCTCCAAAGTTCAATTATTTTCATAAATGTCATAAAAATTCTTGTCCTAATTTCAACCATTTTCAAAAAATTTTCTTATTTTCATGATTTTCAATATCTACTATTTTAATAAAATTTCCCAAAAAGAATTCAATTATTTAAAAAAATATGTAATAAAATTCTACGTAAACCATAAAAATTTCACAGGAATTCAATTATTTTCATAAATAATAAAGTTTTTTTTAAAGAATTGAATTATTATTTTCATTAAAAAATAATATTAAATTCTAGAAAATAATAATTGAATTAAAATGATGAAAATAATTTTGATGAAGTTACAGTATCACAAGAATATTATTATTATTTTTTTGAAAATAATTGAATTCTTTTAATTTTTTTAATGAATATATTTGAAAATTGCATTAAAAGTAATTTAATTTTTATATAGAATTTTTTAAAAATATTTTGAGAATAATTTAATTATTTTTAGAGAATTTTAAATTCTTGTTGAAATTGCATTTTATGGAAATTTTTGAAAATAATTAAATTCTTTCATGTAATTTTATTTAAATTTGATTAAAAATAATTTAATTCCTGCAAAGAATTTTTGTTTATAAAAACAATTGAATTGTTTCGAAGAATTTATTAAAATTTTAGGAAATAATTGAAATTTATCGAAATATTTAAAAATATTTGAATTCACCCGAGGAATTTAATTAAAATTGTTTTGAAAGTAATTGAAATCCTGCAGAGAATGTTTCTATTTATAAAATTTATTGAATTCTTGTGAAGAATTTTACTATTTATAAAAATAATTGTATTTTTTTTAAGAATTTATTAAAATTTTAGAAAAAAATTGAATTTTTTCGAAATATGTTAAAATTTAAAAAAAAAATTTAATTCCTTCGTTAAATTTTATTAAAATTTTTGAAAATATGAACAGTTGAATTAATTTTGTACTTAATAAATGAATTTTTTAAATTTTGATTATTATTATTATTATTTTCAATCAATTATTATAATTATTACTAATAATTAATTACTTAATTAGCAATTATACATTGTTATTAATGTAATTATTGAACTGAAAATTGTAACACTAATTATTTTTAATTAGGAAAATTTAAATGGAAAATTAATTAAAAAATTATATTAAAACTTGGATTGAAAAATTAATTTTTATAACTCATAAGTAATATTGTTATTAATTTTAAATTTTAATCTGTTTAATAATTTAACAATTTTAAGTGGTTTTTAATAATTGCAAAAAAATTAAAGACTTTTCAAACAATTAGAATTAATTGTTGGGAAAAGAAATTTTTAATTATTACTTTTTAATTAAAAGAAATTAATTACAAAAAATTATACACAACAGATTAAAAATTTTTCAAATTAAATAAGTAATAAGAATAATTAAACACTAAAGCAGGACAATAAATTTTAATTATTTAGATTAATCTGAATTCGAAAATAAATTTTATTGAGTATAAATTTATTTAACTAAAAATCGGATTATATAAAAATTTCTCAATAAATAGAATTAGCTTTCAATGTATCAACATGCAGATAAAATTAAAAATAGAAGAAACAAATTTCAAAAAAAGCGAAAGAAAAAAATGTTGAGTTATACATAACTCAAAATTTTTTTCATTCGCTTTTTTATAAATTTTGCAAACTTTAATATAATAACTTCCTTATTGAAGTGTTTGCTCTAAGAAAAGAAAAATTGAAAACCAGTGAAGCGTTTATAAATTTTTTTTTCTCTCTCAATTGTTCGGATGATAAAAAATGGAATTGTGATTATTTTTTTTCCCAAATTAAAAACACAATAGGATATTTTCTATAAATTATAAGACTCATTATGGTACAGAGTTGATCTTACATCAGAGATATGATTTATGCGAGGTGAACATGTGGATATTGAGTTTCAATATTTGCACAAGGAAGAGAAGAGATTTCATTTCCCAGCATACATTCAACTGTAGCGCGCACTTCATCGAGATTCTCGTTAACATAAAACAAAGAAGATCTCTCAAAACAAAGGAGAACCAAGATGCATATTAAATATATATATATATATATAGTAGACCAAAATAATAGGGATTCCAACCAAAAAGCGATTTAAACACTCACACAGAGGAAAGAGAGAAATTTTAATAATTCTCCATTTAAGGAATATTTTATACCAAAAAAAAAAAAACTTCTATCAAAACTATTTCTCCCCCTCAAATTACAAAAATTAATCCTCAAGGTCACATTCAATATTCTCCCGCTGATGATATTCGGAGAAATCGTCTTGAAAAAAATCGTTTCTCGAGGCGACAAGCGGCACGCTTTAAAGTGCTAAAGAATTAAGTGTGCGTCTTGTTTGGCGAAAAAAAAAATGATGATGATAATAATAAAAATTTAGGTGATGAAGGCTAATTGGATTTCTACGAAAGTTGAATTTTCGAAAAGTGTTTTTGTATAGAAAATAATTGTTTTCTATGTGTTGAAAGATTTCGATATAGATGAAAAAAAGAGAATTAACAGGTGTAATTGATTTGTATAATGGGTGGAGTTTTAAACGGTGGGACGATAATAACTGGCAATTAAGTTTTCGGGATTTTGAGAAAAATAAACATAACAAGCGAATAAAGATGTAACATTTTATGTCCACTTGGAAGAACATAATTCAAAAATTTATTAGATAAATATTTGGAAATAGTTTCTAAATCTCCCGACTATATTAATTTCTACTGAATAAATTTTACGCCCAATTAATTTATTCAATGAATCATTTTCCTACGAAAACCCAAATTTATTTTAATCAATATTATTTTTTTACTCATTAGAATAATAGAGTAAAATAATAAAATAGATTTTATTATTTTACTTTCTTGGACTCAATAATTTATTAATTTACTTTTTTAGATTTTATTATTTCATTTTTATATTTTATTGTTTTAATTAACTTTATTATTTTATTTTTTTAAAAATTTAATTAATTTTAAAGTAGCTATCGAAAAATTAAACTTGACGATCAAAAATACTCGTTTTAGAAACTTCACAAAACTGACAAAAATTACATTCTATATTTTATTTTCCTGACTTTTTCCTAATTTTCATCAAAAATTATTACTTTTTTTTTCAACTGATAATAAATTTAATTCCTACAACGAATTTTAATATTCGTGAAAGAATTTAAATATTTATAAAAATAATTGAATTTTGCAAAGAATTTTATTAAAATGCCTCAAAATAATTGAATTTTCGGGAATAATTTTTGTATTCAGCCTTAATAATAATTGAATTCTTTCGAGGAATTATTTATGTAAATAATTAATTTCTTGAAAAGTTGAATTTTTCCAAAGAATTTTAAAAAAACATTTTTTTTAAATAATGGATTTTTTCGAGGAACTGAAATTAAATTTTTTAAGAATAATTACATTTTTTGAGCACTGCCTGTAAAATTGTATAAAAAATAATTGAAATTCTGCGATGAATTTTATTATTTAGAAAAAAATTGAATAGTTGCAAAGAAATAATTATTGAAATTTAATAATATTATTAAAATTAAGTAATTATTGAATTCCATCGAAGAATTTTATTATTTGTGAAAATAATTGAATTATTGCGAAAAATGTTATTAAAATGTTTAAAAAGATTTGAATTTCTGTGACTAATTTTGTTATTTTTAAAACTAATTGAATTCTTCATAAAAATTTTATAAACATATGTGTTAAATAAGTATTTTTTCCGAAATATAATAAATATTATGAAAATTTTATTTTAAATAACTGAATTCTTATAGAAAACTTTATTTGTGAAAATAATTGAATTTTTCAATTAAGTAATTTAAAATAGTATTAAAAAAATTTTAATTGTTCGATAAGTTTTATTATTTGTAAAAAAATAGAATTTTTCTTTAGAATTTTATCAAAAATGTTTTTAAAAAATTAAATTTTCATGAAAAATATTATTAGGGAAAGTAATTAAATTATTCTGAAGAATTGTATAAAAAATTTTGTTATATAATTGATTTTTTCGAAATTTTGTTGACAATGATAATTCTAAATGAATTGAATTCCTGTGGAAATTTTATTATTTTTGAAAATAATTGAATTTTGTATTCTTATCAATTTTTTCTTAAATAATTGAATTCTTTTGCAAAATTTTATGAAAATACTATCCATTGAATATAATTGAATTTCGATTATTTTTTGAAAATAATTGAATCATTTTAAAGAATTTGATGATAATTTTTGAGAATAGTTTTTTGATTTCTAGTATTAGCGAATTTAAACTTTAAGCGAAAATTTAAAAAAAAACAGAAGTAGTAGCTTTTAGTGGCTGAAATCTGAAAAAAGTACCCAAATAATAGCATAACGTAAAAAAAGTAGTAAATAGTAGGTTTTAGTAGATACCGTAAGTGAGGCTAAATTCGCTCATGTAGGGTAAATTCGCTCAACCGATGTCTATTTTTTAAAATTCGATTAACATACTTTTTAGACAGAAATATTTAAGATTTACAATTGTTTTGGTTAATATAAATGGTAAACTTTAATTTAAAATTTATTTGCAGCAAATTCATTGGTAACTTTCAGTAGAAATTATATTTAAAACACAAGTGAATAATTTTCATATTGAACAAGTAGTATGAAAAAGTAGGAAATAAAGCTTTACTTCAAAATTTTTAAGTTGAATACTTCTGAACATTACATTTCCTGTATCTCCAACATGATATTCATAAAGCACAAAAATTAAAGCAATAAACAGATTCTGCAAAAAATCAATTAAAAAAAAAAAATTCAAATTTGTTGTGTAAATTCGCTCAGGAAATAAGTCTACAAAAAAGATGTTTGGGCCTGGATATTTTAAGTATGTTAATTACTTTAATTTATAATTCGATTTTTTGAAATAATAGTACTCTTATAACTGAAAATTAAACGATTTAAAACGGTTTAAGCACTAAACTGTCAAACTTAACCTTGTTTTTTTATGGTTATGAGTACGTTTGATTGAATGATTGAATCTAATTACTTATTGATAAAACAATATTAAATATTTATTCCAATAACTTTGAATATTGTTCTTAATTTTTTTCTTTATTGATTCTAAAGAATATTTAGTTTCATTTTTGCAGATTATAATATATTTTGCCAGAATAATAATGGTGAGCGAATTTACCCATCATTTAAAGGTAAATTCGCTCACAAAAAAACGGCTTATAAATAATTTTCTGCAACATATTTCAATTTCTTTATGCAGTAATAGGAAAGATAAAGGGTTAAAGATTATATATTTTCAGTGCCAATGTTTATTTTCATCGTTTCTCGAAGTTATTTAAAAAAGAATTGAAAAATTGAGCGAATTTAGCCTCACTTACGGTAAGTGCGAAGCCTGATTTAAATAAATACACAAGCAAGTTAATATTTGCATATTTTAATTATAAAATATTGAATAATTCATATTAGAAGTTGTAATAAAACTAATCTTATTGTTCAAAACTAATATCCCAAAAAATGATAAAAATTTCGAAATAAGAAAAAATAAAAATAAAAATTGAATAAAAAATGAATCACGATTGTAAGGAAATTCGTCCGTAAAATGAAAATTTCAACAAATAAGAGTAAAATATAATTTAATATCCCATTCCTCGTGTGACCAGGAAATTTCATCAGACCAATGAAGATCATAATTGAAATTTATATTTGAAAAAGAATAAAAAAAAAAAAGGAAAAGAAGAAAAAAAAACAGAAAATATTTCATCAAACTCTCGTGTAATGAGATTTTA
Source organism: Leptopilina heterotoma (assembly GCF_015476425.1). Lineage (NCBI taxonomy): Eukaryota > Metazoa > Arthropoda > Insecta > Hymenoptera > Figitidae > Leptopilina > Leptopilina heterotoma. The sequence continues at coordinate 2,852,887 of NW_025111191.1, read as the reverse complement.
ATGGAATCTCGTGTACCAGATCAAATTAGTTTCATTTACGAGAATTATTAATTCCCCCTCACCTCCCCCCTTTTTTTAACCCCCATGATGCATTGATTATTTTATAAAATAAAGGTTTATGATACCCATTCTCAAGGATCAGAGGTCGACCGACTTTCTTATCGAGCGAAATGATTCAAAAGAATCGCGTGTCGCGAAGCAGGTAGAGACCATTTTCAAGAGGAAACGAGAAAGAGAGAGAGAGAGAGAGGAAAATAAAAGAGATGAAAGAAGGGAACAAGTTGCTCGTACACTTGTTCCACGTACTTGTTCCACTTGAAGCACGTTTTATGTAAAAACACTCTTCATCGATCGCGTGGCATCAACGAGCTAGACAAGAGGATTTCATTCTGAATGAGAGAGAGGTTTTTTTTGATGCACGCCCAGAATTCTAATAATCATATGTGGACAAAACAAAACAAAAATAAAACAATCAAAAACGATAATAATCGGTCCAGGTGTAGAGTCAAGACTGACATCTTCCTTTTTCGCAAATCTAAAAATATACCTACATATTTATTTCTTATTCGTGTAAAAATATTTTCATCTTCCATGTACATAATTATATAAAATGGAGAGGAAGTCATTTTTAGCAAGACTTGTTTAATTGCATTAATTTTCGGTTTACTGTTAATTAAACCGATTTTTAAATTATCTATTTTCCTTTTTGGAACAAAAATAAAGAATTTAACGTCTAGAATGATGACTTTATCTAATAAGTAAATCCGCTTTTGTACAAAATAATTCAATTAAATTATTAAGCAATTTAATTGTAAGAATAGGTACAGGAAAAGTTTAGTTAAAATTTTCAATTATCTGACAAAAAGAGTAATGAGTAATAATTATTAAAATTAAATAATTATATTTATTACTGTAAAGTTCACTTTTGGTACAGACACAAAGTTTTTATTTAAAAAAAAACCTGGCGCTTTGGATAATATATCCTTTTTAGAACATATATAATTAAATACTAACAAAATTAATAAAAATATTGAAATGATTAGTGAAATGATAGTTGAAATGATGAGGTTTGACTAGAGGGTAAACTTTAGCAGTAAAGTTCACTCTTTTAGGGTCACAAAATTTTTATATAAAAACAACCTGGCGCTTTTCGTTTTCCAACAAAAATAATAAAATACAAACAATTTTTTCTTATGCAATTAATAAAAACTAATTATCGAAAGATATAGAAAAAGAACATTATTTGATAATGATAAAAAGAACCCCCATCTTCGTATGTTTATACAAAACTTATTTTGAAATAAAAAACACACTTTTTCTTTCAGCATAACAGTAACATCTGCTCTTCAATTATAATTAAAACGAATCGCGATTTTCCACAATAAAAAGAAAGCAAACACATTTCAGGAATCTTGACTTTTATATAAAAGCAGCATCCGGAAAGAGGAGTGCAAGTGCCACAACACCCTGAGGGCTAAAATTCGCTTGCGTGTTGTTCAATACACGCGAGAGAGTGGTAGCAAATGAATGATAAATAAATCGACAAATAAAAGACATAAATACATTTCCCGTGATTTCATTTCAAGAAGAAGAAGAAGAAAATGATCATCATCATTATCATCAAGCCTTCTTGAAAATAAAATCCAAAAAAAAAATATTCCCAGTTCAAAGCAGATAAACGGTAAAAATTTTTTATCACTCCGTGAAGTATCAGACGAGAGAGAGAGAAAAAAACCACTGCATTTAAACGCAGTGTTTTCACTGTCTCTTGTCATCCATTAAAAGCAGATTTATTTTTACAAAAATTCCGTTAACGTCGTTCCAAGTGACATTTCGAGGTGAATGCAAAAATTACAGACTCAACTTGACAAGCAATTGAACCTTTTTTCAGAAAATTATATTATTAACAAAACTTTTTTTTTTCATACAAATGTAAAAAATGTGAATAATCATTTTCGTTGTATGAAAAAATAAATATCCATCAATCTTTTAAGTGCTTTCAAAAATTATGATATAAATTTTACCAAGATGAAATTTTTTCCTCTTCAATAAAGGTAAAAGCCTTTTTCCCGAAGGTAAAATTTTATATCTGGAAAACTATTTCTTTTTTTTCTGTTTGTTAATTTCACAAAGTCACGTTTTAGAGAATTGATTGAAACTTTTAGGATTTTGGGAAACAGTTTTACTTAAATGAGTCGGGTGATTTTTTTTTTTTTTTTTGTTACTTTGAATTGAACCTGAAGACTAACACAGACGGCAAGCACTCAGTAAAGAACTATCGAAGACGCTAATAGCATCACAACGCCAACCGAGTCTTAGCTCTGAAGGGTTGATTGAAATAGAGTTGAGTCCGCAATTGAGTTTAGTGCTTTCGCTTCTACAGTTGACTTCCTTCCTTAGCAAGAGGAAGAGAGTGAGAGAGAGAGAGAGAGAGAGATATCTTGGATTTTGTTCAAATAACACCCTAACTTTCCCTTAATCTACTCTTCAAAGTTATATTGTACTTCGAACAGACAATTATTACAAAAAGAACTACATAAAACATGATTCCCGATTATTCAAGAACAGTAGGAGGTGGGAAATTACAAAATCCTCATTCTCCCTGTAGTATTTCACCTACTCAGTTCACTTTTTATTGCTGCACAAAAATGTTAGTTTATAATACAAAAATTTTTATTTAAAAATAACCTGGCGCTTTATATCCATTCCGAAATATCAATACTAGGATGTACTGACAAAATTAAAAAATTAAACTAAAGATTAATAAGCAAAATATAATTCACTAATTTTCAGGTAAAATTCAGACATTTAGAAAAAGTCAGACTAGTCAATAAATGTGAAATAGAAGTTAAAATAATTTAATAAATAACAAAAATTGATTTACATATTGCATAAAATGTTTATTTAAAAATAACCTGGCGCTTTGAATTTCATAAATATTTCGAAATTATTAACTGTACGATAAAATAATGACGAACTAAAAAAATTCAGACGTTTAAAAAAACTCAGACTAGTTAAAAAATGTGAAATAGAAGTTAAAATAATTTCATTAATAACAAAAATTGATTTTTATATTACATTAAAGAATAATATAATATATCCTTATATATTTGAAATAAAAATATAACGATAAAAAAATTTACAAACTGTGAAATAAAAGTTCAAATAATTAAATAAATTGAAGAAAGAGTTAAAAATAAATTTAAAAGAGGAAATGAATAATAAAAGATGATTTTGTATATTACCTTTAAAAAATTATTTAAAACATGGTTGCCACAAGTTAAACAAGTCAGGGAATTCAGGGAAAAGTCAAGAAAGTAGAATTGATCAGGGAAAAGTCAGGCATTTTTAGTAAAAGTACTGAAAAAAAATTAATTTTATTAAATTCATAAAAAAAAAACTCTGAAACTGAATTTTTTCTATTTCTCACAATAATTTCTTTTAAAAGATCTAAATTCATGAAGAAAAAATATTACAAAATTATTACTTATAAATTATTTAATGAATAATTTTATTTAAATAAATCTAAATTAATTAAATTTTACAAGAATTACGTTTACAATTTTCATAAATATATCAACTTTATAAAAGGTTTAAATTTAACATTTTACAAAATTTCAATTTTTTACATAGATTCAATTATTTCTATAAATAATAAAACTCATCGCAGAATTTCAAATATTTTTAATACATTTTTAATTTCAATTCTGTTGAAATTAGTTGAATTTTTAATATGTATTTAACATTATTTCCAAAATTGTAAAGCAATTCTTCGAAAGAAATCAATTATCTTCATTATATATCAAAATTCTTCTCAAAAATTCAAATTGTTTTAAAGAATTTTAATAAAATTCTCTGCATAATTTAATTATTTTCATAAATGACAATATTAATCACGAGAATAAAATTATTTTCAACAGTAATAAAATTATTTTCAGAAATTCAATTATTTCCAAAAAATTATTAATTAAATTAAAAAAAATTCTCGTCATGATATTAATTATTTTTATAAACAGCAGAATTCTTCGCTGAAATTCAATTATTTGAAAAATATTTAAATAAAATTCTACGCGCAAACATTCAATTATTTTCATAAATAATGAAAATTCCTCAGAATTTCAATTATTTACAAATGTTTTTATAAATTTCTTGTCAATAATTCAATTATTTTTATAAATAATAAAACTGTTCTCAGGAATTTAATTATTTTTATGAATATAATAAATTTCATTACAGGATTTTAATTATTTTTGATACAATTTTAATCAAATTCCTTGAAATAAATAATTATTCTTAAAAATTTTATTAAAATTCGTTAGAAGAATTCAATGTACTTAAAAATTTGTTGATAAAATTCATTATAAGAATTTAATTTTATAAAACATTTAATTATTCAATAAATTATTTTATTTTGAATTTTAATAATTGAATTTTCGTAAAATTTTCTCAGAAAAGTTAATTTAAAAATTAATTTTCAAATAATCGATTTATTATTTATAAAAATAATTGAATCCTTGCAACGAATTTTATTAAATATTTTTCAAATAATTGAATTATTTTGAGAAATTTTACTACTTGTAAAAATAATTAAATTCTTGTGAAGGATTTTTTAAAGATTTTTGTAAATAATAAAATTTTTTTGGAAAAATTTTACGGCCTAATTTAATTTAAATTATAAATCATGAAGATATCGATCAATTTTTTCATGTTTTACAATAAAATTTTGATAAGTTGTTAATTTCAATAGGTTTGAATTAAAAATTTTTCAATATCTTAATTCCTATGGAAAAATAATAATTAAATATTTATTTTTAATTGATGTTTTCGAATAATTTTACAATTAACAAAAAATGTAAAGAAATGTAATAGAATTTTGAGTATCTAATAATTTTTAGAGTCAATCGCAGAATATTCTTTAGGTTCAGAGAAAAAGTGAAATTTTTTCTGCAAATCAGGGAAAAACAAAATTAAATATTTGTGGCAACCCTGTAAAAATAACTTGACGCTTTAAATGTCATAAATCCAGATGTAATCAAAAGATGAAATAAGAACGAACTAAAGACTTGAACTAAAAATAATACTAAGCAAAATATTATCAACTAATTTACAGAAAAAATTCAGAGTTTTTTTATTTTTTAAAAAAGTAGTAAAATGTGAAATAAAAGTTAACATAATTTGCATAGTTTCCCCACAGTGACCGACACAATTTATATCACCATTTTCATGGAGTGAAAAGCATGAGAAAGTACGGGTAACTTAAATGTCACACACTTGATGTGAATATCATTTTCAAACTTCATTGAATATGACCTTATTAATGGAAGTTTAGTTATGAAATAACTTTTCCGAGCATAAGTTAAATAGGGCACGTGCCAGGATCAATGAAAGATGTGACCTGTAAAATTGTCAATCATTTTCCATAATACTCTCCAATATTCTCTTTTAAACAATCTTGACATTCTTTGAAAAAAAAGGTATTTTAGTTTCATATTTAGAAATAAATACTAGTAAATTTACATTGTTTTCCATTACAACGGAAGTAGATGTGTTTTATTTTTAATTTAACAAAAAAAGGAAATGCAGATAAAATTTACTGCATTTAAGTTAATTATTAATGAGATATTGATTTTAATATCGTTTTCAATTTACAATACAGAAACAGAAAATATTTGCATTTCGAAAGCATCCGTCAAATTGATATTCGAACAAAATTTTTGAATTACTTATGAACTTTTAGAAATAAAAAAGCTAAAGAGTTGTAAAAATCAAAATTTGATTTTTCTTTCCGTTACAAAGGAAAATGAAATATTTAATTAAAATTCAGCGTGGAGAATTTGAAATAGAATATAGGAAAATATTTTGTCGTCCCTTAAACGAAAGACTTGATTTATATGTATCAAGCCTTGCGGAAACAAACGAGCTGTGAACTTAGGAAAATAAGTTTCCCTTGGCAACTCTTGGCATGGCGTGTATTTAACGCTTACAAAGAATTTAATTAGTTGAAATATATTTTGGACACTTGAAGTAAATGATGGATATAAAAGAAGTGCGCGAGAGCAAAGAGGCCGAAATGCCACTTAAAACGACCTGGTTACGTTTTCACTTGGCTATTTATCGTTGCTTTAATTAGTCAGAAAAAGTCTTTATTTTCAGCTTCACGAAAAGAAAAAAAAATGCCCTCGTAGAAAAAAAAACACTTGACCCGCAAAAAGATTTTTAAAATTAAATTAACGACTAATGTTTAAAAAAAGAATCAACTTCAAGAATAAAAAAAAATACTTGTTTTCAATTCCCCTATTGATCTCTGTAAAATAATTATTTTATGTGTTAATTATTCAGTATCGAATCTGTATAGTTTTTAAGTTACAATTCTTTTTCTTCTTTTGTTTAATTATTTGTTACAAAAGGGTTATTTTTGAAAAATATTGATTATCACTAATTCGCTAATTATTAGGTGTCGAAATTATTGAGATAGAACAAGTTCAACATTTCCTGTCGGGTAATAAATTATCCGCTTTTCGATTAGTACATAATTGATGATTACTTTAATCATTAAATTTTTAAAGGATTGAATTGAAATTTCATTAAGAAAAATCATCAGATAGAATTAACTATTAAGTTAAAGCAACCTAGATAAAGGAGAGGGTAAAAGTAAATGTTGATGAAAAAAATATTTCTAGAAAACCATCAAAAGAAAAAGATTACATTACAAATGCAAACAAAACACAATATCTAAAAATCGGAAAAATGTCTAGTGATATTGATTCAAGGAGATCAGAAAATCCGTTGCAATATGACAAGAGAGAGATAGAGAAGGAGAATTGTAGTGGGTTTTCGAAAGCTTCATGACCGTCCACTTTGGAAAATAGAACGTACTCAATTGTATCGATGGAATTCATATATTCCTGGTTGCAGAATGTACGCAAGTATCATATCCAACCTATATATGCTGAAATAACCACGAATGAGGCTCTCGATAGCTGGGGCATTCCTTTCCTAATTAGCTTTTGCTATTTCATCGACGGAAATCCTATTGGGATTGCAACAGTGGCTTAAATCGCGAAGCCGCTTATTCAAGTGGAATGTCCCGTTTCGATATACTTTTAATTTTTTTCTCTCTCTCTCTCTGTTTTAATCCACCCTTTACCCACCTCCAAAAATGACCATTAACCACGCTAGAATTTCCGACGACTATGCATAGAGAAAGAGAGCGAGAGAGAAATGTTGGAATTGACCGAACAACACAATGACCCCAAACCATAACATTTCCCACCCTCCATCCCCTCCAAAGTCCCCCTTAAAGTGGTGGTGTCCCGAGAGAGAACCAAAATTTGCTATCGATTCCATTTTGCATCCTCTCTAATGCTCTAATCGAAAATTCGATTGACTCTGTCTTTATTTGCCTAAATGCTTTCGAGATTCATTCTAAATCGATAGATACATTTTGGTCAATATTGAATAATATTTAGATAACAAAAATTTCATATTAATATTAAATATTTAGATAACAGTAATACTACATTAAAAAGATTATATAAAAATAACCTGGCGCTTTGATTATCATAATTATGAACTCTACGATAAAATAAATTCTAACCTTTCAGACTTTTGGGGTCAATTTGTAATCGCCCTCCAAATTAGATCCTTAAGTTGTACGTTGTTGGAAAAAAAATCACACTCACTCGCGATTTTAGAAAATTTCGAACACTCCCGATATTAAAACATTATTTTAAATTACAATACAAAATTTTTTTTAAATTTTTATTATTTTATATACATAAATATCCCTCTATCGCGGATTTAAAAAATTTTGTGCACTCCCGAAACTGACTCTAAATTTGTAGAAATTAAAATAAGAAACTAGAATGTAGTAACGTTAATAATAAATAATAGAATAATAAATAGAAGGTAAAATAGAAAATTAAAATAATAAATTAAAGTCAATTTTAAAGGCACGTGGTCGATAATAATTTTCAAATTATACAACGACCTTCTCTGATCAACGCCCGGACAATTACTGTCGTCCCGTTTTGAGTAGGGATGTAAAATTGGGGGAAAAAAGAGAAGTTGAAGTATTACTCACTCTCTCACTTCCCTTTTATTTACAAAATTCAAAGAAATAATTTCAATTTTAAAATTACACTATCGATATAATATTATCTACCATTTCACTTTCAGGACAATAAACTTTTGTTTATATCTGAGGGGATGCGTTCGAGTACAGGAATAGGAAACAAAAGACGACCGAGTTGACTTCTATTGTATGTTTCAAAACTTAAATATACCTGGTGCTCTTTTTGATTCAAATTTATATTTTCAAGAAGTTTTCATAATCAAATTTTTATTATAAATTAATAATTAATATTATTAGTTAAATAAAAAAAATTTCCCGTAATTAAAATTTTTATTTAAAAATAACCTGGCGCTAAGATGACATATTCATTTCGAATTATCAGTGTTGGCAATAATTACAAACTAAAAAATGTTAATAACATTTTATATTTTTATGTAACATTTAAATATTTTTTAATATTAAGAATGTTAATAAATAATAATGAATAGTAAATACTAAATTTATAAAACAAATTATTTTTTATTATCTTTATTATATTATTTTAATTATCAAACACTAAAATATAAATTTACGCAATATGTAACAGATTACACAAATAATTTTAAATTCACTGCAACTTTTTTTTAATTATTGCAAAATGAAATGTCAATAGATATTTCTTTTTGCAATTGGTGTTCGGTAGTAAAGGCGGACATCCGTTCATCCGTTGAAACGGACGTCGGTAATAAACAGTTTCTTTTAATACTTGCTTGTTAAAAAACCAACACACATGAAGGAAAAAAAAGAGACGATAATTTCAGACTCTCCAATTAGTAATAATAAAAACCTCAACTAAACACCTTTATGTCTCTAATTAACAACTTTTTCAAATTCTAAGAATATGTGGGGGAAAAACCGCAAAATAAAACGTATATAATATAAATTTTTAATAAAAGAGAAAAACACCGCAAAATTAAATGATAAAAATTTAAAATAAAAAACAAGTGATTCAATATGATTGTGTCTTTAATTAAAAAATATTTTTTACAAAAACGAAAAAAATCCATCAAACTTATTTTTTTGAAGTTCAATAAAGTTTTTTAATCAACACACTTTTTTTTTTATTTACATTTCAGCGGTACCGTTTTCAATTTATTTCATGCTTTTCAGGCAAAAAGTGAAACATTGCATTTTTCAATGAAATCAAGAAATGAAAAAAATAGTGATTAATCTCTTTTTTTAGGAGAAAATACTTTTATATTAATTTGTAGAGAAATAAACAATTAGCTTTTTTTATTATTTTTTGAAATACAAAATTTGGAAACGTTTCTCAATATTATTATTACAATTACTATTTCTATCTTTATTTGTATTATTATTTCTATATTTATTTCTATTGTTATTATTTTTATATTTATTTTATTATTATTTTTATATTTATTTTATTCTTATTATTTTTATTTCTTTTGTTATAATTATTATTAATATATGAAGAAGCAATTTGAAAAAAACAAGTATTTATTTGACACTCATAAAGCCATATATTTCACTTCTTTAAAACCTTTTGTATTTTTTTTATCAGCATCCATAAAAAATCTATCAAAAATTAATTAAACGGCTCTCAATCTCGGATGATAGACTGATGTAGGTGAAAAGTATTAAGCCTGTTTTATCACCCATATTGGTTAAAAGATTAACTATCACGACGAGCTTAAAATTTTTTTTCTCCTCTCCCAACAACACTTTTTTAATATTCGTTATTAAAAACAAAAAGGAAAACAAAAAACATATCTAATAATATTTGATTGATATGACAATAGTTAGTGAAAAAAAAATAAATTAAAAAAAAAATGCGACATAACCCAGTGCGATAATTGATACATGGAAACATGAATGGTTTCAATCAGAGTCGGAATCCCAACCCATCAACGTCGAGCGGAAAAACTGTTTAACAAGCAGCGATCGATGTCGCTGATAACCTGTGTTCCTTTCGCATCGTGATTTAACACAAAAAGTAATCGATGTCGCGCTCTATTCATTCGCATGGTCAGATTTTCCAAGTGGGAATAGTGCGACAATTTTTTTTCATATTCCACAAATTCTCATAATACCAAGTTCTTTTTTGAATTTTTTTTTTCCCAGTATCAAGTTGTTTTCTGTACAGATCTTATTGTATGGGGAAAAAAGTACCTCGCAGTTCGTGTAAATAATAGTTGGTCTAATGGGAAAGTGAAAAAAGAAATAGTATATTTTTTTGTGTTGACTAGGACGAGAATCTTATCAGGATCACTGGGTTTTGAACCTGAGCAATAAATTATGAAGACAGTCCTGAATACGTGATACTATGGTTGGTGCTATTTACCTACATGAGGATGTGCACACAAGGCAATGTGTCCCCTGTTGTGCAAGAAGGGCAATGTCCATGAGAAAAAGAACTCGGAATTTCTAGCTCGACAAAAAAAAAGTGGAAACACGACCAACTTAAATATTGATAAACGTTTGTCGTTTCTCTAGGAAAATACTTTTTTCTCACTTGGAAAATTTACCAGCAGGAGAAAAGATGAAGTTAGAGAAAAATCCTTGAAAATAAAAAAGAAATTAAAAAAAATGGCTAGCAAACTGCTGCTGGTGTTGCTGAAAAAAGAATGACCAACGCCGGAGAATTTGAATATATACCCTGAAATCCCCACTCTTACTTGTTTGCACACTCGAGATGTTCGCGGTAGGACCGCTCTCGAAAGTGTGCTCCCCTCTCTGCCGAGCGCGCGGCTTTTATACTCGAGTAAGTGGGCGGGGCTTCTCTTCCTAGAAAACCGGACGACGGTGGGGGGCGCATGCGCTGCACTGCTATACTCCAGGGATGTACTAACGTACCCTGGAACCCAGTTCCATTACTTCATAGAAAAAATTCCTAAATTCTTAGAAAATTAATTAAATCTTACCTAGAAATGTATCGCAATTAGTTTCTACTTATTGAATTGATTTTTGTCTCAAAAGGTCTAGGAAAAATATTGAAAACCAAAAAATTCTACATTACAAGCGGAACAAAACGATAATAGAGAATATTTTGTCAGTGACAAAATGACGCTTAAAGAAGACGAACGGAAGATGATAAAGAAAATGGAATTGGTAACTTGATTTTCCTTACAGAGGCGCGAAAGCAAACGCAACTACAATGTAATTATTATATTGGTCTCGTCGCGCCATTTTCTACTTTGGATCTCGCTGTTTCTCTCTTCTTTCGTTCAACTAAAACTCTCTCGTGAGAGAAACTGTATATATATATAAAGTAAAGGTTGAACCATCTACTCCTCAGCTCGTCGTAACGGCTCGACAACTTTCCGTTTCAGCATTGCAAATTATTTGGCACAAGTTTTCTTGATGGTGGTGACTACCCTCGAGCTATACCTTCCCCACATATAGTTACCACCACTGCATCGTTTCAATTTACTCTCGTATTTTTCTATCCCTTGCACTTTATGCGCGCGGACAAAACTCGAAGAAAGGCGAACAACTTAGAAAATCCCCTTAATTACTTGGCATTAACATGTAATTAATTTATGTATAAACTTAAAACGAAGACGAAAGTATTAAGAGAGATTAAAAACAAAAAACTTTTGTACTGGAATTTTCTTGATATAAGACTCTTCTAAAGTAAATTCGATGTTTATGGAGATAATGGAAACAAAAATTTTTTTTTTTTAAACTTTCATGTAAATTTTTCTTTTGTGATTTGTGATTTTCCTTTGTTGTATCGTATTTTCTTTTATCATCTTAATTTTGTAGTCAAGTGGTAATTGGAACTGTATATAGAGGATTGATTTGTAAATCAGTGTGGTGTATATTTCTTTTTTTTCCTCTTCCTAGTCTTATCTGCTTTTTAAAGTAGATCAGCAATATTCAAATCTAGGATATCATTGCTGAGCTTGAACGAATGCTTATTACCATTTCAAAGTAAGATAGGCGTCCACTGGAAAATCAATGACAGTTCAAAAGGAAGCTTTATTCCTTCCTTCGAATCTTTTAAGCACATCGGAAAACTCGGTCGTAAATAGATTTCATTTGCAATTTGAATTTCAAATTAATTCCAAAAAGAAAAACCCCCCGAAAAATTGGGTCATTCCGAAAGCAATTACAATCGTGTATTGACATCCATTCGGGTGCTTTTTATTTTATTTTCTGTTTTGGAATTTTTTGAATCAAGAAATTTTCCTTTCAAGATATTAGGGAAACCACAAACTTGTTTCGTGGCTAAAATCTATTTAAAATTTTATTTTTATTTAAAAATCAGAATAGAAAATAAATTTGCAGAGAAAAAAGTCATAAAAATAGATTCTGAGGATTAATTTTGAGAAAGTCGACTATATTTTCAGTAGTAACGGTTTTCTTTTGTGGAAACTGTCAACGAATAATCCAAATCTCCTTTTTTTGCACTTCCAATTCTTAAGAAACCTTAAACCGCTCACATTCAGAGATTTCAAAATCTTTAAAATCCTATTCGTTTCTTATTTACACTCTCTTAAACAAATATAAACATCAACAGAAATGGTGAACTGCTGGCGAATTTTGTACATTTTCCAAAAAATGTTTATTTGCAATAAGTAATTGAAAAAAGTCATTAAAAATTTAAAAGAAAAAAATTTTTCCCCGTGAAACTCATTTTTAGTGACATTTCCTGACAAACACCCAGACAATGTCTGGAGTAATGTCTTGAGTGGGAGTGTAAAATTAGAAGAAGGACTATTTCAGTTCACTTCTTATTGTGTCACAAAAATTGATTTTAATATTAAATAAAAATATTTATTTAAAAATAACCTGGCGCTTTAAATGTCATATCCATTTTGAATTATTATAAATACTACGATGAAATAATGAGAAACTAAAAAATTAATAAGCAAGATATTAACTAATTTACAGGAAAAATTAAGACATTTAGAAAAACTCAAACCAGTTCAAAAGTGTGAAGTAATTAAATAATAATAAAATTTATAATTAAAATAATTAAATTAATAACAAAAATTGATTTAAATATTACGTTAAATTTTTATTTAAAAATAACCTGGCGCTTCGGATGTCATATCCATTTCGAACTATCAATACTGTGATGAAATAATAACTTTACTAAAAATTACCAAGGAAAGTATTACTTATTAAATCACGGAAAAAATCCAGATTGGTTAATAAATAAATAACGTAAAAATTATAATAAATAAATAAATAGTTACTATTACATTTATGAAAGTTTACCATTGAATTTCTGCAAACAATTTTTTTTGTTTTATTTCAAAAAGTGAATTTTTTTATAATAATCAAAAATAATTTATTTTTATTTATTACCCCCATTTAATAATTTAAAATGAAAAATTCTTTTTCCCCGTAATTTGAAACTCATTTTCAGTGACACAAAATGCAAAACATTTTCCCTGCAATCATTTTATTTGAAAACACATAAATTTCCTGGCTATAGGAGAATGAAAAAAAAATCGAGTCACGAACGTAAACTCCATCTGAATCACAAATGCACAGCTGATTTATAAATGCGAGAGTAGTAATTATCTAAAAGTCACTGATAAAAAAGGCCGACAGTCCACATTTTACATTGTGCTTAATTATTTTTATAATCGCGTGGTTTAGCTTCTTGCTACCCTTTTGCCATTATATTTTATAAAATTAAATAAAGAAATGATTTTTATTTGCAGATTTATTTTTATATTGTTTTATTTATTTTAAATGCTAATTCTACTTGAAAAATTCTTTTTTTTATCCTAAGTGAAAAATTGTCACAGTGCAATCACTTTCTCAACCCTTAATTTTTTTTTGCCTTTTTTCAATAGAGGGAAAAAAAGGAAAACAAAAGATTATGCGCCTATACTGGAGAAGCATCGAGAATGTTAAAATAATATTGTGCTACCAAAGTATTATTTCCGAGGAATAGGTTGTTATCACGTCCATCAACAAACGTGAATTTATCGCAACATCGCTGTGTTCGTTAGCATGCAGTAGCGTTGGACAAACTTATTAATTCTGTATCATACATATTACGAGATCAGGTTTAACGATATTTTTGATGCGATACACTGTAATCGTTCTCTTTCTCTCTCACTCTTCTCTCTTTTTCTATTATACGTGTGTGCATTTGTGTGTTTGTTCTCCACGTGAAATATTCCACGTTCTCGAAAATATTAAAATCAAGTCTCAAATATTTGAAGCTAACGAAAGATAAGCCTGGCAATTATTTAACATTAAACATTTCATAGTGATTGTTTTTTCTCTGTTTATATTATACGTTGCATTGTTTTATTCCATTTCATGTGTGTGTGTTTTTTTCTTTACTTTCCACAAACAGGGTAATTTGAATTTTTTCAATTCTTTTTCTGATAATATTTACTATTCACAGTGTATAATTTGTTTTGTGATATTTACATGTGGGTTTCGTTTGATAGTATTTTTTATTTGCACTAATATTTACAAATTGTTTTGGTAATATTTACTACTCGTTTGTTTTAGACATGGTCCAACCTTGACTTTCTAACTTTTCAAAAGGAGGTCCAACCCTGACTATGTTTTCATTCCAATAATATTATAAATATTACCAAACGGATTGTAAAAACTACAAGTCAGATTAAAAATATAACTAACGGTTTGTAAATAATAAAAAGCATTGTATTACAAGTATGTAAATATTACCAAACGGTCAACAAATATGCATAGGTCAAGAACGAAAATAAAAAAAAATTGTAAAGTTAACTGTGAAAATTTAGGTTTATCGTTGACCTAAATTTTCATAGTTAACTTTTTGTTTTCGTTGGGTACGAATATTATGAAATGTTGCGAATTGACTGTTAAAGGATAATAGAAAAAAGAAGTGAATGTGTCCATGTAAAATAGTTTTCAAAATAGAAAGTTATTTATAGACTAGAGCCGCAGTGTGTCTATATAAAAGGGTGAATGAACTTCAATATTAGCTTTAATTCAGCATTGAGTGATTACACACTCGTTTTAGTTTGTCTATCGTTTGCGTAGGTGAAAAGATTGCGTTGACCATGGCAAATCATTGGCACGCAGCTTATGGGGGTGGTCGGCAAATACATAACAACAAACGTAGAATTCGTCCATATACATGCATACATACACCAACACAATGTATATAAACTTGATTCAAAGCTCTACATATTACAATTTGCAGGCGTGTTCTCTATTATACATAGAGAATACTGTTACTTGTGAATATTCCCTCTATGTTCAGGAGAACATGTAAAGTTAAACACTGTTCATTGTGAGGTAACAATGTTTATTCTGTTAATACCCGTGATGCCGAACCCAACGAGAGTTAATTGATTGATCGCAATTATAATCAAATTCATATATTTACGATGACTATTGAGAGTGACAGGGGGTCAATCCTTTTTTTTTTTTTGTATAATTTGAAACGTCACTTGCAATTTAATATTCCAATTGTTTTAGTATTGTTTGTATATTTGTTATTTTAGTAATAGATATAGATTTTGATTGGTTGGGAATAAATGTGAATAATTAAGGTAGCTTTTACATATTCGAATAGTAAATATTACCATACGCATTGTAATATTTACCATCAGTAAATATTAGCCTATTTATTAATTAGCTATAAATGAAATATAGACTTTCTAGAAAATAATGTCCCAGGTGGAAAAGTTAACATTTTTTGATCACTAATATCAGATTATAACGTTAGTAGCATTAGCTAACGTTAGCTAACGTTAACTTTTCCACCTGGGGTAAAAAATACTGAATGTATTCGTGTAATTTTACCTACTATAAGTATTTCAATAAAATCAACTCGGACGTAAGTGTTTGTTTAATTTTTTTTGTATTGTTATAAAAATAAGACATTTTTTTTACAAAAAAAAAACATTACATTCTTGAAATTGAAAGACAATAGAATTCTAAAAATTATATTTAAATTCCATTGTAGAAACATTAATTCCATCATAATATGAAGGAATGTTATTGCAACTTGAGTTTACAAAAAAAAGCGCGAATTCCAGAAACTAGAGATGCGTACACGTTTTTCCTTTATGCTACAAAACTACATGTTAAACAAAGAGGGAAATTAATTACATTTATGTATAGAGAGAAAATAATTTAATACGTAATTCAACATGAAAAAAAAGTTAATAAATGAAGGTAAACGAAATGAACAATTAACTGTAATTAAACTGATGTAGTTGAACTTTCATAAATAAATTCTCTTTTTCTCTCTTTCACCGTGCGTCTAAAGCAACGTGAGCTTACACAAGTCAAAAAGTGAGAATAATATTCAATTTTAGGTCAATAAATAAACGTTTAGGTTATATTCTAATTTTAGGTCAAGAGACAAATATATTTTCGAATTTTAGACCAATATGCAAAACTACTCCTAAGTTTTAGGTCAAGATGCAAATATACTCTCAAATTTTAGGTCCGCAGACAAAAATACTTTTAAATTTTAGACCAACAGGTAAAAATACTCCTAAAATTTTTGGTCAATAGGCAATTAAAATCTCAAATTTTAGGTCAATAAACAAAAATACTTTCGAATTTTAGACCAACAGGCGAAAATACTCCTAAAATTTTTGGTCAATAGGCAAATAAACTCAAAAATTTTAGGTCAATAAACAAAAATACTTTCGAATTTTAGGTCAATGGGCAAATAAACTCTAAAATTTTAGGTCAATAAACAAAAATACTTTCGAATTTTAGACCAACAGGCGAAAATACTCCTAAAATTTTTGGTCAATAGGCAAATAAACTCTAAAATTTTAGGTCAATAAACAAAAATACTTTCGAATTTTAGGTCGGCAGACCAAAATACTTTGGAATTTTAGGTCAGCAGACAAAAATACTTTGAAAGTTTAGACCAAGAGTCAAAAATACTCCTAAAATTTTTGGTCAATAGACAAAAATACTTTCGAATTTTTTTAGATCAATAGGGAAATATTCCTTCAATTTTAGACCAACAGACAAAAATACTTCTAAATTTTCTGTCAATAAAAATTAAAAAATTAAAATTTAGTCAAAAATTCTAGAGTAAAAAATATATTAATTAATAATGTTCAAGAAAAATTGCGTTAAATATTCGGTAACGAAAGCAATTTTCGAATTTCAATCTCTTTTAAAATATATATTGAGTATATACACAAACTGGAGTCATAAATATGCATGTATATTTATATATTCTGCGCGACATTAAAATCCGGAAATTGAAATTATCGACCAGAAAGTTTTGGGAAACAATAAAAAGATTTAATGGGAACAGCTGCTTTAAAACAAATTTCAACCCCCGAAAATTCACATTTTACAATTATATACTGTAAAAACATTTAAGTAGTATAAGGGGCGTTGAGATACTGAATTAATTTAAGGAAATTTTGTCGAAAATATATTTATAATTAACATAAAAGAGACAAAAATTTACGATATAATTCGGAGCTGTATAGATTTATTTTTTATTACTATTAATATTTTTATATAGTTCAAATTTTTATTTGTTCTGACTTTTGACCTGAATTACCCATTTTTCATTTTTCATTAGATTTCTAGTCTTAACAATTAGGAATAGAATTTTTATATCGAAACTTTTTTATTTTTTTCATTATTTGGACCTTACTTACTATTGACCTAAATTGTAGCAACTGTTGTAACTTTTGACCTAAATTATTCAGATTTCTATTTTTATTAATTAAATATTTTTAATTCTATTATTTAGGAATATTTTTTTTTATATTTAATTACTTTATATATTTTTTAAAATATTTTTTACATATTATGATTTTTGACTTAAATTATATTTACAATTATGATTTTTGACCTAAATTATAGTTTATGGTTATGTGTTGACCTAAATTAGTCAAATTTGTAATTTTACCTAGTGAAAAAAATTAGTTGTTACGGAAATATAAAAAAGTAATGAATTATTTAGTGTATAAGTGTAATTATTTTTTTTTTGGTCGAATATATATGAAGAGTCGTATCGAAATGAATGGATCTCGAATTAATTGAGAAGTAAAAAAAGGGAGAATAGGGGAGGGGGGAATTTTTTTTTTTGGTAGTTATTCAAATTCAATTAGGACGTGAAATATTTTAAGTGTGCGAGAAAGACGAGAAGCAGGAGGCAGGTCCTGTGATACGCAACAATGAACAGACACGCGCCCCTCTTGTAACAACCTGTGGGTTACGAACTTGAAAGGCAACGATCCGAGATCTTGGGGTGCTCATGTAACCAACCGTGCCGATCAGAACGTAACATTAGACCCCAACGCCACCGTAATTCGACAGCCACGCCTCTTGTAATCGTGCGACACGCACGCGTATGGACCTCAGCGCCATCACGCGAATAATACAACAATATACACTCACACATGTACTTTTTGACACATATACACATTTTTGTACACATGTGCACATGTACAAATGCACATATACGCTTATAGACGTATACAAATGCACATGTGCACATATATAAAGGTACAAATGCACATATACGCTTATAGACATATACAATTGCACATGTGCACATATAGACTTGTACAAATGCAAATATACACTTTTAGACATGTACAATTACACATATGCACATATAGACATATACAATTACACATATGCACATATAAACATATTAAATGCACATATACGCTTATAGACATATACAAATGTACATGTGCACATGCAGACTTGTACAAATGCACATATACACTTATAGACATATACAATTACACGTATGCACATGTGGACATGTACAAATGCACATATACATTTTCAGACATATAAAATTACACATATACACATTTAGCCAACTACTAATGCACATATACACTTATAAACATATACAAATTCACATGTACACATATTCACATATAATGCACATATACACTTATAAACTTTAAATATATAGTTTCACACGTGCAACCATTAAATCCTGTCCAATTATAATTACACAATGACCCCTTTTTCTTAAAAGGGCAAAAAAAAAAACATAATAATAAACCGTTCAACACTCTTACAACAAAAGCTTACAATTTGAGGTGTACCGAAAAAAAAGAAATTTTCTTCCAGGTAGCAAAAATGTCATTACTAATATATGTTGAACGTTGAGTTGAATAAAAGCAAAAAAAAATAAAAATAATCTACTGTGCATATATATTTTTATTCCGTTTCTCTGCTTGAAAAGAAAAATTGCAATTCGCAACTTGCCCCGAGCGACAATTTTGATTTTTTATTTCTTATTCTTTCTCTTCTTTCGGCTAAAACGAAATTTCAGGAGTTGATGTGTATGTGTGTGTGTGTGTGTAAAACACTTTATTCGATAGAAGTGCGAAGGGAATAAATATTAAACGACGGGAATTTATTTCTTTGCAAATGAAAAGAAGAGAATGGAAATTTAATTTATTTGGAATTTATT
The DNA here is from genome assembly GCF_015476425.1 of Leptopilina heterotoma. Lineage (NCBI taxonomy): Eukaryota > Metazoa > Arthropoda > Insecta > Hymenoptera > Figitidae > Leptopilina > Leptopilina heterotoma. The sequence goes on along the minus strand of NW_025111191.1, from coordinate 2,833,415 downwards.
CAAATTGAAATTGAATTCAATGGAACAATGATTTTTCTAAAAAAAAACAGACGGAATTGAAATTGAAATTAAATTTCAATTATTTTTAGGTCTAAATTTGAAATTAAATTTAATAAAAATTCAAGAGAAATTCACTTGGTTTGTAAATAAAATTCAAATTTGAATCCTGTCATAAAGAAATAAACACAAAAAGAAAAATTATTTACCATAAAAAAACAATTGAAATGGAAATTGATTTCAATAGGTTTTAGGTCAAAATTCAGAATTGAATTTCATAAGAAAAATAATTCAAGAGAATAGAAATTTAATTTAGTCGGAATTTTTATTCAAAATGAAATTAAAACAAATGGAAAAATTATTCTCCTGAACAGACGGAATTGAAATTAAATTCAATTATTTTTAGGTAAAAATTCGTAATTAAATTTCATAAGAAAAAATTCAAGAGAATAGAAATTTAATTATTTGTAAGTCATTCAAATAGAAATTGAAATCAATGGAAAAATTATTTTAAAAAAACAGACGGAATTGAAATTGAAATTAAATTTCAATTATTTTTAGGTCTAAATTTGAAATTCAATTTCATAAGAAAAAAAATTCAAGAGAATAAAAATTTAATTCAGTTGAAATTTTTATTCGAATTAAAATTAAAACAAATAGAAAAATTATTTTTCTAAACAGACGGAATTGAAATAAAATTCAATTATTTTTAGGTCAAAATTTGAAATTCCATAAAAACTTCAGAGATTTGCAATTTAATTCAATTGTCGAAGAAATCAAAATAATTAGAAAAATTATTATTCCAAACAAAATTTTCGGAATTGAAATCAAATTCAATTATTTTTAGGTCAAAATTCGTAAATAAATTTCATAAGAAAAAATTTAAGAGAATGGAAATTAAATTATTTGAAAGTTATTGAAATAGAAATCAATGCAAACAGAGAATATATTAACCTAAGAAAAACATTCAGAATTGAAATTAAATTCAATTATTATTAGGTCAAAATTTGAAATTCCCTAAAAACAAGAGATTTGCAATTCAATTCTTAAAGAAATAAAAATAATTAGAAAAAATATTATTCCAAACAAAATTTTCGGAATTGAAATTAAATTAAATTATTATTAGGTCAATATTTCAAATTCAATTCACTAAAAATTCAAGAGACGAGAAATTCAACTATATCTTAGTGTTCAGTTAAAAAATCAACGCAACTGGAAAAATTATTTTCCTGAAAAAACTGCCAGAACGAAAGATAAATTTAATTATTTTTAGGTCGAAATTCGAAATTCAATTCAAAGTTTTTTGATTCAGTTCATTTGGAATATATTCAAATGGAGAAATGTTTTTCTAGAAAAAATGTCGGAATTGAAATTAAATTAAATTATTTTCAGGTAAAAATTCTAAATTCAATTCAATAAAAATTCAAGAAAAGAGTAACTCAAAACTTAAAATTCAATCAAAACAAAATCAACGCAAACAAAATTTTTTTTTCCTAAAAGAAATAGTCAGAATCCGGTTGGAATGCGATCAAATAGAAAATTTAGTTGACCTAAAAATTCACACACTAAAATTTGTATAAAACTGTAATATTAAAGTCAAACATTATTAGCTCAAAGAAAACAAAAAATAAAAATTCCATCATTAATATAAAATTTCACTCAAATGAAAATTCGTAAAAATAAAAATCCAGGGTAAAAATGTAACTAAAATAGAAATTCGGTCAAAGAGCATTTTTACAAACAAAAATCAATAAATTTTTTTAATTAATTCAACCAAATAAAAATCGAAAATCCCCCGCACACAAAAATACAATTAGAATTTAATTTCTACATGGTTTGCAAATTATCTCGTATAATTGTATTTATCGATATAACACGCTTCAGGTCAAATATATACATATATATGATTAACCCTTTAATTAGTGACAATCTGCATATATATCCAAAATGCCAATTAAAAATAATATAATTAACATTTATCAATATTATGTATAGGCAAAATTATTAACATTTATATACAAATAAATATTTCCTTTGATGTAGTGCAAATAACAGTTTATAAAAAAAATATTAAAAAAAAGTAAATAGCAATATAAATATTTTTCATTTACTTTAAAGTTTAGTTCAAAAGCTTTTAAATATTGTAATCTTTTTTATCCAATCAATTAAAAATTATCAATATTAAAAACTCATTCAATTATAAAAATGATGTGTAAAATTAAAAAAAAAAGGAAGAAATTTCTCGACAATAATTTACACAAATATAATCCGATTAAAATATGAAATATCTTTGGTGGAATAAAAATAATAATTATGGTATTTAATTTATTAAATGCAAATTAAATGCATTTTTATTTAATGAAACAATTAATTAAAATTTGCGCAATATATAATTTGCGAAAAAAGAAAATTACAACCGATTGAAATTGAAAATGATAAATAATTAAAATATGTACAATAATAATTATTAATAATAACAATGAAAAATAAGAATAATAAAAAAAAATTATTAGTTTTATTATTAAATTAAATTAAATTAATTAAAAAAATTAATTTAAATTAATTTTAATTAAATTTAAATATATAGGTAAATTATTTAAAATAAAATGATAAAGAAAAGAAATTAAAAAATAAAAATTAAAGTAAAATAATAAAATAAAATAAACAAAAAATTAAATTAAAATTTGTTATTTTATTATTAATTTTATGTTTTATTTATAGTTCTTTTATTTTATTTATTATTATTTTTTATTTAACTTTTTAAATTTTTTTAACTTTTTTTTTATTTAAAAATTTTAATCTTATTTTTTTATTCCTCGAAAAAAACTAAAAGATTTCCAAGTTTAACCGCGAAATATAAATAGAGACATGATATATTCAAGATTCGATAAAACTCGAAAAGAGAAGGAAAAGAAATTTTCCGAATGACGAGGCAGGACATTTAAGGTGAAATACACGCAATTCAGTGATCAGCGTGTGAGGATTTAACAGCTAAGCGTTTTCATCGATAAAATCCGGGGAGAAAAAAAAGATACAAAAAGAAAAAAAAAGAAAAGAAAAGAAAAAGAGGCGAAAAATAAAAAAGAAAGTATAAAAGATAAAAATGTGTCTGTGTCAGTGTAAAATTGAACACAAAAAATTAGTCTATGTATATTATAATATTATATAAAAAATTGACGATGAAAACTGACCTTGTGTGCTGACGTTGGTGAGTAGGGCGATGAAGACAACGATCGGAAGACACCTCATCTTTTCACCTTGCCTAGATTAACTTTCTTTTTTCTTTTTTGAATTCTTCCTTCGGAGCTTCGACGCCAGCGCGTTAAGCACTTTGTCACTTTAATCTCGCCCTTTTTTTCTTCCTTGCACTTTTTTTTTAAGTCACTTTAATGCTTTATCCACGCGCCACTTTGATCTTTGTGGTACACGCTGATCACCCATCACTCGATTCACGAATACTTTTTTTTATATAGATGAGCTGAGTATTATGTTTAAATTTTTATTTAAAAAAATTAAACACACACGTTCTCAAACTGAAACACACAAAAAAATTCACTTAAATTAATTAACAATTCAAGCCACTGAATTTTTTATTTGTAAAAAAATTTTCTCTATTCTCTATAAATTTATTATCAACTTAATAATTAATATCAGAGTGAAATAAAGTTCAGAATCTAAGTTTCATTTTTAATTCAACGCTACTTGTTAATTAATTGCATTGTATGTCCTTAATTATTGTTTATTATTTATTATTCATTTATATATTTTTATATATTGTTATATATTTATTTGTTTATTTATTTGTTTATTTATTTTTTGTTTATTTGTTTATTCATTTGTTTATTTATATTAATTATTGTTGTATGGTATTATTCTTTTAATTATTTGCTAATTCCAATTTATTTCCAATTTATTATTTATCCTTTTTTTCCTAATTTATAATAATTATTTATCTTTTGTTATTATTTATTTATTCTTTTTATTTTAAACAATATTTTTTTAAACATATAATTTATTTTTAAAGAATAAGTAAACTATTTCCCGTTTTATTGTAATTTATTAGTTATTGAATATTTTCCTTGTTACTATTTGTTTAAATTATTTGCTATAACTACAATTATTTATCAGGTATTTTGTTGTTAAATTATTTATTATTTTCTTTTAATTTAATAATTATATTCCTTCTAATTAATTAACTAGAAATTAATTCAATTTATTTTAATTACTTATTGGATGAAATTTTAAATTATTTATTAATTGCAATTATTTATTAGTTATTTTGTTGTTAAATTATTTATCACTTTATCATAATTTAAAGCTATGTTGATGTTGTTCTAATTGTTTATTAAATGTAATTTTTTTGAGCTATTTTGTCGTTAAAGTATTTAATTATTTCGTTATTACAAATTATATAATAATTTATTAGGTTTATTATAATTATATATTATACTTATTTATTCATTTATTACAATTTATAAGTTAATTTTTTTTGTTTAGTAATTTTTTCATTTCTTTATTTATTGTAAACTATATTATAATTTCTTAGTCAAATTGTTGTTAATTATTATAATTTTTTTTGTATATTATTATTATTATTATTATTATTATTATTATTATTTTTGAATTAACTATTTGTCATAGTGTTAATTCTTCCATTATTAGTTCTTTTCTTTCGTTTTTTCTTATTTTGCAATAATTGCAAATTATTTATTTATTTACACTTTATTTCACTTCTTATTTGTTTATCATTGAAATTAACTCAATTAAATCTAGAATAAAAAAAAAATTTTTTTTTTCTTTTTCTTCTATTTTTCGAATAAAGAGACATGATCGTTTGGGAAATTCGATAGAATCGAAAATGTTAAGGAGTGAATGGAAGTTGAATTCTTTTGACTTTGCAGAGGATGTTGCTGCTTTGAATTTGCCAGCAGGTCGAAATCGCTTTTAACCCTCCTCCCACCAAACAGTTGAGTTGCCTAACTGTTAGGAGCATGGCTTGTGTTCAACAGAACGAAACGAGGGCAGCAATGCCTTTCAGTAACTAACAGAAAGGGACTCCTTGATTGGCTCTCATGCACTCGCATCGCAAATCGATCAGTGCGAGAAAAAGAAAAACATATACACTCACATACACTTTAACAATAACAAAAAAAAGAAAAAACGGCCCTATTTTTTTCAAAAAGATTCTATTTTATTGATATACAATAAGAAAAAATTTTTTTTCTTTTGGTTTTCATTTAATCGAACTGTTTTTTGGAGGGGATTTCCCTTTTTGCTTCTTTCAGTATTTTGTGTAATTTTTTCAGTTCTTTAATTCTTCTTTTCCTTCAATTTTTTTTTCATTTTTGTTGCAACTTTTGATTTTAATTAAATCAGAATTAAATTAATTTCATTCATTAATTAAAGATAATTAATAAATTAATTATTAATTAACTATAAAATGTATAAATTCTCATTTTCGCTGAGAATTAGAAAAATAAATGTGAAACTGTAATTTGGAAAAAAATTCCAAAAAGGTAAAAAAAAATCATCCCCCATATAACAAATCATCTTTCCCGCACATAATACACAAAAAAATGTCAAGTTTCACCACGCCTTAAATTTACGAAACGATTTCATCAGGAACTATACATTTATATATATATATATATATATATATATATATATATATATATATATATATATATATATATATATATATATATTTTCAGCTGATCCTCAGGTTGGCTTTTCGAAGTCAAGTTTCGGGAAGGAATTAAGTTAGAAGAAGTATCCTGGTAAGCAAACTCAATGAGGCAGAAATGCGGATGAAAAGTTCAACGTTGACCTTTATCCCTCTTGCTGGCAAAGTATATAGAAAAGTCAACCCCTGACTATCTCTCTCTTGCTCCCCTTCCTCTCCCCCTAAAAAAGAAGATAGTTGTCGGTGTAGAGAAGAGGACTTTTATTTCCAAGAGGGGGAGAAAAGTTTGTTCCGTGACGAAAGCTGCTCGTTGGCGGCCGTTGAGAGTGGGCTCTTGACGCGAATCTTGAATACGATCCTAATGATCTCTCTACCGCGAATGACCAGCGGGGATTTTCGATAGATTCAACTTCACACACTATTTCTCTCCCTCTCTCTCTCTCTATATGACTCCTTTTTTCCTTTCTCTCTTTTTTATTTCTCTCTCTCTTTTTTTTTACTTTCTTTCTGTTTTCCTCTTGCTCTCTACTTTCTTCAATCTTCTTTTTTTCTCTCTTTCTTCACTCTTCTATTTTTCTCTCTTTATTCACTCTTCTTTTTTTCTCTCTTTCTTCAATCTTCTATTTTTCTCTCTTTCTTCACTCTTCTTTTTTCTCTCTTTCTTCACTCTTCTATTTTTCTCTCTTTCTGCACTCTTCTTTATTTCCCTCTTTCTTCACTCTTCTTTCTTTCTATCTCTCTCTTTTTTGTTCTTTCTCTCTCGCTCTCTACTTTCTTCACTAGAAAAAAAAGAGTTTTTCTTTCTTCACTCTTCTCTTTTTCTTTCTTCTTTTAGAAGAGAGTGAACAGTGAAGAAAGAAGAGAGAAAAACTCTCTTTCTTTCTCCATCTCCCTCTCTTCTGAAATAAGATAGAGAGAGAAGAGTTAAGAGAGAAAGAAACAAGTGGAGAGAGTGAAGAAAGAAGAGAGTAAAAGAAGAAAGTGGAAACAGTGAAGAAAGAAGAGAGAAAAAAGAAAGAAAAATGTAAAGAAAGAAGAGAGAAAGAAGAAAGTCCAGATGGTGAAGAAAGAAGAGGGTGAGAAGAGTAGAGACAGAAAGAAGAAAGAAAAGAGTGAAGAAAGAAAGAAAAACGTGGAGAGAGTGAAGAAAGAAGAGAGAAAGAAAAACGTGGAGAGAGTGAAGAAAGAAGAGAGAAAGAAAAAAGTGGAAACAGTGAAGAAAGAAGAGATAAAAAAAGAAAGTGAAAAGAAAAAGAAAAATGTGAAGAAAGAAGAGAGTGGGAAGAGTAGAGACAGAGAAAAGAAAAGAGAGAAGAGAGTAAAGAGAGAGGGAACGAGTGCCCTTTACAAGTTTTAGTCTCCATTCTCGAGTAAAAGTCACTCACATATTTTTTATTCAAGGAAAAAGGAGGAGTGAAAAAAAAATGGTGAATAGGTTCGTTTTTTTTTTTTGACGGAATTTATCGTCGATGATTGATGAACTCCTGAACAACTACTCACCCCCTCCCCTCCCATCTCTCTCTTGCACATCAGCGGACGTCTACTAAAGCTATATGAACTCGATTTATACTCCCGACCTGGGGGTTAATATCATGCACTCTGTTTCCCAGTTGCTGCCCTTTTGCCAACCCCCTTGTCTTCGAGACGTAATTAAATAAAACCACTAAGTGATTAATTGCAACAACGCTGTTCTAAACCCCCGTTCATTCTTATCACAGCGTTTCATCTTTCCTACAAAATTTATCCAATCGTTCTCTATGTAAATTATTTTCAAATTAACTATAATAAACAATTTTTATTAAAAAAATTTTTTTTATTCAATACATTATTATTATTATTATTATTATTATTATTATTATTATTATTATTATTATTATTATTATTATTATTATTTATATTGGTTGTCGAACTATTTTTATCATTCGCCTTCAAACTACTTTTTATTATTAGCTGTTGAACCATTTTTTATATAAACTGATTTTTATTATTAACTATTAAATAATTTTCATTATTAAGTATTAAAAAATTATTATTTCCCTCATGTAGAAAAATATGCAAAACTGAAGCCAATTCGGAAACCTATTAAACTATTTGTATTATTAACTATTAAATTATTTTTTATTACCCCCATTAAAGAAAAATTTGTTTGATTAAAATAAACGATTATGATTGTCTATTATCAAATAAGCATTTATTTTTATCATGTAATTTTTATTTAAGTCAATTAAATAATATTTGCTTCAAATACAGAAATTATTGATTTAAATACAATTTATTTGCTTTCAATAAAAATTATTTGATTCAAATATAAATTAATTGATTTCAATAAAAATTACTCGATTCATATAAAAATTATTTGATTTAAATAAAAATTACTTGATTATATTAAAAATTACTTGATTTAATTAAAAATTACTTGATTCAAATAAAAATTATTTGATTCTGAAAAATATTTATTTGATAATAGAAAAGTAATCGGTTATTTCATCCAACTAAATTTTTTTTCAGTGAATAAACTACTCGGAAATCATTCTCCTTGTGCAGAAAAAATATGCGAAACTATAAAACCAATTCGGAACAAAAATTGTCAAAGTGAATCTGTCATAGGATCCCGAACTGGGCGCGGTCAAAACGAAATGACGATTTAACACCAAAAATCGGTTTTACACACTTATCTTTATACAGAATTTTTATTATTGTAAATATAAATAATGTATTTTATAATTTTATTAAATAAATACTAATATTTAGTTTATTAAATAAACATTAATATTCAATTTAGTAATTAAATATTAATATTTAGTTTAGTAAATAAATATTAATATTCAATATTAAAATTTTCATATTTAAATATTTTTATTTCGTTTCATTAAAAAGGGAAAGAAGGGAAGAAGAAACATTTTTTTGATAAAAGAGTTAGATGGGCCTTTAAGGAAAAATTACAGGCTTAGAAGAAGTAAACTTCCAATATCTACATCGCGGCAAAAAGGGAGATAATACTTTGATGCACAATAATCTGTTTACTCAGTAAACTGAGGGTCGAATTAAAAGATTGGTTGTTGGAAAATATTTACATTAGCTTTCATTTTTTTTCCTTTTTTTATTTCCACTCTATGCACACTTTGTTTTATATTTACTTTCTATGACTTGAAACATTTCGCACTTCATTAAAATACACAGGATGAATGAATACCATTCAAAATCAATGCTTCCGTGTATAATTATTCGTCGAAAACAAAAAAATTGGGTTAAAAAGAGATTTTATTACTCGCGAGGAATAAAACAAAAATTTTTTATAAATTAAAAAAATTTATCTAAATGACGTTTTCTCGATCGAGATTTCCTCGATTGAATTTTTGTAGATTGAGATTTTCTCAAGGAAATTCCCACCGATCGAGATTTTCTCGAAGAAATTTCCAAGGATCGAGATTTCTCGAGAACGTTCCCATTGATCGAGATTTTTTCGAGGAAATTTCCAAGGATCGAGATTTTTTAGATCAAATTTCGATGGATCGAGATTTCCTCGAAAAAATTTCAGTAAATCAAGATTTTCTTGAGGAATTTCTCACTGAAGGAACGATTTTCAGTAAAATTTCCATAGATCGAGATTTCCTCGATGAAATTTTCAAGGATTGAGATTTCTTCTTTCAAATTTCCATAGATCGAGATTTCTCAAGAAAATTCCCACTGATCGAGATTTCCCCGAGGAAATTTCCATAGATCGAGATTTCTCGAGGAAATTCCCACCGATCGAGATTTTCCCGAGGAAATTTCCATAGATCGAGATTTCTCGAGGAAATTCCCACCGATCGAGATTTTCCCGAGGAAATTTATATAGATCGAGATTTCTTGAGGAAATTCCCACCGATCGAGATTTTCCCGAGGAAATTTCCATCGAGACTCGATATTCCATGAGAGTGAAAAAAAAATACCACGAAAAAATAAATTTCATAAAGATTGGAAAGCCAATGATGAAATAGAACGTCAGGAAGATTTGTCCGAGGTGTAAACTTGTCCTGGCGACTGTCAGTTTAGATTAACTTGGAGCGTAAACGAGGCAGTTTAATGTCCTATAGATTTTCACTGACTGACTGTTCGATCAAACTGTTTCAAATGTTTGGTAAAAGTGTGGTTTCGGCGCTTGGTTTATTTGCCAAAGTTTCACTTCCTCCCACACCCTCCTCCTTCTTTCCCCTATAAACGAATAGTTTTCACAGTTAGAAACAGTCTCTGAATGAAAAGCAGTATTTTTTCCCTCAAACTGGATCACAGAGAGTTCTGAATCGAGAAAGAAAGAGAGAGAGAGAGAGAGTAGGGTAGCTGTTTATTACTCCCTTTGACAGGGATGGATCATTCGTCACGGATGTTATATGCCTCGTTTACTCAACGAAGCACAGTTACGTGATCTGAGTCTAATAAGATTTCACTGACAACTTTTGATATTCCAAATTTTCACCGGAGCTTCAAAAAAAAAAATACACAGTCCACTTTTTTTCCTCACCATAATCACTGAATTAAAAAAATTTCACCTTCCTAATGAAGAAATATTTTTTTAAAATGTTTTTCAGATGGGGAAATTTTTTCGCGTATAAATACTAATTTTAAAATACTTTTCCGATACTTTTCACGAAGAAATACTATTTTTAAAAAAATATTTTTCAAGAGAAAAAAATACTCTAAGAAATATTTGTTGGAGGAAAAAAACTCTTTCAAAAATACTTTTCCAAAAAAAGTACTTCTTTGAGAATATTTAATCTAGAAAAAAATACCCTTTAGAAAATATTTTTCGAGAAAAAAAATACTTTTCTGAAAATACTTGATAGAAAAAAATACTATTTACAATCGTCCCAAAAAAATACACTTTTAAAAATATTTGTCCGAAAAAATACCTTTTTAGAATTTTTTTTTCCCGAGAAGCAATATTTTTTCCAAAATATCAGTCTGGGAAAAAATACTCCTTAGAAGAATTTTCCCGATAAAATACTAGAGATATTTCTCTGAAAAAAATATTCGTTCGGAAGGAAATACTCTTCAGAAATATTTGTCCGTAAAAAATACTTTTTATTAGAAATATTTGTCACGAGAAACAAAATATTTTTCGAAAAATATTCCTCCGGAAAAAATACTCTTGAGAAATATTTGTCCTAAAAAAATACCTTTTTCAAAAAATATTTGTCCGAAAAAATACCTTTTTAGAAATATTTATCTCGAGGAAGAATATTCTATTACAAAAATATTCGTCCGGGAAGAAATACTCTTGAGGAATATTTTTCCGAAAAAAATATCTTTTTAAAAATATTTGTCCGAAAAAATACCTTTTGAAAAGTAAGAAAAACCCTTAAAAATATTCATCCGAAAAAAATACTCTTACAAAAATATCCTTCCCCCGAAAAAATAATTTTTTAAATAAATATTTCCCCGAAAAAACAAAATAAAAACGATTTTAATTGAATAGAAAAAAAAATATTTGATAGTACTAGAATTAAAAAAATTCCACTAATTAAAATCAATAAACAGAATCCTTCCTCTAAAAACGAGAAACGACTTTATGATAAACCCCTAAAAAAATCATTTTTACAATCAGTTAAAAAAATTGTTGTAACAGACATTAATTGTCATACGGATAAAATAAATATCAACTCGTTTTTTGTTAGTAAAATTTTCATCATTTTTTAATTCCTTTTTTGCACGTTAATTAATATCCAGAGTTCTTCATGATGATGTATTCCGTTCGAAAAACAAATGTTTTCATGGCGAAAAAAAAATACACAACAATTTTATATCGAATCACATTCGAGAGAATAATTGACAGCCATTTGCAACTGATTTTCAGAAAAAAAAAGGAAAAAAAGTAAAATTAATAATTTTACTAAAGTTTGAAATTATACTTCAATCAAAAAATATTCTAATTACTATTAATAATTAGGGAGAAATAATTAAAAAATTGTATCATCATTACTGATTTCTACGATATAATAAAATTCTGATTTCTATGATATGATAAAATTCTTCAGTTAGTAAAAAATCTGATTTTGAATAAAAAACGCATTCAATGTCAATTTTAAAAGCAAAAAAAAAAAAAAACTTTTGGAAACCTCATTAAATTCTCGGTGTACGCTTCATTTACTCGCGAAACTATTATTCCCTGCTTGAAGTTTCGGGTTAAAATTGTTATACACCGAAAGGGGATGAAAGGTGAAAAATGGCCAAATTTTCACGCTTGAAAGAAATTTTCCTAAGGATAATTCAGTCGTTAACCCCTTTTTTTTACATTTCGAGGGAAAAAAAACAATTCCCACACAACTCCAAAAACTTTTCTTTTTTTCAAATTAAAATTTTACTTCAACATTTTTTTCCCCCTATTATTCACGATTTTTCTCCAAATGATAAAATCACTTTTCGCAAAATTTGAAATTAAAAATCTAATTTCTAAATCTAATTTTTGAAAAATTCAATTTTCAAAAGAAGGGATTTTTCTAACGGATTTAAAAATCAAAAGAGACAAAAATATTTTGAAATAATCAAAGAAATGGAAAGTAAATCGAAGAAAATTTTGGAAAACAGAAATTACAGAGAGAGAAAAAAAGGTTGAAATTAAAAATTTCTTTTTAAAGTCTTTTGAGAAAAAAAAATCGAAAATGAAAATTTGGGAAAATTCTCTTTAATCCATTGGGGATGGATGACACTTTTCTAAATTTTCTTCAGCAGTGATTAAAAAAAGAAAAACAATACCACGCCCTCTTGCATCAATCCCCGGGCATTTCGGCAAAAATTTGCAAAAACATCCCCTAAAAAAAGCTCAACTTCCCTTTTTTCGATCATATCACCTTATTCAAAACGAAAAATTATCTCCTATAGAAAAAATAAATTCTCACCCATTTTTCTAATATCCTTTTTCTCGATTAATAAAAATCAAGTATCAATAAATATTTTAATGTAAAAATAAAATAAAAAATTAATTTTTACAAAAAAAAATATTTCATTTGCCCGATTTTTTTTCGGGGGGGGGGGTGGAGGTTTAATATTGGGGGATGAAAAGGAAAAGTTGCCGAGACTAGAAAGACCGTACTTTCCAAATACGTAAATTGTATATATATATGTATATATCTATATATATAGTACCCGCACAGTGCGTTACGATTGCACGTGTACGTTCGCGTCGATCGCGGATTCAACACTGAAAGCATTTAAGCGCTCCGGAGTTTTAGTTCGAGGCGCTCCCGTGAAGCGTCGCGACGCCCGATTCCCTTAGTCCGCACGCTCGACCGTGACTCCCCGTCACCGATATCGTAAAATATATACGTATATATATATATATATAACAAGCACGCACGAAGAACCCTCCAATATATATGACAAACACACGGGTCAAAACCCGTCGTTGTCGTCGTCGTCGGTCCAGATCTAATGCCAAGGTAATATAATACTTTTAGAGGTGAAGCAAAAAAAAAGAGAGAGAGAGATATCGATCATCAATCACCATCAATGAAGCGAGTAAAAATTATAAAGTCACATTTTTATTCGCTTTCTTTTCTTTTGAAAATTGACCATTTTATAGCGGATTTTGCGCCGAGGATTAGAAATTAATTTTGATAAATATTTGTGTAGGGGAATGTAGTCAAGGTTGGCCTACTGTCTAGGTAGGCCACTCGCGTTTTTTTGTCAAGTTCACTAGCGCCACCTACGCGCATTTTTGTCGAAGCTTGTCTTAGTGAAACCTAACTTTTTGTTCAATTACATTTTCGGAAAATCGAAAATTGTGTTTTCTGTGACGTCGGTACAAAAAAAGCTCAAAAAAAGTTTTGTGCATAATGTGAAAAACCATTAATAAAAGATAAAAAACAAATTGAATCGTCAAGGCAAGTATGCAGAAAATTTGTGGGACTCATGGTTGAAAGGAAAACAAAGTAAAAAATCGAATCCCGAAACGTATTTCTTTATGGTTACAACAATTCGGTAATGTTACTTACTGTCAAGGTCGGCCACTATGTGTTTAAAATGCGCAAAGTTGAGGACGAGCTACTTCATTTGCAAAAACTGCAATTCTGTATAACTCATAATATAATTGATCATCTTATTAATATTTTTATTTAATTTTATTAATATTTTAGTGCAAAACTTTTTTTTATTTATATTTTTTTTTTATATTGTTTATTGTTATTATTTTGTTATTTCATTAAGTTACAAACTGTAAACAATAAAGAATCAATTTTCCGTAACTCCAAACATGTTATTTTATTTTTTAACGATTAATGCCCTTTGAATTTTAAACATGGCCGACCTTGACTGTAATGGCTAACCTGGACTACAAATTTTTTTTTTTTTAAATCTTTATAACTTTTTCATTTTTAAACCTGTCAATTTACTTTGTACAGAAAAAATGTTCCTATTAAACAGGACTTTCCAACCATATACTTCAATTGTCCAAATTCATTTTTAAAAAAAAGTTATAAACAAAAGTCAAAAAGGTGGCCGACCTAGACTATGTTCCCCTACAAGTATTTTTATTTTTTGCTATTAAAATCAAGTTTTTGACCTGATTTTATTAAAGTCTTCGAGAAAAGACAGTGGAAATGGGCAAGTGTACCAAATTTTAGGTCAGTAGGTCAAAAAATAAAGAAGATAGAGATGACAAAATATTCCTAATGTTTTAGTTCTTCGGTTTCAAAGGATAATTTGCAGCGATTTCATACAAGTTCAAGCAAGAATCAACTAGAAAATAGCCATAATATACCAAATTTTAGGTCAAATAGGTCGATAAATGAAAAATTTAGCAAAGAAAAGGTCAAATCTTTCCTTTTTTTGATTTTTTTCATACAAAGAACAATGTGCAAAGATTTCAATCAAGCTCGTTGCATTTTTTCAGTTATCAGCCAGAAAAGAAGCTAAACTGTACCAAATTTTAGGTCAATAGGTCAAAAAATAAATAAGGTATAGAGAGGGTAAGACAAAATATTCTCAATATTTTAGTTTTTAGGTTTCAAAGGTCAATTTTGCAGCGATTTCAAAAAGGTTCAAGAAGTCAGCAAGAAAATAACGAAAATATACCAAAAATTAGGTCAATAGGTCAAAAAAAGAAGAAGCTAGGAGAGGAAAACTTAATTTTGAAGACATTTCATATTTTCTATTTCAAAAGGTTAATTTTAACCGACCTAAAAGTAGTTCGTTTGATTTTTCACGCAATGAACAAGAAAAACGGGAGAATTTGACCTAATTTGTGGTCAATAGGTCGAAAAATGAAGAATCTATAAATCTTTCCTTTCTCGGGTTTTTTTTTTTTTTCTTAAAAAGACAAAAGTGCAAAGATTTTAATCAAGCTCGTTGCACTTTTTCAGTTTTCAACAAGAAAAGAAGCTTAGCTGTACCAAATTTTAGGTCATTAGGTCAAAAATAAAGAAAGAAAAAGTAGATGAGAAAATGTTTCCGATGCCTTAGTTTTTAGGATTGAAACGACAATTTACAATGTTTTAAAAAAAGAGTCATTGAATTTTTCCAATAATCAACAAGAAAAGTAGTAGATATGTACCAAATTCTAGGTCAATAGGTCGAAAAATAAACATTCTAAAGAAGACAGGACAAAATCTTCCCTAAGATTTAGTTTTTTGATTTAAAGAACAATTTGCAAAAATTTCAAACAACTTCTGTGAATTTTTACAACAATTAACAAAGAAACAGAAGAAGTACACCAAATTTTAGGTCAATAGGTCGAAAAAGAAAAAGCTAGTAGAGAAAAATGTATTTCAAAGGCATTTCATATTTTTTGCTTTAAAAAGTCAATTTTAAACATTCTCCAAGAGATTCGTAATTTTTTTTAACGAAATGAACAAGTAAAGAGGGAAAATTGTACCAAATTTTAGGTCAATAGGTCGAAAAAACAAGGAGCAAGGAAAGAAAAAATTAATTTTATAAACATTCTGTTTCAAAACGTGAATATTAACTGTTCCAAAAACAGTTCCTTTTTTTCCACGCAATAAACAAGAAAAACATGAAAATTACACCAAAATTTAGGTCAATAGGTCAAAAAATAAAAAAATCTAAAGATCAAAAAATTTTTTCTCTATTTTTTAGCTTTTTGTTTCAAATAACAATTTACAACAATTCCGAACGAGTTCGTTGTGTTTTCTTAGCAATTATCAAAGAAAACAGAAAAACTGTACAAAATTTTAGGTCAATAGGTCAAAAATTAAAGAATCTACAAAATAAGAGGGAAAAATCTTTTCTGTTTTAGATTTTTTTCGAAAAACAATTTCCAGAGATGTCAAATATTGTATTTTTCTAGTAATCAACGAGAAAAGTAGCAAAACTGTACCAAATTTTAGGTCAATAGGTCAAAAAAAAACAATGAGCAAGGAGAAAAAAACTGAATTTTACAAATGTTCTGCTTCTAAAGGTCAATTTCAAACGTTTCAAAAAAAAATTCGTTTTATTTTTTGCGCAATGAACAAGAAAAAATGAAAAGTTGTACCAAATTTTAGGTCAATAGGTCGAATAATAAAGAATCTGGGAAAGAGAGGTTGAAATATTTTCTTGTCTACTTTTTGCTTCAAAATTCCGTAAATCAAAAAGAAAAATGTCAAATATGTACCAAATTTTAAGTCAGTAGGTCAAAAAATTAAGAAGCTAGAGGGATGATGGCAAAATAATTCAAAAGTTTTTTAGGGTTTAAAGAGCTAATTATTTGAAACAAGATCGTTACACGTTTATTGCAATTAGCCTAAAAAGTGTATCACTGTACAAAATTTTAGGTCAAAAAGGAAGGAAATAGATGAGGGAGACTAAATTTTCCGAATGTTTCAAGTATTTTGTTTGAAAGGTCGTTTAAAAACGTCTTTAAAAAAGTTCGCCCTATATTTCCTACAGGTAAAAAAACAGCAGAATTATACCAAATTTTAGGTCAATAAGTCAAAACAATTAGCGACAAGTGAGAAACTGAATTTTATAGACATTTCCCGTTTCCTACTAAGAAAGGTAAATAAAAGAGTCCGCAAACAATTTTATTCTTTTTTTCCAGCAACTAACAAGAAAAAAATCCGCACTATACCAAAATTTAGGTCAAAAAACAAAAAGTTTCGCTAAATCCATTAAACAATTTAAGAAGTGTATACAAAAGAGAAAAGAATTTCTAAACTGCTAATAAAATATTGTGTGAACCCCCCCCCCTCTCCATTCTTTTTTTTTTTGTTCACGAATCACACCGGAAGAGTGTGAATTTATAGTTTCAAATTTCAAGGCAGCTGCGCGTCTTCTGCCAATCCTTCAAGTTGATACTCTCGTATAAATTCAGCCATGAATTTTATTTACTTCTTGAAAATTTTTCTTTAGAAACGAAAGTATATACCCGCATATAAGCATTGAAACTATCTGGTTTTACTTGCATTATGAGCTCGCATCACTTCCTTTTCTGCCGAAATATCCTGTACCGTTCAAAAGGAACTGGAAATTCAATCCATTGAGTGATATAATATATAAGGTGAGCTTTTTTTTTCTTTCCTATACTAAAAATCCAATGAGGAAAAAAGAGAAGGAAGATAAAAAAAAATCTTATCTTTTATCACACTTTTTCCATCAAGATTGTCGACTTTTTATTTTTTTTTCCTGTCTTTATTTGTAAATTTTAATTTTTCTACTTTTGTGAAACTTTACCATACTGGTAAATTAAGTTTACTATCTAGGTAAATTAAATTTTTCTTTCTAGGTACAATTGGGTTTTTGACCTGTTATTCTTCTTTTGAGTTCCCTTTCAGGTTTTGACCACAAAGTAGGTGCATCCTTTGATGATTGGCTTCTTGAACTGTCACCTTCCTGCTTCCTGGCTACTTGAGGATTGTTTTCTGCTCTTAGGGGTCTTCTTCCTTCGTAGATTCTTTTTTTTATTTCAAGTTTCGAATATCGAGAGTTACTGATTATTACCGACTATTATCGACTGTTATCGACTATTGTCAACTGTTACCGACTGTTATAGACTTTTATCAACTGTTATCGACAATTATTATCGACTATTATCAATTGTTACCGACTGTTATCGACTATTATCAATTGTTACCGACTGTTACCGATTGCAGATTTTTTATATTTTCTACCTTTTTATGGTGACTTTTACAATAAAATGATCCGATCCATCAAAGTGATTAATTTTGACGTAAAATTAAAACAAAAGTTTAAAAAAAAAAATAACTATTCAAGCAATTCTCTTTAAAATACACGCATATAATGAGATCCTTTAGTATTACGCGAAATTCTCAAAGTAAAGGGAAAGAAGCCATCTATATACGAACTTGCAAAACTACCAAGCAAGAAGGATAATTCCTCAAAACTTTGCTTCTACATGCAAGGTTTCTCTTTCTCTTCTCTTCTCTCTCTCTCTCTACTTTACGTAACAGGAAATTGAATTGGTCACTTCTAGACAATAAATATACACAAGAATGCTCAAGAACTCACGTGAAAAAAATAAAAAGTTGCATAACATTCGTTTGTTTTAAAATCAATCCCCTTTCATTTACTGAGATTCGAGGAGGTTGTCAACTCCTAATTTTTATTTTCACTTTCATGTAACTTTTACTGTTTGCTTAGTAAAATCTAAAAGGAATTTTTGACACAATTTTTACCATTTCCGTGTAAAATTTTAAGTTTTACAAAAATTTACGCTGGAAAAAGTAAATTTTTGCAAAAACTAAAAATTAATTAAAGTAGAAATAAAAATCAAAGTGAAAATAAAAATTTATTAAACAAGAAATAAAAAAGTGAGTGAAAATAAAAATCTATGAAAGCGAAAGAGAAAATAGAAATCTGTAAAAGTAAAAATGAAAGTGAGAGTGAAAATAAAAATCTATTAAAGTAAAAGTAAAAGTAAGAGTGAAAATGATAATGAGAGTGAAAATAAAAATCTATGAAAGTTAAAAATGAAAATAAAAATGTAACAAAGAGAAAATAAAAATCTATGAAAGGAAAAATGGAAATAAGAGTGAAAATAAAAATATGAGTGAAGACGAAAGTGAAATAAAAATCTATGAATTTAAAAATGAAAATGAGAATGAAAATAAAAATCTTTGAAAAGAAAAATGAAAATGAGAGTGAAAATAGAAATCTATGAAAATGAAAATGAGAGTGAAAATAAAAATAAAACAAAGAGAAAGAGAAAATAAAAATCAATGAAAATGAAAATCAAAGTAAAAAATAAAAATTTATAACAGTAAAAATGAAAATGAAAGTGAAAATGAGAGTGAAAATATAAATCTATCAGTGAAAATAGAAATCTATGAAAATGAAAATGAAAATGAGAGTGAAAATAAAAATAAAACAAAGAGAAAGAGAAAATAAAAATCAATGAAAATGAAAATCAAAGTAAAAAATAAAAATTTATAACAGTAAAAATGAAAATGAAAGTGAAAATGAGAGTGAAAATATAAATCTATCAGTGAAAGAGAAAATAAAAATCTATGAAAGGAAAGATAAAAATGAGGGTGAAAATAAAAATAAGAGAGAAAATGAATGTGAAATAAAAACTGTGAGCGAAAGAGAAAATGAAAGTCAAAGTAGAAACGAATTTACATAATCCAATTTAAAATTAATTAATTTAATTAATTAATTAGTTAATTAATTAATAATTTAATTAATTAATCAATTACATTTATTTTCGTATTCAGTAAATTCTTCATAATAATAAGAAATGACGACAGTATTTTTTTTTTTAATGAAAAAAATAATATATTTTCCAAAAACAAAAAAAAATTCCAGATATTATAAAAATATACCATTTTCTTCACAAATATTTCCCAATAATAATAATTTTCCACCGGAAAACAAATTTCACTTTTCTGGTATTTACACTTTTTTCCAAAGCTAGACATTTTTTTCCCTCAATTACTAACTCTCTCTCTCTCTCTCTCTCAATCTCTCTTTCTCTATAGTTTCTTTTTCAGAAATGAAAGACAAAAAAAAATCTAATGGAAAGGAAATAAGAAAAAAAAACCTGAAGGGGTTTTCACAGTTCGTATTCTGGTAAGCTATTATGTGCTTTTCCAGAAGATTGCGAAACGCAAAACTGTCGAGGCAATTGGAGCATCACTGATCACTTCACATTCAAGTGGGGAAATTATTTCCTAAAGCTTCCACCATAATAGAAACTTTCCATTCACAGTCTCCGCTATTTGGGAGAAATTGACTCCCGTTGTATTATGAAACTTGTACACGAGAAGTTACTATATAATAATGTCAGTCGAAAGGTGTAATTTTTTCCTCTATTCAAAAATCGAATAATAACGAGATTTCACCCCTTTTTTCATTTCCAAAAAGAAAAAAAAAATTTCTAACGTAAATTATTCATATTATTCGATTTAAAAAAAAAATGATTCTGCAATTCGTAGGAAATATTTTTGTAAATGTATTTAAAAATTTAAACAATTAATAATAATGTTAAATTATTATTATTAATAAATTAATTAACTTAAAAGTTTTTGAGAAAATAGTGTTAAATTATTTTTACAAAAATTTTCCTTACAAATTTATAATAAATAAAAAAAAAAGTTTCCTTTAAAAATAGAAAAATTTTCTTTGCAGTGAAAAAAATTGTTTTTTTTTCATTTTTATATTCTAGAATCAAAGAATAATTTAGTATCAACGTATTTTTTTAATTCGACAGGCAAAATTTTACAAGACGTAATTTTTCTCCATTAGAGAGGTATATGCTTTACGTGCAGAACTTCCCCAGAGCATTGGATTAATAAATTACACGAAACTGTGAGGGTCGGTAAGTTTTTTTGAATAATTAAAGAGTAAGCGAGAGTGTCAGAGGGATGATTGTAACTGGTTAAAAAAATAAGATGTACAATGTTGATTATATTTTTCATCTTGTAAAGGGAGTCTGTGGTGTCATTTTTTTTTCTTAAAATTCTCCAAAACGAAAATTAAAAAAAAAAAGTCTCAATTTATCAAAAAAACCAAATAAGAGAAAAATTCGTATTGTTAATTCTTTTTAACAAAAATTTGTTTAAACAAATTATTTAAATTAATAATTAAATTAATGAAATAAATTAAATGAATTAAATAAATTAATTAATTAATGTAATAAAGAAGTTTATTAACTTCTTTATTGAAATGAACTTGTAAATAAAATAAAGAACATTTAAAAATACAATAGATAAAAAATAATAAATAAAAATACAATTTCAATTTCAAAAAGAAAAAGAGAATTTTAAGATTTTTAATTTCGAAATAATATTAATGAAATAAAACTAAATGAATTCCTAAAATAAAATTATGTGTGAAAATTCTCTCTTTGCGTTTTGTTCGATGCGCATGCGCCGCCTGGAAGGGAAGCGCCACGATTGGATGCACGCGATGGGAGAGGGTAAACCCCCCACTTACTTCTTTCGATTCTGTATAAATACGGCGGATCTCTATCTTTTCCTGTCACTTTCCGCCAGAGAGTCAAGGAGAAAATGATAAAAAAAATAAGAAACGTTAAGAAATAGAAAAGTGAATAAAAAATTAAAGAAAGCCTTTTGAATAAAAGAAAAATAAATATCAAATTACCCTTTAAATTAAAAAAAAAATTAAATCTATTAAAATATTTTTTTATTTTTAAAATATTAAATTAAAAATCATTAACAAAGAAGAAAAATTTAAGAAGAATTTTAGAGATTTTTAAAAGAGAAAAAAAATATTAATGAAGTAAAACAGTTTCTAAAGTAAAAATATATGTAAAAAATGTCCCTCTGAAGAAGAGAGGAAAAAGGAAATTCGAAAAGTAAATAACAATAATTTAATGTTGAATAGATTAATTAAATTTGACAAATGTTTAAAGACCGCAAATAATATTGCAATAATAAGTTAAATCGTGTGAGCAAAAGGGTTCTCTCTCTCACTCTCTCTTGGTAAATCAGAAATTTCTCTAATTGTAAACAGTATAATACAAAAGGCATGGAATTAATTAAAGTTTGAATTACAAAATTTGCCCACCAGCTGTTACTATGAATACGCGTGCGCAATGAAATCTATTGTTTGACAATCTACAACAGAGTATAGGACTCGATATACACGAAATTCAGTCCCTTGATACATTTTCCCTGATACTAGCTGAGGTGCGTTTGTCGCATGTACTATTAATTAGTCGTTAACCGACTAATTATGAGACAAAGCGACAACACAGAATTGCGTGTTGTCCGCCAATAAGCTGTTCTATATACATATGAATGAATGTATATATATATATATATATATATATATATATAAGCATATTTACATTCTGTATACTGCAAATTTCCTTAAACTATTTTTTTTATTAAAATATTTTTTTGCGGAAAACAATTAGTTAGTAAATAAATATTTTAGTGAACAAAGTTTTTACTATAAGAATTTTTTACTATCAGAATCTTTTACTAGAAGAATTTTTTACTATAAGAATCTTTTACTAAAAGAATTTTTTACAATAAGATTTTTTTAGTATTATAATTTTTTATTATAAGAATCTTTTCCTAAAAGAATTTTTTACTATAAGAATCTTTTCCTAAAAGAATTCTTTGCCAAAAAAATTGTTCATCAAAAGAATTTTTTACTGCAGGATTTTTTACTATAAGAATTTTTCACTATCAGAATTTTTACTATAAGAATCTATTACTAAAATAATTTTCCACTATGAGATTTTTTTAGTATTATAATTTTTTACTATAAGAATCTTTTACTAAAAGAATTCTTTACTAAAAAAATTGTTCAGCAAAAGAATTTTAACTAAACGAAATGATAATATTATTGTCCAAAATATTTCAATCAAATTTCGATTTCAGTTTACCAAAAATAGAATTCGTCCAGAGTTAGAGTCAAGTTAATTAGATTAAAATTACATTTTCTGCAAGGGTGACTAAAATTTTAATTCGATTTTTCCGTTAATCTGTGACAATGCCTATTTGACAAGGATGACAAATATGTTTCAAAGAACAAGCAATACGTATATCGAACTTGACGAATCAGGGATAACGACAACAATGGCACGAGCCTCGTTCGTGATCCGATGAGAATCGAGACACTAAATGAATTCCAACCCCAACTAAGCTCATTGAAATCTCAATGTGTACACGAACCGAGCGTATTGTTGAATACGAGACACAATATATACATATATTAATTCATATCCCCATTTAACAACTTCTAAAAAAAAAAAATTCACCCAAAGTCAATTCTGTCAATCTTTTCATCCTTATAAAAATTTAATTAATCTCCAGAATAAATACGAAAAAGAAGTCACCATTAGTCAGTAATTAATTATTAAGACCCCTAAATGGATTTATCCAAAAAAAACAACTAAAAGATTCCCCTTTCTGGAATAATTCGAAAACAGAAACTGATGAAAAATTTGCATATTTGTACCTTTTTTTTCTATTTCGAAATAAGTTCACTCACACAGACACGAAACTTGATTGATCAATTTTGGTTATTTTCGTTCCGCCCTAATTTCTAGTTTCTCTCGTCTATTTTGCAAATTACAAACTAAACATATCTTTGTCACGAAGGCGGTGATCGCGCGCACGATGAGACACACTGTCGATTCTCATTATATTCACTAATGATCATGTGTGAGAGAGCAGAGATTACTTAATGATCTGGAATCTTGAAGGAATATTGGAAGCTAATTAGGTCAGTGCGTTCCTTAACAGGACAGTTGCGTTGAGGCGTTAAACGCGAGGCGTGGCGAGAAATAAAGAGCGCAATCATCTTTTATTAATAAATAGAAAAAAATATTTTGTCCTTTTTTTATTGTTTAATATTCAGAATTTCCTGTTTCCATTGACGGTCTGGTAATAAAATTCTGAACTTCCTATTTTTATAGACAGTCTCACATTTTTCTTTGCGTTCTGTTCGATGCGCATGCGCCGCCTGGAGGGGGGAACGACACGATTAGCTGCACGCCACTGGAGAGGGTAACCCCCACTATAGAGGCGCATGCGCCGTCTGGAGAGGGAAGCGCCACGATTGGCTCTACGCTACGGGAGAGGGTAAGCCCCCCACTTACTTCTTTCGGTTCTGTATAAATACGACGAGTCTCTATCTTTTCCGATCACTTTCCACCACAGAGTCAAGGAAGGAGGAAGGAAATAAAAAGCTTGAGTGAATAAATAGAAAATAAATATTGGTTTGACTTTTAATTTTAATACACAAAAAATTTACCTCTTCAATTAAAAAATTATTAAAGTCATAAGACTTTAATAATTTTTTAATTGAAGAGGTAAATTTTTGTTAATAACACTCGAAATAAAAGTAATTAAATTATTTCCAAACACTTAAAAGCTGGGAAATATTGAAAATTTTCAGAAAACTTATTGCCCTCAATAATACTTTAATCCGTTAATGGTATTTAATGCTTTAATTCAGCGAATTATATTAAATATAATAACATGCATATGAGGTGATGCAGTTCATTGTGCATTTCATGAGCTTTGTGCAATAAAGCGCATCAATTAATTATAGATGGAGCAATCGCGTTATAAAATTGACTTCGATTGACAGCACTAAGTCGAAATATTCACGAGGAATTTTGTTCTGCACGAAAATCGCTTTTTGCATATAACGTCCTTTGGATAAACTGCTCACCACTAATGAGTATAAAATAATATTCCGAAAACAAAAGTCTACAGAAATTTTATTCATAGAAAATTATTTGTTGTTAATTTTTTCCTTTCCAAAAAAAAGGTTGTATTTTGTACTTATTTTCCTTTCCTGTATTTATTTTTTCTTCTAGAAATGTCAAGTATAGTGAACCATGTTTTCGAATGGGAAAATAAACTTGAACTATATGTTCGTAATATTTATAGGTGAGTTGTCAACGCACACGCGGGTATTACGCTTATGCACGATTAATACTATGGCTGCGTTCAATTTCCCCTCGGAATCGTCAAAAAGAGGAAATATTTCGAGGCAAATTTGTTTAAATGCCATCCAAATTAAATTCAACGCCAGTACATTTTCTACCCGATGACTGACCCAATTGACGTTCATTTTTGATGGCCGAAGGCAAAAAAAATGTCGAGAATTATAAATGAAAACTTTTTTCCAATTTTTTTTAAACAGTCATTAAACATTTTAATTTTATCCTATGTTATTAAATTGAGTACAAAATTTTTGATTGCAGTACTTTAAAATAAAAATTACTCACGTGTAGAAAAGTGATGCCTAAGTAAAAAGCACAATCTGCCTATTATTTTTTTTAAGTGTAGGCCTTTAATTATTTGTAAATTAAATAGAAATTAGAAATTGTAGTAAAATTAATGGAAGACGTTTTATCTCTGAATCTCGTCATTACTCGCACTGGTGAGTGCCTACAATGTATGACTGAGTCAACGCCAACACACGCTTTGCATTCTGTCGCCCTGTGGAATTTCCCGGGGGCGAATATATAATTAACAGATTAATTAATTAAATCTTTGGAATGAGGAAGACGAAATTCAGATCAAGCTGGCTGAAAGGGTTTGAGAAGAAAAGGAGTGGGAAGGTGATCGAAATATGGGTTGAGAAGCACGTCGCAAGCTCTAAAAATGAATGAGGCCAAAGAAGAGAGAGAGAGAGAAAAAAGTGTAAGACAAGAAGTGCGGATGATGCAAGTGATGGACCAGAACTGAAAAGATGCACAAGACGAACGAGCCAAGGAGAAAGATGTAGATGAAGTACTACCCAAGAAGATAGGAAAGGGCATCCTTCAGATTTACATTTTGCCGGTGCTACGGAATATTAATGTACACCTTGAGACGTTAAAAAATCAGCACTTCTCCTCAACACTTCTCTCTTACTTCTTGTTAACCTCCCCCCAAGTTTCCCTTCTATTTGAACGTCAAGAAACTTAATACAACTTAAAACTTATAGTCCTCAAAATTATATTATTAATTTACACCCGTTTAGGTAAACTGTACATCGACCATTGAGATCCTTACAATTATTTTTCACTCTCGAATAGCAATTCTCAAAACTCTTTCTTTAATCTCTTCATTAATTTCTGTACAAAGAAAAATACTAAAAGTTCGTTAATAGGTGTAAAAACAATCTTATAACCGAAGCATCTAAAAAATATAAAAAAAATAGTTGAAATTGTTTAATAGGTGCAAGAAATAAAACCTCATAAAACTAAATAAATAACAGATATATTTCGAGCACGACTCGATCGTAAACTTCTAATACGTGTGAGGCAAACGGAATTTCTTTTTTTTTCTTCATCTGAGAAATAAATGAAACGATGAGAATGAAAAGGTTCAAGTACCAACTCATTAGAGGATCGATTATTCTTCCTGACATATACACGTGTGATGAGAGAGAGGAGGAAGCGAAAAAGTTTTTTTTTATTTAATTTTTCACATGACATTTTCAGTTTGAAATTCTAGAATTTTTTTCCTCGCTCCTGTATATTCAAGCTTATTAATTACTAAAGGTAAATCCGACTTTCACTGCAATTGATCTAATGAATATTACGGAACTCACGATTAAATATGAATTAGGATTTAGTTCCCACTAGACATGAAATTTAAACTTGCTCTTTAAATAATCAAGGAAACGATAGGTAGTAGTTAGACTCAAGGAAGCTTAAATTCTCTTAAAAACTGTCCTTTAATACTTCGATATTAAAAGATCTTTCATTCAATTTATTAAAAATTTAAAATGACTTTATTAATTTAATTCTTTTTATCTTTTTATGATCCGATCGGCTATTAACTTGAATGAAGTTAACTGAACGGTTATATCAAAATAAATTTAAATTTCAGTCGAATTAAAAACAGTAAATAATTCGTCCAATTAATTAACCATTCACTCCAAGAAGAATTTTAGATAACAAGTTATTTAATCTTAAACTGTCAAATAAAAAAATAATAAACCAATCGTTTCATCTAAATCAAATTTTTACAATCAAGTAAAATTTTTTCTATTTTTCTTTTCAATTAAAGCTAATTTTAACTATACAGTACCGAATATTTGTTCCACTTTTATAGATCTGCAAAAAAAATTACTAACTCTTTTATAATAAAGTGCAAATAATTTATGCAACATTGAATAGATTTTAAAAGTAAATGTTCTGGATTTCACAGGAAGAAACTTTTTTTTTATGAAATGATAAAAATTTCAATAAGAAAAGTAGTTTGACGTTCAGGTTTTTTGACGTCACTTCGTAATATGAAACGTTTTCAATATTGAGATGAAAATTGGGAGATTTTACAAAGATATATTCTTACATGAAAATAACATTTCGAGGTATATTTCCTGAAATATCTAAGGTTGTAAAACTTTTTTTTTCTTCAGTAAAAACATTTTAAAGATATTGGATAACTTTTTTTCTAAACGGAAATTTTTTACTTCAACAAATATAAATAAATATTACTCTCGAAAATTGATATCAGCGTTTTGTACATTTTTATTGCGAAAAGTAAAATGTTTTTCGAACGTATATTGAGATTAGAACGAAGTTTAGTAAAGATTGTTAAATTTTCTCAAATTACTAATAAAGTCAAACTTGGCAAAGTATAAAGAAATTGGTACCTAAAAAACTTATAATTCAATGACTCTGTCAATAAAGCTATACGCGTGCCGTGTAAGCTTCTCAAATTTCAAGGGATAACGGCGTGTGCCTTTGGAAAGAACCAAGATACGTAAGAAACCATAAAAAAATTGACTATACAGAAATAATTCAACTTGGACCCTAAAGTGGATATAGAATTTCCCACCACATTCACTTTTTTTCTAGAAAAAAATCCAAAGTCAGGTTTCAAAATATTAAATTCTATTCTTCAGGTCGAAAAATAAGTTAAAGTATTTATTAATTCATCAAAAAGTAAAATATAAACCACACGTTTTTTAAGAGTAATGCAAACGAAAAAGAAAATATATTTTCTCCCTGTTCATTCGCTAATGAAATTCTGTAATTAATTAAATGAAAGTATCGTTGACTTAAATCTTGTCTTTGAGTAAGATAATTAAAGAGAAGCAAGGATGAAGACTAGAAGCATATAAATAATGAAAAATTGTTGAAAAATAAAGTAAAAGTGGGTAACCAATAAAAGTGTAAAGGAGAAAAAGAGAGAAAAGGCGGTGAACCGACACAGAAAGTCAGACCTCGTAAACTTTTTAACGAAAGCAAGAAGAAGAGGAAAGCGGCGCTATAGTTTGTATAAGTCAATCTTCAAAATCAACGAGATAATGACTCTAAAAGAGAGAAAGAGAGAAAGACGAACTTGTTGGATAATAAAAAAAAGTGTTCTAGTTTTATAAAATGTCTTACAAGCAAGAGTAAATAGAACATAAGGCTTAGAAGGAGTGAGAGGACTTGAAGAATTTCTTATACTAAATCTAGTTGGGTCAAGTGGTCGAAACGCGAGCCACTGCTAAAAGACAAGGAGAAACTGCACACGGAGAACTTTGACCTTAATTTTAAAAAAAAAATTTCCTCCACTTCCCAAAACTCAAGAAACATCCATTTTTCGGTTGGATAATTTCACCAACAAGAAAATATAATATATTACAAATAACTTATTCCTTGGCACCACACTTTAGATTTCACACTAAACCCAAGGAATTATCCAATCCATTTCGAAGGATCCAAATGATCGCATTTACTCCAGATTTGTGAGCTGTAAAATTTTGATACTATCAAAAAACATTATCCTCTATCTCTCAACTTTTAAGGACCCTGTTATTACTGATTCAGATTGCGAACAATATCTTCAAGGACAACTTTAGATTATTCCCGGCCATAAAGGAACCAGGTTTCTTGATTATTCACAAACGTGAATATATAAAATGTAAAAAAGTATAATTTGGGTAATAAAAAAGGAGAAAAGGGTATAAAAAGAGTATGAAGAGAAAAGTTCAAGTAAACCCGAATTAAAAAGCGATAATCCATTTCTTACCTCCTCGACAATATTAATCAAATTTATATCCCAAAGTAAGATAGAAAATTTTTTAATCAAGATCGATGACAATTTCTGTTTATTCTTAGTGCGACGAATTCTTCATCCATCGTTAAGCAAACCATTATTTCACGGAATAAATTATTTTCTAAAAAAATTTCTAGAGGAATTCAAAAGAAGTTGATGGAATGGAATTCAAGAGAAGAAAATGAAATGAAAAATAAGAGTGAAAGAGTCTAAAAAACGAAATAGAAGAAGATGATGGAAACGTAGAAGCAACGGAACAAAGTGTTAAAGACTAAAAAGAGGGAGAGAGAAAGAGAGAGACATGCGTTTCAAGCAAACGCCTTGGAGCTTTGTAATTTTAATTATTTCATTAGTGAAAATCCTTCGAATACACAGAAGAATTTAAGATCTCGAAATGCTGAGCGCCTTGAGAATCGTTTGGTCGCTTTTTATTTTTCTTTCAGTTTGCGTAGCCAATGCTTCTAGAGTCTGAAAGCTCTCCCACCTTTTGTCCTCGATTCTTCATCTACACCCACCTACAACTAACATCCATCGCGTTCCCCTTTAACCCTTGTTTCCTTCTCCCTACCTACCCTCCGCAGAATTTAACAATAATTAACTAAAATAAAATTTATGTTCTAAAAAATTACTGAGATATTACAATATTGAACTCACCTTACGGTAACTATAATTTCCTTTCGCGATCTCCTAATATTATTTGACAGTTTAAGGTAAACATAACTTGTTACTTTCAGTGCGATTTCCCATCACAATTTCGAAACTAAATCGATAAAAAAATTACTGTGGACGCATCTGACACCTTTGATGGTCAGCGACATAATAGATCCTCTGACAGACGCGCCACATTTATATACCCCATTCGAACTGTGGTGGGGAGGATCCCCTCTCTCTAGCGGAACGACCAATCAGCGCTATACGGTTCCCCCTCCACTCGACGAAGAAGAAAATGAGAAAGAAGTGGAGAACTTGTTCCTCTACTAATTAACATCCAACTATTTGATAAATATA
Organism: Leptopilina heterotoma; assembly: GCF_015476425.1. NCBI lineage: Eukaryota > Metazoa > Arthropoda > Insecta > Hymenoptera > Figitidae > Leptopilina > Leptopilina heterotoma. The sequence continues at coordinate 2,803,826 of NW_025111191.1, read as the reverse complement.
AAAATTCCCTCATTACTAATATTAAAAAAATCAATTAAATTTAAAACACTATTTAATTTTCCACTCTGACAAATTTAGTATTTAAGTTAATTTGTATTTCTTTTTGCGCTTTTCTAATTTTGTTTGAGATAAGCATAACCGTTACATCCAGTTCGATATTCCCCATCAGCATTTCCACCAACCTCGAAATTAATTTTCGAAAGCAGATACATTATAAATCGTCATAAACACAACGGACAAATTTTTAAATATAAATTCAAAGCACATTGAAAATTTTCTGATGAAATTAATACATAACATTTATAAATACAGATATAATTTATCCGAAATGTAGAAACAAGTTTTAATGTTAAAACCATCAAAGCTTCTGTTCATACAAAGTTAACTATATACATATATTTATATAATGTATACGTTATATATCATGCACGAATTATTGCATCTCTCTAATTATACCTTTGACCGCAAACAAACTTTTCCCCAAACTAATAACAACCATATATTTAATCACTTGTTATCTAAACAGAAAATTTCACCTATATGATATTGCATTTTGTCGAGTGTATGTGCGATGTCGGATATCTGACATTTTAATATACATTCAAGGTTGAAACCAACATTTGTCGTTTGTAGCAAAAATAATGTATGAACCGTGACTTGAATTTTGGACGTGTTGCAGAACGATCGCGGCATACTGGCGGACACATTTTTAAAGTCTTTTCCCCTGACAAAGAAAATGGCTTCTTACGATCGTCCTCTATCCTCTTCTTTTATATATGTATATAGACGCCTTTAGTGGGATAAGGACCTCGTAAGGAGCGGCTTGTTCCTGCACAAATACAGCCATCTATTTTAGGAAAAACGGTCGTTATATCTGGAAAGGAAGATCCCCTTTGAAATCGAGAGAGAGAGAGAGGGTGGTACGTAGTCATCGTCTATAAAAGGTGGGACGTTATACATTCTCGATTTGACCGTCGACAACATCCTTCGTGGTCCATTTTGGACAAGTTTGTGGACGTTACGTCACCGAAAGGACGGTAGGAAGAAAGGGTAGTAGAGGAGGGTTTTTGTGAAAAAAAGGGGAAGGGGGGAGGTAAAAGGATGATGGTGGCAGCTCTATGCTTTACGTTTTGCCTTTTCGCGGCGATGTAACCAGTTTGTTTGGACCCTTGGAGGCAAGCCAAATAGGAATTGGCTATTGACCAAACCAATGGTATACCTAAATTACCACTGTGCGCAACCCTCTCTTCCTCTCGCTACTATTCTACCACGAAACCTCGATCTCTTGTATCTCGAGGTGCTGGGGGCTTGTTACACGTCGTGTATTAGATTATCTATGTCGTGCTTTATTATCGGTTAATGTCGCGACAAAACATGCATCTGCTGATTCTCTGATAAGTACAAGTCAGTTCAACACATCAAACTGTGAGAAAACAAGAGAAAATCAACCACTGTGAATTCTCTCTATATATGGCATGAATAGATTTTCAAACTACCATATCGTATTTTCCACATTATTGTCGAGGTAAAGTTTCACGATAACTTTTCATCACAATGTCCTAGCAAAGTAATATTCGTTTCGGAAAATTATGAACCAAAGGAATGGAGAAATATCAAGTCGAAAATAGTTGCTTAATTTAACAACAGTTCAGTAAATTGGAAAATATATTTAAAATATAATATTCCTTTCGAGAAAAAATGAAACCAATTTACACATTAATATTCAGTTGTAGAAAATTATTTGGGTATTTCCTTTTCTAATATTATTTGACAGTTTAAGATAAATATAACTTGTTACATTCTGTTTGATTTTCCCATCACTATTTCGAGACAATTACCACAATTATCTCGAAAGTAATTTGATATAAAAATTAGTGTGATCACATGTGACTCCTTTGGTGGTCGACGGAATAATAGTTCGTCCGGCAGACGCGCCGTATTTATATACCCCGTGTGGACTGTGGTGGGGAGCGTCCCCTCTCTAGCGGAACAACCAATCAGCGCTTTGCGGTTCTCCCTCTACTCGGCGAAGAAGAAGAGAATGAGAAAGAGGAAAACTGTTCCTCTACTAATTGTTACACCCAACATGCATTACTAATATAATTAAGTGTATTAATTCGCTATTTACTTGAACTTTAAAAGTACTTCACATGTTTTAATACACTACAAAAATCGAATACGAAACGCAAACAAAAAGTAAGAAAAAGACTACAAGCATAAAATATGAACAGAAAATTGAAAATTATAAAATAGAAAGTGTAAAGTTGTAAGTGAAAAGTGGGAAAAGTTATATAATCGACCCCGTGGCACTCGAGAACTCCTGAATTATACACCAAAATTTGAAAACGTGTGTTTAATGTAAATTTAACACAACAATAACTCGCGCATGAAATATCACATTTCCAACAATGTATATACCTCTCCCCTCTCTCTTATGCTTTATTGTTCAAGTTTGAAAATTATTAGGCTCGTGATATTTCATGGCTGCTGTTAAAATTCTCAGAGTCATCGATCTTAAAACTCGAAAACCTCGCTCTGAGCACAATTATATTGAACTGTCATTACAATTTAGTAAAGTCTATACATATATATAACAGTAGCGATTGCCAGTGGGTGTCTTGTTATCACATTATCGATCAGTTCAAAACTTTCTCGTCTGCGCATCTAAGTATCTTCTCTCGCAATCAACGTAAAACGATACAGGGGCGCGAATTAACCGAGTTGGCGAAGGTACTCGGGAAAAAGTATTGACTGTATCACCATCCCTTTTTATCAGACACACCAATGCAGAACGAATAGTGTAGACACAGACACACATATATATAAATACACTCCCATTGTTACTATCGTGGTAATGCTGCCGAGTGCCACAGGAAATTGCATTCCTTGTCCAGAGTTTCTTTAATCCCTTCCTCCTACCCCAAAGAGCTTGGTAAAATTTGTAATCGTTGTCAGTATTGTTGTCTTTAGTGCTCAGGAACCCTTTATACAACCTCAACCTTCTTAATTCTATTCTATTCTCTCTTTTTTTGCTATCCTATGGCTTGTTGTCACTTTAGATTTTTCCTCGAGTGACAACAAGCCGGAGTTTGCTCTTTCAGCAAAAATACCTTGCTACATTTTAATGAAACAACTTAACTTGCAAATAACTCCTCCGCTCATCAATATACTTTCAGGAAAAAAGTTCTATTTACTTTTTTCTTTAATTTCATTATTAATTATTTGTTCTCTATGGTGTTTGGAACTTGGCAAGTTATCTGCAAGCTTGCAGGAAGCTTTCTGCAAACTTGCAGATTTTTTGGGGAACTTTTCAGTGTTTATTGCAAGTAGCAAAGTGGCATCAAAATTCTAAAGCTTGTCGCAAGCTTACAGCACTTCTTTTGGCAACTTAGCACTCTGTATTACCGACGGTCGATAATAAAGCTGGCCGCAAGCTTACAATACTTCTTTTGGCAACTTAGCGATCTGTATTACCGACGGTCGATAATAAAACATCCTTTTCGTCAAAGAACGCGTAAATTAAGGGCGTTCACTCCTCAAAACTTGTATAAATAAAAATTCAAAAGATAAATTAAATTAAATCTCTTTCATCCTAAATAGACGTTTGTAAAATTTTCTAATTTCTGCCATTTTTATATATGTACCATTTTTCATTTTCGTTTTCCAAGCTCGAAAGTTTGGTACGTTTCGTTTTATACTGCATTTTTAGATACGCTTTTTAAACATTGTTTTTACATTTTTAAAACTTCTCTAGTACATCGTTAATATTCAGTTTTACTTTTTTTCCCCGAAAAAAAATGCAATTTCACACTGAAGAGGTTTCTCG